>NC_079976.1:22732923-23332923 GCF_029852145.1 Microplitis mediator
GACTACTGGCAGGATCAACCAGGGAGCTTCGTTTATGTTTTATTTATAAAACACTAGAATTACTCCTCTTTCACTTAAACATACATGTTAGTCTTTATAAAATACTAACAATTGTTAAAGTGGTGCTGTTTAAAGCATTTGCTTATTACAACACTTGAAAATTTTAAATTAACATTATTTATTCACAAAATTGAATAATAACTTTTATTTTCAACCATCCTCTCATTTTTGTAAATATTACTCTCGCTAGATATTTTTATCAAAGCGACTTGGTTTTTATACACGTAAACGTGATATTTTATTCTTGCTCGGAAACAAGTAAGTCAATACTCAGTTTCATATTTGTATACTTTTTTAAAGTTATACATAATATTATATAAACGCCGTAGCGATTTACCACATAAAGAGTCATTCAGTCATAGACATCGACCCGTGGTAGTGTTACGTTAATAGTATACAACTTGCCGTAGTCAGTATCTGTCAGCTCTTACTTGAGCCGCTTCAACTGACTACTCTTTCATACTAGTACGAGCCGGCGTCTAAAAAGATTGTAGTTGCGCACTAACTGTCAGCCGCGTGAGCGAGGGCGGATACAACGGTAGCTCCCTGTATCTAAATTACCTGTTCGTACTTAATTATTTTTTCAATATAAAATTATTTATTTAAATACACATAGTATTATTATTATTATTATTAATTTTTTGTTTTTTTTTAAATTAAGTAAATAAATAATCTTTTTGTTTTAATTATTTGACATTTTTAATTAAAAAGTCAACTACTTCTCAAATAAATTCTAATCATATTTATCAATATGTATTTATATTTTATATATGTTTTATTATTAATATATAATCATTTTTACTATATTTACTTGAAAATAAAAAAAATAAAAATTAAGTTTATCTTTAATTTTTTCATACTTATATTATGTACTCTTATATTATCAAAAATTATTAAACTATAGTAGACTATATTAAATTTTTTTTTTTAGTTTCTACAGCTAAATATCCGAAAACGAATTAAAAATTATATAACTTTCTAATAAGTCATTTTCAACTTTTATATTAATTTTTTATTTATATATGTAATTATAATAAGTAAATAATTTTAATTTTACTCATGTTAAACATTGCTTTAATTGATAAAAAATTTTAATAGAATCGCATTAAAATATATAGTGTTTTTATTATAAACCAACTGTTAATTTCTTTTTTTTCAAAACAGTCTTAGCGTTAATTGATTTTTTTTTTATTTCTTTGTTTCAATCTTTTAATGTTTTTCTATTTATTTATTTATTTTTTTTATTTAACGATATATATTAACTAAAAACATACAATGACTTCAAATTCTTCTATTTAGTCTTTTTTATAAATTGAAATTCTAAACTAGTTTAAAATTAAAGTTAATCGACTCTGAGTAATTGATATGTATCCATAGAAAAAAACATCTTTAGATCCATTTGAATAACATTTTTTGTTTATTAGCTTTTATTTCTGTTGTCTTAATCTTTAAAATGATCATTCGATTCATTTTTATAAAATTTCAGGTTCAATAGAACGAATTTTTTTTTTTTTTTTTTTTTTAATAGTGACTCTATCCAATTTTTTTTTTTTTTTTCGCAAAACAATAAAAAAAATTCATATTAATTATTTGGATGAACATATTTAGACAAAAAAAAATTATTTAATTGATATTGCTACATATACAATAACTTAATAATTAATATGAATTTGTTTTCTAACCATAATAATATAAATATACGAATAATTTATGTTATTATAATGATTCATTATAAATATTTATAAAATCTTAATTTTTACTCAATAATTATTAATAGTAAACTTAAAAATAAATTATGAAAATCAAAAAAATTTCGTATTTATAAATCGTAAATATCTAAGTTATGTTGATCAAGATGTACTGAATTAACGTGAGCCAACCGTTACCTGTTGTTAAATATGTTATTTCTAGCCTGACAGGTATCATTTTCATGTTTCGACGATTTTTTATTTTATTTTACACATTTATTAATCCAAATAAATTGATTAGTCATAATTTAATTTATTAGTTCTATTATACAACGTTTAAAGCTTAAATTTAAAAAAAAAATATATGATTGTAAAAATAATTCGTTGCTATAGTACTGCATATTTTAGGTTACTAACTATCATATATCTTTTGAGTTGTCGGTAATATTCTACTTTGAACTTATTAGTGAGATAATTGAAAATTTTATTAGCAAGGAGACCTATTGATTTTAGTATAAGCTCAGTTTTTAATAAGTATGTGTGTTCCTTATGAATCCTTTATTTTTTTTTAATTATTCATCAACTTACTCTTATAATTTCTACAGCATTTAAAACAAAAACATTTATGCACATATATTAGGCTGATTCAAAAAAATGGACTATTTTTTTTTTTTTTTTTTATATCCCCTGTGAAATATATTCAGAGAGACAAGAAAAAACGCCTGTAAAAATCAGAGCTCTTAATATTAATATTTAGAGGTCGCGCATCGCAAATTTCTATTTCCCATTTAAATAACATAGGAAAAATTATTTTTCAATTTCATAATTTTATATCTTAAGAACTAATGGACAAATTCCAATAACTGAAGCATATTTTTGTAGGAAATTTAACGCTCTACAAAAACGGTCCTTACTAAATTTTCGATAATTCGTAGAGCGTTAAATTTCCTAAAAAAATATGCTTCAGTCATTGGAATTTGTCCATTAGTTCTTAAGATATAAAATTATGAAATCGAAAAATAATGTTTCCTATGTTATTTAAATGGGAAGTAGAAATTTGCGATGCGCGACCTCTAAATCTTAATATTAAGAGCTCTGATTTTTACAGGCGTTTTTTCTTGTCTCTCTGAATATATTTCACAGGGGATATCAAAAAAATAAAAATAGTCCATTTTTTTTAATCAGCCTAACATATATATATTAGTGGTTTAAAAAAAAAATTTTTTTTTTTTTTAAGTGCTATTGGCTCGAATGATTTTTTTAAGTATGAAAAAAATTCCCTCTAAAGCGCAGCTTGATATCTCAATTCTTCAAGAAGCTCAATAAATTTATATTTTCCCGTTTAAATAACATGTAAAAAAATTTTTTTTACGTTTTCATCCGGTAAAACTACGAAAAAAATTTTTCTCTCAATTTTCCGTGAATTATTCTTGTAGGAAATTCAATTCTCTAAAAAAAAGTATCGAATTAGTTTTTTCGTAATCCTAACGGGTAAAAAGTTATTGAGCTTCAAATATTCGCAATAAAAGAAAATTTAATCAGATATGATGAAAATTTAATTCAGTACCCGGGAAAAACGGATTAGATTTATTTATATCTGGTTAGATATGGGATTTGAGATATAATCAGATCTAGTTATATCTGATCAGATCTAAACAGATATAACTATATCTGAATCGAAAAATACATCAGACCTAATCAGATCTAGTCATATCTGATCAGATCTAAACAGATATAACTATATCTGGGTTGAAAAATTCATCAGACATGAACAGATCTAGTCATATCTGATTAGATCTAAACAGATATAACTATATCTGAGTTGAAAAATACATCAGACATGATCAGATCTACCTGGGAAAAAATGTTTTTATAAAATTTTATAAAATAATATAAAATTTTGTACAATTTTATAAAATTTTGTAAAATTTTATAAGATTTTACAACAAAATTTTATAAAAATTCATACAATTTTATAAAATTTTATAATATTTTATACAATTTTATAAAATCTTATAAAATTTTATAAAATTCAATAAACTTTTATAAAGTAAGATCTGAGTAAGGAACGTAATAAATAAATGTGATTTTATAAAATTGTATGACATTTTATAAAATTGTATAAAATATCATAAAATTTTATAAAGTTTTACACAATTGTATAAAATTATATACAATTTTATAAGACTGTACAGCGAAATTTTATAGAATTTCATATAATTTTATGTAATTTTATCAAATTTCATTGAATTTTATAAAATTTTATAAAATTTTATATGGTAAGATCTTAAAAGGGAAGTAATAATTAGATAAAATTTTATATAATTGTACGAAATTTCATAAGATTTTATAAAATTGTATAAACTTTTATACAATTTCATAAAATTATATAAATTTTTATACAATCTTATACAATTTTATAAAGTAAGATCTTAGTGAGGGAAGTAATAATTAAATGAAATTTGATATAATTGTATGAAATTTTATAAAGTTTTATACGATTTCATAAAATTACATAAAATTTTATACAATTTTATTCAATTTTATAAAGTAATTCCTTAGAAGGGAAGTAATATTTAGATGAAATTTTATAAAATTGTATGAAATTTTATAATGTTTTATACGATTTCATAACATTATGTAAAATTTTATACAATTTTATATAATTTTATGAAGTAAGTCCTTAGAAGTGAAGTAATATTTACATGAAATTTTATATAATTTTATAAAATTGTATACAACTTTATAAAATTTTATAAAATTTTGTGATATTCCATAAAACTTTAGAAAATTCGATGTCACTATTGCATCTAGTTTGGGGTAGCATTTTGTAAAATTTGATAAAATTTCACACGATTTTATAAAGTTTATTACAAATTATTGTAAATATTACAACAAATTCAATTGATAACTTAAGTATATACAGGGTACCCCCAGAAAAATATAGAAAAAAAAAATTCTGAATATTGAATAAGTTTGATTTCATTAAAATTTTTTGTAAGTTATTTACATTAAGAAAAATTATATTTTACACAATTATTGGATGCAAAGGAAGATAAAAAAGTTTTTAATAGTTTTTATCGTAATACAAAAGTCTTTAATATTTTTCGACCAGCACTCGATTCTTGAAAAAGTTTGACGAAAAAAATTCAAAATAATGCTCAATTATATTTACCAAAGTAATTTTGGGAAGGTTATAATAGATTTAAAAAAAAATTTTTTTTTTATAAAATTTTAGAAGTACCTCGTTTTGCCTACCCCTGCCACCCTTTTTTCGCACATATTTATATATTTATAAATATATATATTACATAATGTGATAATTTTGAATTTAATGTTTTTAAACTTTTGTTTTGTCAACTAGCAATTCAAATTAAATCGTCGTTACTCGAGGAAAAGTTCAAAGGTTTTGCCATTAATTCAAAAATATAAATCATCAAAAATCAATAAATTTAATTAATTTTAAAATTTTATGTCCATTAAACAATCGATAGTTGAATTATTCAAATCTTTTTTTTACATATAATTATAAATTAATGCTATGAAATATGGCTGATAAGAATTCATGAGTAATCATTAATACAGCCACGAATTTTCTTAAACTACAAGTGATCAATAGACGAGCGGAGCAGACTACGATTCTTCAATAACAAAAGTTAAGCAGCATCGGGGTTGGACATGAATTGGATGGGTGACCCATCCCGGAAAAAAAAATCATTTGATAAAACTTTATAAAATTATATAAAATTTTACAAAATTTTATAAAATTTTATACTGAAAATGGCCTGGTAAAATTTTATGAAATTTTACAAAATTTTATCAATATTTATAAATTTTTATAAAACTTTATAAAATTTTATAAAACTTTATAAAATTTGATAAAATTTTACCAGGCCATTTTCAGTATAAAATTTTATAAAATGTTAGTACTAAAATTTTGTAAAATTTTATAAAATTTTGTAATTTTGTAAAATTTTATAAAAACAATTTTTCCCGGGTAGTCATATCTGATCAGATCTAAACAGATATAACTATATTTGAGTTAAAAAATTCATCAGACATGATCAGATCTAGTCATATCTGATCAGATCTAAACAGTTATAACTATATCTGGATTGCAAAATACATTAGTCATGAAAAAGTCTTCTCATATCTGGCCAGATCTAAACAGATATAACTATATCTGGATGCAAAATGCATTAGTCATGAAAAGGTCTTATCATATCTGGCCAGATCTAAACAGATATAACTATATCTGGATTGCAAAATACATTAGACATGAAAAGGTCTTATCATATCTGGCCAGATGTAACTATATCGAAGTTGTCAACAGCATCAGATTCGATCAGATCTGATTAAGTAGTTATGCATATATTATAGTAAATCATATAAAGGATGAATAACAATGGGTCTTTAATTCTTTTACCATTTTATTTATTGACAAATATATTCCATTACATATTTGTTAAAGATTATAATTGATACATGTAGATATTTTCAACTAGCTTCTATTTAATAATTTTTTTTTTTAGTAATTGATCAAGACAGATACGCAAATAGTAAAAAAAAAAAGTATTGACTGAATATTGTTCCATAAAAATGTAATTTTTATTGATGTGATTATTCATCTATTATTTCTTATTCCTTAATAAATTTTGTGTAAGTTATTTGGAGCTTGACATAAATAATTTTCAACTTTTATAAGAGTATTCATCGATTTAATATCTTTGAATTTAATCAAACAGAATTCGTTTTGTAGCTCAACTGGTATTATATGATTTATTTTTTCTCTACAATTGTGATTAAAAAATATTTTTACATGCATAACGCGATAACACTGTAAAGATAAATATAAGTTGTTGTCAATAACAAAAAAAAATCGGATAGAACCATATTTTACTTTATTATTACTGGTAGTAATAATAACATTATATCTGGCCAGATCTTGTCAGATAGAGACAATTTAAAGATCTGACCAGATATGACCAGATATGACCAGATCTAATAAGATTAATTTTTCGTTATATCTGGTCAGATCTGAAAAGATTATTTTTTAGTTATATCTGGCCAGATCTGATCATATCTGGCCAGATCTGCTAAGGCAGATCTGGCAAGATCTTTTTATATACGGCCAGATCTAATCCGTTTTTCCAGGGTATCCATCCGCAAGTACTAGCTTTAATTGAAAAATATAATGAATT
The DNA here is from genome assembly GCF_029852145.1 of Microplitis mediator. Taxonomy (NCBI): domain Eukaryota; kingdom Metazoa; phylum Arthropoda; class Insecta; order Hymenoptera; family Braconidae; genus Microplitis; species Microplitis mediator. Next base: position 22,739,873 of record NC_079976.1, read on the forward strand.
AGGGACAAGAGATGAAGAACAGAAACAATATCTGTTACAAATAGTTGCTGATCATAGGAAAAAAAAGTTTGGAAAATCCAAATGAGCATGCCTTAAGCGGTCGTGTCATACACGAATTATTTAGATTAAATGTTTACGTTACGATTTGTTAATTTTTTCATAAAGACTCCTATTGCACGCCTCGAAAGCGAAGCGGCGAGGTTGTGCTTTATAACGGACCTGTCAAGGTCACTTGACTTTTCCTCATTAAGCTGTATATATTATGTTTATGTCACACTCACACGTTATAAAAAGCACATTAACCTAAAGAGGAAACACTAATTAATAAGACTGATACTTTTATTAAGTTGTCCGATACGTATTATAATAAAAAAAAGTTCAATAAAAAATATGTATCGTGGACGTCAGTTAGTCTGTAGTCCAAAAAAAGTCTGTGGCACGGATATTTCGTGAACGGCTTGACAAAATGACTTTATTTTTTTTTCACTGTCTTCAGAATTATGCAAGGAAGGTTCTTTTCGAAAATCACTACTGTAGACCCTCTTGTTTTTTTTTAAATAAATCATTTCTGTTAAAACCGGCACTATTCCATGTAAACAAACACACACTGCAGCCATTTTTTTATTTTATCGGGAATTTTTTTTTTTTTTATCATCGAACTTTGCTGATATCATAAGGTTCTACTTTACTATCAAATAATTTTTTTTTTTTATTACCAACTGTCATAGAATTAACTAAATTAAAAAAAAAACGATGAATTTCTTTCTAGATAATTATTAAAAAATTTTGTAATTAAAAAGAAAATCAATAATTTATATATTTCAGTGGAACATGAGCGTTCGAGGTGTGCACTTTTGGATTTTCCAAACTTTTTTTTTCTTTTTTTTTGCTTACATTTAAGGAACTATTAAACTATAATAGAAAATTATTATAGAAAATATTAAAAAATTCCCGCGGATAGAATGGAAATCTTTGCTAACGCCATCTAGCACGCTCCGATAGAAGAAGCAGGTCTTCACTAACTCTGTTTATATATTTTTTTTATATATGGCAGCCTGAGATGTAAATTTTTTAGCTTCGACAGTGCACATTTTATTATTTTATAATTAAACGAATAATGATAGAGTTGTCGATTTTTAATCAGTTTGTCACAATGAATTTACGGATATATTGAAGTAAAATTTGAAAGAATTCGTTTTGTTTTTCGAAAGTTATGGAGATTACAAGAAGAGTGTTACATGTATTTTACAGGATTTTTTTCTGAAAAATTCATTTTTTATCTAAATTGTGGGTTAGACCAGCTGTTTATTGTTTAGAAAAATGACCATTGATGTTTTCTTTAATCGTGGTATGAAGGCTGACCTACTTTAACCACTATATTATTATTTATTTAAAAAAAACTCTGACGGAACCCAGTTTTTAATTTTTAGGCGAGAGTAGAGCATACCTACGCTCGCGCTTAAGGCATGCAATATCCAAATTGTAATAAGAAAAATTATTCATAATTATATAAACGACTATTGAATTATTTAACTATTATAAACAGTTTAGAGTTTGATTAATTTCGAAAGAAATACATGCAGTCACCAAAAAAGTTTTCAAAAGTTAAAAATTATTTAAAATCTATAAAAATTAAATAAATTATGTTGTAATGGTGTCAATTTCATTAAAGAGTTGCTCTAAAACTATCTTCCTTCGAATTTACTTAGTTAGTCCAGTCAAATAGACCCCCTAAACGGAAACAGGTCCAAATTTGATGTATTTTTACAAACAAATTGCTAGTGCCATTTTTCGTTTAAAAAATAATTAAATATCATGTAAAAAAATTATTCAATAGGGTATAAAAAAAAAGAAAAAACAGTTTTAAAAATTAATCATTTTTTTCAATTATAGAAAATGAATTTTTTTCTTTACTATAAAATAAAAGAGCGAGCAGTAGAGATTTGGCCGTGCAAAAATGAGAAGTACGAACGCGCGGCTTGTTTTATCGCTACATCTCGCGAAATAATTGAAATAAGAAGAAAAGTATGCATAACTTTTTTGTGTATTTTTTATTATTCAAGATTACTTTCCCAATAAACTTCCCTGCTCAATCAATGGTTTGCGAGTTATGACGATTTAAACAATATAATTGTTAATAATAATTGTTTGTGCTACGTTTGAATTAAATAAACTTGATTTTCGTAATCATTACCTCAAAATACGGTTGCGAAAACCCCTGGCAATTAAAATGCATACGGACATCTCCTTTCAGATGATAAATTAATGAAAATTCCATTAGCTTTTGAGCTATAGAATCTCTGACTCACATTTTGCTAGACATAAATATACCAACACGTGGTGTAGGTTTTAGGCCCAAAAAATATTAATATATAAGTGGGAATAGTGTGGTCTATATTGCTTTCTCTATAATACTACGCACGCGTAAGTTTTCTTTTGCTACGGTGCAGACGTTGAGACAATGTGAATTGTCATCTTCGCCTTCAGCCTTGCGGTTCCCAATTTTCCCCGTCTCGTTGCCGTCTGAAAAGACACCAGTCATAGTGACATGGTCACATGACTGATTGTCACGTCGACGCATGTCCGTAAGGGTGAAGTGGGGACAGTCCCGAGGCTGGTCCTACGCCCAAAATTATCGGTCAATTACTTCGATCCTGGATCAATTAGCGTTCAGACGTCTTTCTATAGTTATTTAGTATCGATTATTAATCAGGCAATTGTACTTGCAATATTCACATATTTTATATTCTTTAAACTTTATATTCATTTCTGGCAATTAATAAGTCCTTCAAATAAAGTTTAAACAAGTTAAATATTACTGTACGTTACCGGCGGTGTATTCGCAATATAAAACTATACTGTGCCGTCTACATTACATCCAGCGCTTGCATTTTCTTGTGAGTAATTTATATTATTATAATTGGCAATAAACAATTATTGCAATTGTTAATCATTCACTGTATCTATTATCTATTCATCCTATTTACTTTCCATTTTACTGGTAAGATTATTGAATAGTCTGATAAACTAAATATTGATTAAGTTACAAATAGTAACTCGACTATTAATAAGTATAATCTATAATTTTATAAGCCGTGAGGTAAGTTGATAAGTTTTTTCATGCGTTGCCGAGTTTGAATAAGTGCGGGTCTTTGCTTTGCAAGAACCTCAGCCCACTGCTCTGTCCAAGTAAAATAAAATTTGTTAGAGGCCAGCCTAAGCCAGGGTTCAACCTGCGAATTCTGGTGGCTGCTGGTTAAAATCGCGAAGACGAAAAGCGATTTGTCTCGACGTATATTTATGACCTTCTTACCAAATGCGTAGAGCAAGGGGGCTTTCACGTATGATACTCTCCATTTAAACTTTCAGGTGCTCTGTTTCCATTACTACCTGTATACAATAAAACCGAGAGTACTCATAATTTTCTATATTTTTTTCTCTATAACTTTTATGTAGCACTTTTCGCCGAAATTTATTAAATTCTTCGATAAAACGCTAATCAAAAGTGTTTTTTATTTTTTTTTCACCTGTCTAATTGAAATTTTACCTTGATTTTTTGGTATATGTTTTGTAATCATGTTCCGAAGCTTACCTCAAAAAATCAGACCGGGCTGGACCTGTTTCCGTTTAGGGGGTCTATTTGACTGGACTATAAAGAACTTATTTGATTAACTATATCTAAGTTAGACAATGTACACTCCGTGTAGATTTCAGCATGCACGGAGACCCTGAGCAACGAGCCGACAACATTTGCCCTGTTACATAATTCACATAAAAGCGTACTATTATTAAATTATTAATATATTTTGTTTGAAAATGACGCTAAATAAACAAAAACTATAAACAAACAATTCAACTATTATTTATGACAATTGAAGAAGAATTAAGAAAACTGTGAATTAAAGTATGGCCCGTCAGTCTCTGGAGCTTAAGTCGTGGACGGGACTTTATTCATATAAGCTTGGCCCAAGCGCGTTTGGCAAGCGTGGCCCAAGCATTTTTTGGCAGCTAGACTTAGCCCGAGGCCATCATCCCAAAGTTTAACCAGGCTTGGGCCAAGCTTGATTGCCAGGCTAGGCCCAAGTTTCACGAGGCTTGGCACAAGCTTGGACCAAGCCTGGGCTTATTATTTTTTCCTACCAGGGGCGCCGCGGCTACTACCAGTAATTAGAAGAGTGATCTCAGATTTACGTCTTATCTATGCAAGAGTAGATAATACTGAAGTTGAAATGAATTTCAATCATCATATATTGCGAGTGAACTAAAATGAGTTATCAAAATTTTAAATTTCCTTGACATTTTCATCCGTTGATATCAGTTATATATCCTTGACATTTAGAACTCAAACGCAAAAGATCTATAGCAAAAGTTTAAAATGTAGAACATAGTATTAATGTTATCAAGAAAAATAAATTCTAGATTACGGAATGGAAACTTTGAAACATCGTCTTGTTTATGATCTCATTTTAAAGGTTTGGTTTTTTAACTTCCCGCTAAGAAAATTGTAAATTTTCAAAAATTCGGGAAGTTATTGGTTTCAGTCCGATTTACGAAAATCGAATATTCATCAGATGTCGACGTTTTGAGGTCCTAGCAAGCTATTCTGACTAATTTCACGATGATGTCCGAGTGTATGTATGTATGTATGTACGTACGTACGTACGTATGTAAATACCTGTATCTTTTGAACGGATGAACCGATTTTGAACTTTAAGGTGTCATTCGACGCGGGTTGTCAACATCTTAAAGCTGAAAGAAAACTGAGCTTGATCGGTAGGGCTCGTTCAGAGATATTCCAAAAATAAAATTTTTTCAAAAGTGTTTTTTTCGGATAACTTTTAATGTGCTCGATGGATTGATTCCAAAATGGACTGGGCTCTAGAGCTTTATAAGCCGCGTCGAATGCCACCTCAACCATAAAAATCGGTTCATTCGTTCAAGAGAAACCGCTGTCGAAAGAATTAAAAAAAAATTTTTTTAAATTTTTTTCGAAATATCTCAAAAACGACTTGATAAATCGAATTCAAAATTCGATCCGCTTTAGAACTTGATAAAACGCGTCGATTGCCACCTCAACCGTCTCAATCGGTTGATTCGTTTGAGCGATATCGTTGGAGAAAAAATGGTAAAAAACTATTTGTTTCGAAACGAACGGCATCCAAAAGTATTTTCAAGCTCGAAGAGCTCGAAATGTATTTACGACAAAGTTTTCGAGCTCAAGGAGCTCGAAAACAGCGGGAAGTTTTAGGGCTGGCCCGCAGTGTCAACTGATAGACGGATTTTTGTTATGATCTTTGCTTTGATTCGATCAAGTTTCTATCAATAGTTTTTGAGATATCGATCTGTATAGATTAAGGTGTCCGCGTTATTTCCCAAATTAGATTTTTTTACTTGGCCATAATATAAATTATTTATTTTTGATCCGACAGTAATAAAGAAAAATAAAAAAGTTTATTCTAATGCCGTTTAACCCTGCCGAAGTAATGATACTTTTCCACTTTAGTAAATGAGAAAAATTTGATTACTTGCTTGAAAATGAGTGTACAGCTATAACTAATACATATTTTGAGTAGGAAATTTACCGCTCTTCAAAAAAAGTCTCTTATTAACGTCCCGCTACGAAAATCGACGATTTTCGAAAAATTCGGGAAGTTATTGATTTCACCCGGATTTTCGAAAATCGAGTTTTCATCAGATGTCGATGTTTTGAGGTTCTATGAAGCTATCATCCTGACTATTTTCAGAATGATGTCCGAGTGTCTGTATGTATGTATGTGTGTGTGTGTGTATGTGTGTGTGTATGTGTGTGTGTGTGTGTGTATGTGTGTGTGTATGTGTGTGTGTGTGTGTGTGTGTATGTATGTGTGTGACCGGTCTATAACTTTTTAACGAATGAACCGATTTGGATGGTTAAGGCAGCAATTGAAAGAACTTGTTGGCCATCAACTTTTCTGAAAATTTCAGATCATTTGATCTAGTAGACTCGAAATCATTGTCAAATTATGAACAAAAATTTTTTTTTTTTAGTTTTTCATTGATTTCTCAGAATCGACTTGAACGATCGACTCCAAAATCTAATCAGCTCTAGAACTTGATAAAACGCGTCGATTGCCACCTTAGCCATCTCAATCGGTTAATTTGTTCAAGAGATATCGCGGGAGAAAGAAATGGTAAAAAACAGTTATTTGCGAATATCTTTGAAATAACTCTACCAAACAATTCCAAAATCTAATCAGCTCTAGAATTCAATAAAACGCGCCGATTGCCACCTCAAACGTCAAGCTCCTTGAGCTCGAAAACAGCGGGAAGTTGTGGGGCTGGCCCGCAGGGCCAACCGACGTCCAGATTTTTATTTTTTGTGAATCCAACCATTTAAGAGATATTGAAGGTCAAAGTTTTATTTGCTCGATAAAATTGGCGTTTTTGCTTAGAATATTGTTACTCTCTGACACATATTAGACATAGAATTAAGCGCTACGAATTATCTTTCAGGAAATTACAACTCTTCGAAAAAGGTTTCTCACACCTTTTTCTTGAATCCAACGATTTAAGTAATATCGAAGCTCAAAGTTGATATATTTAAAAAATAATGTTTTTCGATTAAAATTCTATAACTCTTCAGCAACGAGATACATACTTAGTCTCTGAACAGTTTTCTGTCGTAAATCTACTGCACTACAAAAAAGGTCTCTTACGTTTTTTTGATAAACTTAACCTTTTAAGAAATACTTGCACTCGAAATCTAAGGAATTTTTTATATCACCAGAGCGAAATTTTGAGTTGATTTGTGAAAGTTTTCTTTTAACTTAGAGCTTAATTATCTCTTATACGGTTCAAGTTATTAAAAGAATTTAAGAAACCTTTGTTGTAAAGCGGTAAATTTCCGACAGAAAATAGTTATAGAATTTTGTACCACCATCCGAATACAGATTTGTTATCTATAAACATATCTTTATTTCATATCTTTGTCTAAAAAAAAATGAATTTATTTGAATGAATATATTTGTCTAAAATAAACATTGATTGGGTCCTTCCAAATATGGAATCTATTTGCCCGAAATAAATCTTATTTGGCTCAAATGAATTGTTCTCTGATTGTTCTGATATATCGTTCTATATAGACAAAGTTTTTTCGGGAAATTTAATTTAATAATTTGGAGCTAAAAACTTTAAAAAATCATAACTTCCAGGAAAATAAAGATTGAAAGCCGTTATTATGGGCTTAAGTTAAAGCTTGAGGTTCACGGATCAATTTTCATCTTGGGTTGATCAAGTTTCGATCAAATATAGATTCTAAAATATCGATCTATATAGATTAGGGTGGTCGTTAAAAATTAAATTTCCTCAGGCGCCCCATAAAAAGTTTCTTTTTAGTGAGAAAATACGTGGGGAATTTGGTTTTTTCTTTTTAAGTAAAAAGAACACGTGCCGCAGGACGATTAAAGTTCATTTTTCGATACAACCGCGGTTTTTTTTAAATATCCCATGAAATTTGCAGATTAAAGGAAAAAATCATAGGAACAATTTTGTAGGAAATTAAATTCTTAACAAAAAAGGTCATGTTCATTTTTTTTATAAAATGTGTATTTATGAAGATATTTTAAAAAAACTTTTTTTAGATCTGATGAATTGAGCGTTTTAAGGATGACAAATTTTGAAAACAACATGTTTTTAAGTATATAGAAACTACAACAAGCATTAATGATTGATATGTCACGAGTTACGAAGTTGTCTATATTTAAGAAAAACGTTATTTTTAACATTCGTAATCCTTAAAATGCTTAATTGATAAGATCTAAAAAAGTTTTTTTAAAATATCTTCATAAATACACGTTTTATTAAAAAAATGAACATAACCTTTTCTGTCAAGAATTTAATTTCCTACAAAATTGTTCCTATGATTTTTTCCTTTAATCTGCATATTTCATGAGATATTTAAAAAAAAACGCGATTGTATCGAAAAATGAACTTTGATCGTCCTGCGGCACGTGTTCTTTTTACTTAAAAAGAAAAAACCAAATTCTCTACGTATTTTTTCACTAAAAAGAAGCTTTTTATGGGGCGCCTGAGAAAATTTAATTTTTAACGACCACCCTAATATAGATCCATATAGATTGAAGCCAAGTTTAGGGAAAATTAATTTTTGAGAATCGTCATTGGGCTCAAACTCAAGTAAGGGTTCAAGAACAAAACTTTCATTTATGTTTCACCGAGTTTTGATTCATAGATTCTGTGATATTGATGGTGCCGCGACTACATGTCTGCGGACAATATAACCGCGGACAAAACATCCTCACGACAAAATAACCACACGACAAAATATTTGCGGACAAAATAACCACATTACAAAATGTCCTCGGGCAAAATTATCACACGACACAATATCCGTAAGAAAAATTTATATGGTAATGGTCATATTTTTATAGTCACACACACACACACAAAATTCGTGAAAAAACGGCGCTATTTTTCACAGCTTTTCTGTGTGCGGGTATATTTTTGTAATTGCACACACACAGAGTTCGTGAAAAAAGGGCGCTATTTTTCATAGCTTTTTTGTGTTTTGGCACATATTTGTAATCGCACACACACAAAATTCGTGAAAAAAGGGCGCTATTTTTCATACTTTTTTGTGTGTCGGTACATTTTTGTAATCGCGCACTCACAAAATTTGTGAAAAAAGGGTGCTATTTTTGACAGCTTTTTGGTGTGTGGGTATAGTTTTGTAATTGCACACACACAATGGTCATAAATGACTATTGAAATGTAATTTAATCATGACAAATGTATACTCGATAATTTGAATGCATTTATGAATTATAATATTTATGTCATTAGATCATTACATTTGCAGATCATTAATAATATTGTTATATATAAAAATTATTATTGTATACTTCAATAATAAAACTTGTCAAAACATGCTTGATAATTCCTCATTAATCATTAATAATGAGTTATTCAAATATATCGATTTGACGTTTTTTTGGCAACTGATATTTGACGGTACAGTTATTTTGTCACGGTTGCTTCGTCAACTGATTTAGTTATTCCGGTAAATTTTATCGCGCGGATATTATGTCTTGTGGTTATTTTGTCGTGAGGATGTTGAGCCCGTGGTTATTTTGTCCGCGGATATTTTGTCGTACGGTTATTTTGACCCCGGATATTTTGTCGTCCGGTTATTTTGTCTGCGGTTATTTTGTCGCGGATATTTTGTCGCGGTTATTTTGTGGCGGATATTTTGTCGCGGTTATTTTGTCATTGGATATTTTGTTACGGAACCCCAAAACTTGAGAACTAATCAAAAATATTATTATCGACGTTAAAGTGTTATATAGCAAAATCATGAAAAACAAATGATTATCATTGGAAACGTCAAAGGTCACTATTTTCAACATATAAAAGTTAGCGATCTGCAGATTAATTACACAAAAGTTTACAGAACTTCGAGAACAACGATCGGTAATAAATTATAATTGCTTATATATTTTTAATTATAACTTTTATACACTGTAAAAAATCCGGAATGAATCTGGAGTGAATTGGGAGTGAAATAAAATCCGAATTCACACCGGATTCACTCCGCCACTCGGAGTTCCGGAGTTTAAAAAAAAATCACTCCGCATGCGGAGTGAATTGGGAGTTTTTTTTAGCGGAGTGACGCGGATTTTATTTCACTCCCAATTCACTCCGGTCCGGAGTTTTAATACTTAAATAAATTTATATTAATTTATATTAAACTGCTAAACAATGTGTGTGTGTGTGTGTGTGTGTGTGTGTGTGTGTGCAAGTGTGTGTCTGCGTGCATGAGTGTGTTTGGGTGTGTGCGGGTGTTTGTGTGCGTGTGTAAAAATTTGTGCGTGTGTGCAAATGTGTGCGTGTGAGCAAATATGTGTGTGTGTGCAAATGTGAGCGTGTGTGAAAATTTGTGCGTGTGTGCAAATGTGTGCGTGTGTACAAATGTGTGCGTGTGTGCAAATTTGTGCGTGTGTGCAAATGTGTGCGTGTGTGCAAATTTGTGCGTGTGTGCAAATTTGTGCATGTGTGCAAATTTGTGCGTGCGTGTGTGTGCGAGTGCGCGTGTGTGCCTAAATATGTATATGTGTGTGTGTGCATATTAGCTGATCAATAATGTAATAAGCTAATTTTTACTTCGATTTTATTGAGTGGAGTTATATTTTATTAATAATCTTTTCAAAACTCCGCTCCGGAGTGAATTTCACTCCGGAGGAATTAAATTAATAAAAAATTAACTACTCCGCGAAAACTTCCCTGCGGAGTGAATTTCACTCCGAGGGGAGTGAATAATTAAAAATTCATTCACTCCGGATTTAATCCGCATTCACTCCGCCAATTTTTTACAGTGAACTACCGAATTGACGGAAAAAAAGTCGAATATTTTTTATAGAAAATTTTATGGTATATAAATTAATGACAGTACTTTCTTATCATACATTCGATAGTTTAGCTGCAATATTGAAATTAAATAATTATTCTTTTTACAGCTCAAGATATAAAATAAAAAAAATGTCGAAAATAATTTTATTATTATCAATTTTCGTATTGATTAGTCTCTATGCTGGTGCAGATGCAGCATGTCCAGGCGGCTGGGTGAGTAATTACCATAACACAGCGAAAAAATTAAAGCAATGAATGGTCCTGTGGGCCAACCCTAAAACTTCCAACTGTTTTTGAGCTTCGAGAGCTCGAAAACATTATTATATTGGTAAACTGATCAGCTCATCGAGCTGAAAATACGGCTGGTAAACATACCCATACGGAAAAATATATATCGGAGAATATATGCCGGAAAAGTAACATATACATGAAATATATAATACTAAAGATATAACCCGGATATATACTATTTTGCCGGAATATATGTTTTTTCATGCGGGATATATTCATTTCGCTAAAAAAAAGTAATTTTTGTCCGACGATATCTGCGGAACAAATCAACCGATTTGCCCGTGCATGCTTTGTGACAATCGAAAAAGCTTGTTAAGACTTAGATCAAATCAAACTCAGATACAAATCGGTCGAGCGATTTACGAGTTATGCAACAAAAATTAAAGAAGAAATGTTTTTTGATTTTTTTATTCCGTAAGTCTTGTAAACTACTTAACCGATCGACTTAAAAATCGAATCCAATTGAAATCTTGGTGAACTTTTTCGATTGCCACCATGAAAGTTCGATTCAGTTGATTGTTCCAAAAATATTGTCGGACAAAATATTAAACTTTAAAGTACTATGACTTTTTAAATTTCAACTTTATCGTCTCACAGCTAAGGACTGGTTTTTTTAGAGATTTTTATTTCCCATAAGTACGTCGCTTGACAGTTGATAAAATAACAATTGTTTGTTTATACCTTTCGATAAACGACAATAATTTCTACTGAAAAATAAAAAATCATTAAAATATATTTTTTCTCAGTGCCATCCATACCAAGGTTATGGCTGTTGTGCAGAACATGTGTGTAATTCGTATTTTACTCAAGGTACATGTATAACTTTTCAAGAACAAGCAAATCTAAGCACTTTAGGAATAGGAAAAAAATAATTGTAATAAGAGTGAAAATTTAAAGATGTATTTTTACAATTAATAAAACTCTCAATACAAAAAAAGTTTTTAACTGGTTTTCATTTATTTACAATTTAATATGTTTTTTATCAACTCTAGTAGCTATTGCTCTAGTAGCAATGGCATTGTGCGAGTTGCTTGAGCAGAGTACTTGACTAAATACTTGATGCAAAAGATATCAAATCTTGTTCAAGAATAGTAGTTTAGTGTTTTTGATAAAAATAGTTTTAATATTAAAACTCTGAATCGGAGTGAATGCGGATTTAAATGGAATCCAGATCACTACAAAATCACTCCGCTGAAGAAACAAACTCCCTATTTACTTCGTATGGGGAGTGATTTTTTTAAACTCTGAAACTCCGAGTGACGGAATGAATTCAGATTGAATTAAAACCCGTAATCACTCCAAATTCAGTCTCAATTTTTCACAGTACATACCCGAGTCAAAATTAAAAAACTAGATTCAGCCTCCAAATTCTACTCGAGGGTAAGGAGGCTGAAATTAGTTTTTTAGATAAGCCCAAGCTGTACAACGAAACCTTAATTTCAGCCTAAACTTGGTATTTTTGTCCGCTTTTACCAAGTTTAGGCTGAAATTAGTATTACAGAACCCTAAAATGACCCTCCAAAGCCTACAATTTGAATCAGGTGCGGGGAAAGAAGGGAAAGGAGAAGGAATTGAAATCAAAATGGCTGCCGGGAGCGGGAAAAATTTAAAATTTTAAAATTATTTTTTTATTTATTAATTATAATTTTCAGAAATTTGAACAAAATATAACTAAAATTATCAAATTACTTTAGAAAGAGAAGACGCGAAAATTGAGCCATTTCTGTATTTTTTTTTTTTTTTTTTTTTTTTGATGATGCATCAGATTTTCGATCATATTAATTTCTACCCGAGTAGAAATTTTTAATTTAGGGAAAAAACGCTATAAATATCAACCGAACGCACACGATTCAGTGGGATTCGAACCCGGGACCTAACGAACGAAAGACCGACGCTTTAACGACTAGGCTACGCTACCAACAGTGACTGCTAAGTTTACTTGTGCTATATGAGATTGTAAGAATAACTCACTTTTGAAACAGCAAAATATAATTGAAAATCTATTATTAGTAATAACAAAAAAATTTCTTATTTTTTTTCGTGTGCTATATAATCCTGCGTGTAAGTAATTGTGATATGTGTAATTTTGGTTATATAGTTATGTATAAAATTATTTAAAAAATATATAGGCTCTATATATGGCCATGTACCCCCATGAAAAAAATTTATAGAAAAAATATATTTTTCATATTCAAAAATGTATTAAAAATATATCTTAGAATATATAAAAAATACATGCATAAAAATATATTTGTAAATATAACAAAAATATAGGTATGGTGAGATAAAAAAATATATTCGTAATATATTTTAAATTTATAAAAAATATAATTATCAAAATATCAAAAAAAGATATAAAAATATGTTTTTCTGTTAATCAACAACATAGAAAAAGAAATATAAAAAGTTTATGTAAAAAACATATTTTTTATATGTTTTTCCTTACATTGTTGATCAACAATTGTAGATTGACGAAATTCTATGTTCCATGAAATCGTAAAATTAACCTACTTATACTCTTAGTAGGCTGAAGTACCGAAAAATAGGGTTTTAAGCGATCTTAGGTTTTGGAGGTTGAAAATATTATGCTAAAACACGAATTTCGGCCTCCATACCCTATTTTGAGTATAGTGAGGGTCAAAATAGTATTTCACATTCAGCGGTAGGTACAACATCAAAAGAAATGAGGTTTTTGAGGCTCGAATTAGTGTTTTAATTTTGACTCGGGTACGCAAGTTAGCCGCGCCCTGATGATTAATGAAAGTGATTATTTTAAAATCTTTCTGAATTATCAATAAAAATTGAAAAGTATTTAATGTGATTAAAAATATTGTTCAATGATTGCGATCAAAAATATTGATAAGGGGGGGGGGGCAGAGTGGGCCCCTTAAAGGAAATAATTATAATATGATTAATTTTTTTAACGCGTTTACTTCTTTTTAGACTCTTGATACTTATTTTCACTTCATTATGCTGCGTCCATTTAAATTGAAAAAATAAAAAATTAGGGGCAGATTGGGCCCCCCTAAACAATTTCGGATTTGATATTTTTTATTCTTTATTTTATTTTAATAATTAATTATGAAGGAAAGGGTAAAGGAAAAAGCAAATCAAAACAATCGGTCGATGATACGGCTTTTATTTTTTGTGGGATATTATACTCGGAATCTTTAGAACCGTGGATTCAATGTGGCCAATGTAAAAATTGGGCTCATGATTCATGTGCCGGTGTTCACAACAAAGTTGTGCAAAGCTGCACGTGTAATATTTGCAAAGAACTATAAAACGATTGTATTTTAATAGTTTAAAAAATCATTTTAATAGTTTGCTGTGATATAACTTTAAAATGTAATTTTATTATCTTTAACTTTCTTAATAAATTTATATGTTTATATTTATATAGTAATAATAAATATTTAATGAACAGTTTTGGTGGTCTATTTTAGCCCTCATTAGGGAAGACCGGGGCAAGGAGGTCCCCCTAAGCCGGTTTTTACTTTTTGTAGCTTTTAACCATCAGATTAGATTAATTAATAATTATTATTTAAAAAAAAAATTCTATACTTCTTTTTTGTCATTATTTTTAACCCAAAAAAATTTTAACCCAATTTTACTTTATTTCAAAAATTTAGCAACTAAAAAACAAATTTTAATTTTTGAATATTTTTAATGACCAAATTTGCCCCAGACAAATAGTCTAGTCGAAATGCGCATAACAATAGATTAGCAATAACTAAAAATTTTTTTAATAGCTCATTTGAAAGATCGTTTAATCCTTCATAAAATCGTCTAGAATGTTCATTTTCGTATCTCTAATAGTTTAAATGTTATATTAGTTTTTTAGTAGACAAATGAAGCAGCCGCTGCAACATTTGTGGCACGTGTTTTTTAAAAGTACAATAAAAAATTGAAAAAAATTTTTTTCTATACTTTGTTATATGTGGTTGTTTTTGTTTATTTTATAAGTTTTAGAAAAAAAATATAACAAAGTTAAAAATTTGTTTATAACAAATTGGTAAGTTAATAAACAATGGAATTGTTGGTAAAAAAATTTTATTTTTTTGTTACTTTATAGAGGCCTGTCAATTATGATTTTTAGAAAAAAAATAATTTCTTAACTAATTATTTAAGCAATAGAAATATTTGAAATACGATTATAAACAATTAAAAATTGTTATTAAGGAAAAATTTTTTTTTGTTTAAATCATAATATTTGCTGTATAATGAATTTGTAAAAAAAAATTTTTTTTAAATATTGAAATAATCAATTTGTTTATAAAAAATTTATCAACAAATGGCGTAAAAAATTTTTTTTGCAATTCAATTAATATCTTGTATGAATAAAAAAACGATAATATGATGATTAAGAAAAAAAAAAATTTTTTTAACAACATTACTTGGATTTTCCAGTTTTTGTTCAAGTACAAAAATTATTATAAACAAAGTATGAATATTTTTTTAACTTTTATGGCGTGATCTTGTTGAGTATATATGTAAGAAAGGCTCCACGAAGCGAAAAATTTATACGACAATTATTTAAACATTTTATCTCATTTACAATGAAGACGTAAGTTCGAGAAAATTTTGTTAGTTAACAATCGTTCAATTTGTTGAAAAATTAACTTTAAGTAAAATTTCCAACGGGAATAAATTATTTAAAGTGTTCAGAATACACCATAATTTTTAAAATTAAAAAAAAAATATTTAATACTTTAAATAAATTAATCAAGGTGTCTACTCGCTTTTGACGCCGCGCGCGCAACCTAAAAATGTCGCGCGGAGACCCATTTTCAGCGTTAAATTAAAATTATAAATAATGGAGATAGAAATCCGGGGAGTAAGAGTTTTTTATCGGAAATTTCCTCCTCTTTAAGAATCTTTTTGTTAGATTTCTTAAATATTAATAGTCTATGAAATATTGGCAAAAAACGAAATACCTTCATTTTTTCATCTTTAATTGTTCATAACTTTTGAAATTTTTTACGTGCTAATACACGCTTTGAGAATATTTTTCTTGGCGTCATTCCGGATCCAATGAGCTATCGCACCGAATTTTCAGAGCAGTATCTCTATTTTGGACGATTTTCAACTTGTCGACTAGACTAAAAGTGAATCAGCCAGAAAATATGAACAAATCATTTTTTCAGAATTTTCGGCTGGTCCATTTTGCCCCAGGTGTCATGCGTAGGGCTAAAAATGCGCCAATATATTGGATTTATAGTAATTAGACGAAAAAAAAAATTTTTTTTTTTATCAAAATTTCAGGGGGGCCTTTTTACCCCTTGGGGCCTCCTTCCCCCGGTCTCCCCCATATAAGAAATTTCGATAAGCTTATCACCCATCCAAATTTATTGATAATCCGAATTATAGAAAATTTTCAGGGGCCCGCTCTGCCCGCCCCCCTAATTATAATAAAAATGATACGAAATTATTTTAAAAAATTTTTTTTCTTAATCGAAAGTATTAATTAAATTGCTCTTTATATTTCATAAAACCGAGTCGTTGAAGTAGAATGAATAAGTAGATCATCTAAAATTATCAGTTTAACATTAGTAGGTTCGTCCGGTAGCTACTGTTCAAACCCAGCAATCAGAAGGACGACAATTCGCGCCCAGAGCCCAGCAGAATTTTCACCGAGTTTTCTTCACATCATTAACCTTACTTAAATCGTTTACACTACAATGATATCACGAACTCTATTAGGTTAATAATAATAAAAATTTTTTTAAATTAAATTTATTTGTTTTGTCGATGCACGGATCAGGTCAGGCAAGCAAGCATGGGTCAGGACCTGGCAAACAGGACTGGCCCAGTATCATTCCAGACTTCTACCAAGGCTGAAAAAAAAATCGGTCTATCGGTTGACCCTGCGGGCCAGCCCCGAAACTTCCCGCTGTTATCGAGCTCCTTAAGCTCGAAAACATTATTGTGAATGCATTTTTGAGCTCTTCGAGCTCGAAAATACTTTTATATGCCATTGTATATAACCGTTTTTTAGTATTTCTTTCTCCCACGATATCTCGCGAACGAATTAATCGATTTTGATGGTTGAGGCGGCAATCGACGCGTTTTATTAAGTTCTAGAGCTGATTAGATTTTGGAATTGATCGGATGAGTCACTTTAAAGATAAATGAAAAAAACCGTTTTTCTCCATTTCTTTCGCCAACGATATCTCTTGAACGCATTAACCGATTGAGATGGTTGAGGTGGCAATCGACGCGCTTCAGTGTGTTCCAGAGCTGATTAGATTTTTAAATCGATCGATCGAGCCGTTTCTGAAAAGTTTAAAAAAAACTAAAAAAAAAAAATTTTTTTTTTTTGTATTTCTTTAATATCTTAGCGTCTATATAATCGATCGATCTCAAATTTTCAGAAAAGTTGACGGCCAGAAAATTCTTTCGATTGCTACCTTACCCACCTTAATCGGTCAATTCATTAAAAAGATATGAAAAGTTTACATCCATACATACACACACACACATACATACAGATAATCGGACATCATTCTGAAAATAGTCAGAATAGCTTCCTAGGACCTTAAAACGTCGACATCATTTTCCTTTAGCAAAAATTTAAGTATCGATATTTTTCGAGAAATTTAAACGATATAATCTAGATGGCTCACTAGTCGTTTTTCAAGCGCTAAGATATGAATGCTAATGATTGACATTTTATTTAAGCTCACCGATCATTGTAAAAAATTATTAACTACTGTTAATTAAAACATAACTTGTTATAACTTAAAAAGTTCATAAAAACAATCGTATGCAAAAGTATTTTCGAGCTCGAAAATATAATTATAGATGTTTTCAAGCTCCTTGAGCTCGAAATCAGCGGGAAGTTTTGGGGGTGGCCCACAGGGCCAACCGATGCACAGATTTTTTAATTTATATCTTTATAACTTTTTCATATAGGTATATTTTTGATAGGTCAAAAGAGGGCAGCATAGTAAAAATTTCAATTTTGGCGTGAATATTTGAAAAGAAAAATTATTTTAAAATTATCTTACGTTTACTGAATTATCGTACAATTCTCTCACATAACGACATCTCTATGTTCGATCGTACAAGGCACTGAATTATGTGATGTGTACGATAATTAGGTGACGAATGCTAACACTGCTTCTCTGGGCTAAAACAGTCCCTTTTATACCCAGTCTGGGCCTACCCCTTCTTCAGCTAGTCACCCGACCATTGACGTCTATCGGTGATTCCTTTTCCTCTCATTCGTGAAAGTTAAAGGGCTCTTACTGACTAAAGAACTTATTTGATTAACTATATCTAAGTTAGACAATGTACACTCCGTGTAGATTTCAGCATGCACGGAGACCCTGAGCAACGAGTCGACAACATTTGCCCTGTCACATAATTTACATAAAAGCGTACTATTATTAAATTATTAATATATTTTGTTTGAAAATGGCGTTAAATAAACAAAAACTATAAACAAACAATTCAACTATTATTTATGACAATTGAAGAAGAATTGGTTTCCACTATATAAAATGGTGTATTACCGTAAGAAGGACGGTGTGGCTCAATAAGTTATAGATCAAATTGAACGGAATATAGTATAGGGCCGGATAGCTCAACTGGTAGAGCACTCGGCGCGATACCGAATTGGTCTGGGTTCGATTCCCAGTTCGGGCTATCTATATTTTTCTCAATTTATCTATAAATTGTCTTATTGAGAGGTTTGCATGTTTAGGTTTCCACTATATAAAATGGTTTTTATATAGTGGAAACCTAAACATGCAAACATGCAAATAACCTTCTCAATAAGACAATTTATAGATAAATTGAGAAAAATACAAACATAAACATCAATAAGTCTCGCAATTCGAGTATGTTTTCACGTTGTAACCCAGTAAATATAAAAAATTGCTCATCAGTTATTCGAAAATCATCCATTTTATCGAGAAGTGTCGAATCACATTCTACAGCCAAACTTTCCATCATTTTAGACAATTCTGAAGATCTTAAGTTACTCCAATTAGAATAAACTTTCAAGTGGTTCAAATTCTCCGTATAAAAGCGTTTTTTTATGAGATGATCGCTGCAGCATCGATTCCCATTCGGAATAAAAATTCTTTTCTTTATAAAGCATTGCATACGGGCATCTTGAGGAACAACGACTAGATTTTGATTTGAGACAGAACATACACAACAATATCTATGAGTCGCAACAGTTCTCTTCATTTGAACTTCTATACATTCTTCTATTTCATCATCACAGGCAACATCTAAATGAATAGATGGATCATCAGTACTTGATTGAGATAAAGTCATCGTTGATAAACTCGATTCTGTTCTTTCTAAAAGATCACTCCTATCTGAAAGTAGTTCATCTTCCAACGATAATTCCTGATTCTCATCTTCAAGTTTGGTTTTTTTATATTTTTTTACGCGACAGTTCGAACAAAGAATATTACCAACTACAATCGGACACTCAAAAACAGTTGAAAACTCTTCAGCTTCTTCGTCAGATTTTATATGTTTTGGAGTACCCGGCATTTTTTTCAGGTACTTCGAACAAATACAACACTTTGGATTATTAGCTTCAGGGGTCGAAATATTTTCACTTAAATAGTTATTTAAACAATTAAAAATAATTACTAAATATAGATAATAGTACAGCCAATTCTTTGGAATGTCAACACTCAGTAATTTTTAGGTTATCTACAGATCTAGTGACTTTTCACAAAAAAAAAACAGTGTTACCAATTTCGAATTACAGTGCCATCTTGTGGTTGTTAAATTCATTGAATATTGGGCGGGAACGTTTAAGTTATCTGAAACAACGTTGATTTACATAAACAATAGTAATGAATACTGATTTACTTATTACAGTTACTGATAGAGTTTTTAATAATAGTTAAGTACATTGAATGAAATTATTTTAATAATGTAAGGATATTTTATTTCTTTTATGGTTTTCTCTACCTTAGTAAACGAGTAAGTTTTGTATTTTATCAGTTCAAGAGTAAAATTATTAGAAAAACCCGATTTTTGAGCAAAAAATGGTTTTTATTTTTTTTCAATATGAAGTACCATTTTTAAAAATTTCGAAAGGCCATAGATTCATAGGAAATTGGATAAGGAATTCAAAAAAAATATTTTCATAACTGTGTCGTAATGGTAAGATGCTGAAAAATTGAAATTAAAAATATAAACTCGTTTTTTTTTAGGTTTTTGTGAGCCGAAATAGCTCTTATTTTTTTTCCAGATAGCTACCATCAACCCCCAAAACATATCCAATTTTCAGATCAATCGAATAAGTACGCTCTGAGAACATCAATTTTTTCTAATTTTCAGTATTTTTCGATTTACTCCGAAGTGGTTATAGAAAAAGACCTGAAACTCGCAGCATCGAAGTATCTCATGGGTACAAACATTCCCTGAAAAAATGAGCCCGATCCCTATCTGGGGCCGATTCGGTATACTTATCGTCCCACGGCCTTTAATTTAATAATTTGGAGCTCAAAAGTTGAAAAAATCATAACTTCCAGGAAAATAAAGATTGAAAGCCGTTATTATGGACTTAAGTTGAAGCTTGAGGTTCACGGATCAATTTTCATCTTGGGTTGATCAAGTTTCGATCAATTATAGTCTCTAAAATATCGATCTATATAGATCCATATAGATTGAGCTAATTTTAGGGAAAATTAATTTTTGAGAATCGTTATTGGGCTCAAACTCAAGTAAAGGTTCAAGAAAAAAACTTTCATTTATGTTTTACCGAGTTTTGATTCATAGATTCTGAGATATTGATCTCTGTAGACAAGGATAGATTTTTTTTTTTAATTTTTATGAAGTGGGATGTTAAAAAAGTGGAAAATTCCAAGACTTGAGAAATAATCAATATTATTATTATCGACATCAAAGTGTTCTGTAAGAAAATCATTACAAAAAAATAATTATCATTGGAAACGTCAAAGGTCACTATTTTCAACATATAAAAGTTAGCGATCTGCAGATTAATTACACAAAAGTTTACAGAACTTCGAGAACAACGATCGGTAATAAATTATAATTGCTTATATATTTTTAATTATAACTTTTATACTATTAAATTTACGAAAAAAAGTCGAATATTTTTTATAGAAAATTTTATAGTCTATAAATTAATTACAGTACTTTTTTATCATATCTTCGATAGTTTAGCTGCAATATTAAAATCAAATAATTATTTTTTTTACAGCTCAAGATATAAAATAAAAAAAATGTCAAAAATAATTTTATTATTATCAATTTTCGCAATGATTGGTCTCTATGCTGGTGCAGATGCGGCATGTCCAGGCGGCTGGGTGAGTGATTACCATAACACAGCGAAAAACTAAAGCAATGAATGGTCCTGCGGGCCAACCCTAGAACTTCCCACTGTTTTTGAACTTCGAGAGCTCGAATACATTATTATATTAGTAAACTGATCAGCTCATCGAGCTGAAAATACGGCTGGTAAACATACACATACGGAAAAATATATATCGGAGAATATATGCCGGCAAAACAGCATGTACGTAAGATATTTAATACTAAAGATATAACCCGGATATATACTATTTTGCCGGGATATATGTTTTTTCATGCGGAATATATTCATTTCGCTGAAAAAAAGTAATTTTTGTCCGACGATAT
Organism: Microplitis mediator; assembly: GCF_029852145.1. NCBI lineage: Eukaryota > Metazoa > Arthropoda > Insecta > Hymenoptera > Braconidae > Microplitis > Microplitis mediator. The sequence continues at coordinate 22,761,203 of NC_079976.1, forward strand.
CTGCGGAACAAATCAACCGATTTGCACGTGCCTGCTTTATGACAATCGTAAGAGCTTGTTAAGACTTAGATCAAATCAAACTCAGATACAAATCGGTCGAGCGCTTTACGAGTTATGCAACAAAACTTAAAGAAGAAATGTTTTTTGATTTTTTTATTCCGTAAGTCTTGTAAACTACTTAACCGAACGACTTAAAAATCGAATCCAATTGACATCTTGGTGAACCCTTTTGATTACCACCATGAACGTTCGAGTTAGTTGATTCGTTCCAAAGATATTGTCGGACAAAATATTAAATATTAAAGTACTATGACTTTTTAAATTTCAACTTTATCGTCGCACCGCTACGGGATGGTTTTTCTGGAGATTTTTGTTTCCCATAAGTACGTCGCTCGACCGTTGATAAAATAACAATTGTTTGTTTATACCTTTCGATAAACGACAATAATTTCTACTGAAATATAAAAAATCTATTTTTCTTTAGTGCCATCCATCACAAGGTTATGGCTGTTGTGAAGGAAATGTATGTGATTCGTATTTGTTTCAAGGTACGTGCATAACTCAAAAGGAACACCTATTTCGATCTATTGCATCTGGAAAATAATTATAATAATAGAGTGAAAATTTAAAGATGTATTTTTCCAATTAATAAAACTCTCAATACAAAAAAAATTTGTAATTGGTTTTCATTAAGTGACAATTTAATATCTTCTCTATCAACTCTAGTAGCTATTGCCCTAGTATTGCAATGGTACATACTTTGATTAAAATTATTGATTGAAATCAATTTAATCTGACATGATTTCAATTGTTTCCAACAAGTTATATTTCACGATTGATTCAGTTCAGCCAAGAACGAATTTTTCTGAATAGATAAATAATGTGAAGATTTCAAACCTTATTAAGTATTTAGAAAAAAATGAAGAGAAATTCAAATATTTAATTGCGTTCAATGAATTCGAATAGATAAATAGTCATTAAATTTGGATCTAATGCGGAATTTAAAAATAATTGAAAAAAATTAATGATTTTGAATTTTTCCCAATTGCTATTAATAAATAAATAAGCCTTGATATCCTTACGGAAAAAAAGGAACTGTAATGAATAAAGTTTGATGCTTAATAATTATAATATTTTTAGCAATTAATATTAATTCAAATAGTAATATCGTAATTTCAATATTTAATAAATAATAATTATAAATCTAATGATAAATTTTCAATCGTAAAGCACACTCTGATGCTTCGCATCATAAAACTATATAAAAGACAAAGTAAACATTATTAAAATTAAATTTTAAAGATTAACAGCCAAAACTTAAATACACTGGTCACAAAAATTAAGGGATAGAAAAAAAATCCGAAATTTTTAGGTGATTTTCAACATGCTGTAACTCGATGAAAAATGGTCGTATAAGAAAATTAAAAAAAGCAAATCGTAGCCTCAAGTTTCTAGTTTTCAGATCTGGAGCTCAAAATTTTTTATCATGTACGGTTCCGGAGTAATCATAAGAAAACCAACAAAAAAAACAATAAATTTTTTTGAATAATCCGACCGTATGACTTTTCTAGAAAATTTTATGCCCTTTAATTTGGCGGCCTGAAAAAGTCTCTACGACAATTTGGCGCCGAGTTATCATTGATCAAAGCAAAAAAGTCCATTTTGGCTTTGATAATCAATAACTCCGGATGTATTGGTCGTACAGAGAATGGAAGCAGGGTTTGGAAAACTGGAAAACATTTTCTATAAGGCAAAATTAGTGGCATTTGATAGAATGGTGGGCTTCTCCAGTTTCCCTGGTGCACCGGTTTTAATTGTGATTTTTTCGTTGCAGATTTATCTGACGACTTGAGGGTAGCTGCTGCTTTAACGATTGATTTCGCCTCTTTGACCTGCTCTGTTATTTTTACTCCGTAGAGCTACTCATCTGGAATGCTTGCTTCCAACGTCGTTTTAATTTCTTTATCCAGCGTTGGCGTAATAAAAGATTTCCTGGCAGATGATTGCTGATAAAAAACGTCAGATAGAATTTTTCCCGAGTCCCAGAGATACTTTAGGAGTTGCGTCTGGTCAATAGGTTCTTCTGGGTTTTCCACAACCATAGAGAAAGCTGAACCCAGTGATAATAATGCTTTGCCAACGCAATTTTGCGTTTCTGCAAAATGTTCATCGCGTTTTTTAGCGATCTCAGTCATATGATGTTGTATTTCAAGGTTTACCTTGGGTGCATCAGTAGAAAACTCCTCATTTTTAGGATATTTTTTAAGCATATCTTTTCTGATCTCACTGGATGATCCTTTTGTCATCCAGGTTTTCCACCACTTTATTATACCCTCATTGATTTTTGCAATATTGTTAGGCTCAGGTAACTCTTTTCCAAGAACTTCAAGCAATTCATCATCAAGGCTTGAATTTCTCTCTTCTGATTCTGTTTCAATACCTGTAACCTGGCCAGTTTCTAGTACGGTACTATCGTTTGTACTATTCCCTGTACCATCATTGAAGTTCGTTGTATCTGTATTTTCTTTAACAGACTCATCGACTGCTGCAAAAGAGAGGACAAAATTTTCAGTACTGTGACTGACACTGACTCATGTATATCAATCAAACTTAAATCCCCAATACTTCAAAAATGTTCAAAGGTTTCGCCAGCAATTTAAAAGTATAAAGTATCAATTTGATTAGTTGAGTTAAGTAATGCCATAAACTTTTCCTTACTATAAGTGTTGAACAGACTAGAGGATCAGACTACAATCCATCGATAACCAAAGTTAAGCAGCATCGGCGTGGGACATTAATTGGACGGGTGACCTCGTAGTAAAATAATAGTCAACGGATAATCATTTTTTTTTTTATTATTATTTAATTTGAACCGACATTTATATTGATAAAGACAATACATCCTAATTAAATTACTTAATTAATAATTTACAGATATTCTAAATGAGATTCTAAAAATGACTATATTCGTTCATGCATGATTATATATAATCATATATAATCATGTATAAACATATCTGATTATATATAATTAGACCTGGCCAATTTTCGGATCCAATCATACATAGATGATTATGCATAATTATATATAATTAGACAAAAACTTTTTTCATCGGGGACTTTGAATCGGAAGGATGCAGGTTCGAGTCCAGCAGTCATCGGGATTTTTTCATTAATTAAATTCATGTATACTTCCTCTAAGTAATGTTCCTAACACATTAAATCACGTTTCGGATCAAACTGAAATTTTCTTTCCCAATTTATTAGTTTTTTTTAACAGGGATGCGCTAGTGGGGTCTCTTGGGGATTTCCCTATTGGGGCATAGCTGGGACTGCCCAATAAGGACCCAATAGGTCTTTGCGTTACATCCCTATGTGCGGTCCCTATAGGGCAACCCCATAAGGACCCTATAGGTCTCACATAAAAATTTCTAGTCGGGATACTACACTGTTAAAAATAATTTGAATATTACAATACAAAAGGAATTAAATTTTCATAACTAGATATTTGAATTGTATTTCCAATGAAAAAAGCTTCAAATTTAATATACGTAATTTAATAATCAAGCTGGTATTTAAAATTAAGATAAAAATATGAATTTTAATAAATGTACTTAAAATTTATACTTGCTTTTTAAATTTTCAAACCAAGTATTGAAAATTCTAAGACATATTGAATTTTAATAATTCCATTTGAAATTTCAAATGCTTGTATATAAAATTTCTGCGCGTGACGTGCTGCGCGTTCAGTAATCAAGGATTGTGTAGTGAAATATATAATATCTGTGTGAGTAATCTGAGCGGTGTACATCAGACTTTATTATTGTTAAGTTTTCATTTCCTCAATAATACAGTCGACTCTGTCTAAAGGTTCCACGTCGGAACAGGACCATTGCCTAAAGGTTCCCTCCCTACCATCAGCACTTCCCCTACAATATATTCTCCTCGAGCGCCGAGGCGCACGCTAAAACGAATACATTGCGCAGTAAAAATAACCTCAAAAAAACGTGCATTTAAAGTTAGCGCTCGAAAACTGAATTGTGATTCGTCACTCGAGAAAGCGGGTGGGGGAATATCCGGGAACCTTTAAGCAATGTATCCTGGAACCTATAGACAGTGGGAACCTTTAGGCAGAGAACCTTTAGACAGAGTCGACTGTATAAAGTAAATAAAAAATTGTGACTGAACTGAACATCATTGACAGTATGATGAATGATAAAATGATACAGTATTAAATGTGATATACACTGTTTAAATAATTATTACATCACTTGTCATATTACTATCTCTTTCTATCTTTGATTTATCATTTAAAAATTACTTTATCGTCAGCAAAATACAATCACGACGGTCGCTACTTATTCGACAGGTAAACACAAAGGACGCTTCAGATACCTACACACTTTTGTTTACGAAAGTTTACATCGTTTCATATTAGTTGGCATTATTGTTATGTCATCACACCTAGTCATATGACTTAATAATGCTGCATCCAACTCTGAAATTCTTATCATAACTTCTTGTCAATCTATTATTAAAACATAGTTACTTCTTTCAAACTATAATTATCGTATACAAGTCTGATATCCAACAATTTTTTACTTTTTATACGATTTGTACAAACTAGCTTATAGGATGAAGTTTGTACAACCTAAATATCGATGTATCGAATTCAAAAGGTAACTTAACACAATTCGATCGATTATTTGTTCGTGTGTTAGTGTCCTTTAGTCGGAAAAAACCCAAAAAGTTCCAAAATTTTTTTTTTTGTTTAAATTTAATGGTTAATGATACGTAAAAATAAATTCAAATCTTGATGATCCCGAGTCGAAATTTGAAATGTGGATTTGCCCTCCATATTCTAAATTACGTTATTGAGGCTGAAATCATGGTTATATGAGGGTATTGAGGGTAAAATCACATTCGAGCAATAAGGCAATCCCGAGTCAAAATCTAAAATATGGTTTTAGCCTAGCTACCCTCAATTCTTTTGTTAACAGGCCTGCCGCTCACAGTTGGACTGTAATTTTGATCTCCATGCCCTCAAAGTAGCATTGGGAGGGCAAAATCATATTTTCAAAGTGATTTTAGAACTGTGATTCTATCCTCCATTGCCTAAAATTTAATTTAAGACAGCATTTTGTTGGACTTGTACATTTTTTAACTTCTGTCAGTCGATTATATTTTTCTAAGTCCAAAATAAAATTGTAAAATTATTCTGGACTTAGAAAATTTTTCAACTCTTTTAAATCCATTGAATTTTTCGAAGTCCCAAATTTTTTCTTATATATGTTTATTTTATCCCGACGCTTTTGAAATTTCAATTAAATGTATATTTATGTTATCCAATCAATATTCAAATATTTTCTTAATAATAACTGTTTTGAATTAATAGTTTAAGTATTTTTCCAAAGTTAGAAAAAAAGACAAAAAAATGTCTACTACGGTCTAATTAAACTATTGGCCACACTCTTATAAACCAAAAAAATCTCTGTTCAGATAAAAATTATGAAGATACGTTGACTTTTTAGAAAAAGTACTTAACTAATCAAATAAAATAAAGTAATTGACTCATCAAATTTATTTTTTGTGATTTAATAAACTTTGATAAATTAAAGTAAATAGATATCTAGAATGGTGGCTTAGATAAAATATTCATTATTTATTGTGAATATATTTTAATACAATTAATTTATTCAAGCTCTTCAAAATTAATTGGCACAGCTATAAACATACGATCACCAATTTCCATTGAAATACAAATTGATGTTAGAATCGATTCTGACATCAATTTTTTTTTATCTTTTGCTAACGTGATTGTTTATACTTGTTTTATCTTTATACTATTAATTAATTTACAAACATTTGTGACGTTTTTTCTTAAAAATTCACGATTATGACAGCCATTTTCATCTTATAGCTGATATCCTCTTTGTTCCCCTTACCTAATAACGAATATCCGATAAGGATCTCTTCCACAATTTAAAAGTAGGTTTCGGAGGGTATTTTTACATTTCTGCCGACTGTAAATTTACCCTACATTTGGTAAAAGCGGACAAAACTCCCAAAGTTAGGTCAGATTTACAGTTCTGCTCAATAGCTTGCCTTATTGCTCGAATGTGATTTTACCCTCAATACCCTCATATAACCATGATTTCAGCCTCAATAACGTAATTTAGAATATGGAGGGCAAATCCACATTTCAAATTTCGACTCGGGTGACATGATTTCAATTGTTTCCAACAAGTTATATTACACGATTGATTCAGTTTAGCTAAGAACGAATTTTTCTGAATAGATAAATAATGTGAAGATTTCAAACCTTATTAAGTATGTAGAAAAAAATGAAAAAAAATTCAAATATTTAATTGCGTTCAATGAATTCGAATAGACAAATAGTCAATAAATTTTGATCTATTGCGGAATTAAAAAATAATTGAAAAAAATTAATGATTTTGAATTTTTCCCAATTGTTATTAATAAATAAATAAGCCTTGATATCCGTACGGAAAAAAAGGAACTGTAATAAATAAAGCTTGATGCTTAATAATTATAATATTCAGTCGTGTTCGAACAGTCGAACTGATCGGACGCGTGTGATTAAAGCGCTTAGTGTATACAGTGATTATACGGTATAGTTAAGTGCAAGGATAATCTTCAAGAATTTATAAAGCAAGACTCACTCGTATTTGGCAATTGGCTATAAATTTTCAACAAACAAAGTTTGGGTGCCCTTCTGACTACAGAAGCCCCATTCTTTAATTAAAAAATGAGTACCACCAAACCGACTAGTTACGTAAGTGCTGCACAATCAGAATCATTCCCTACAAAAGATCAAGCTATCGTATTAGATGGTATTGAGGGTGTATCGATCAAGGATTACGTCATGGCTATCGCTGATTTAGTGACACCGACTGCTATTAGATTCGTCTCACGTATGTCAAATAATCGAATTTGTATATACGTGTCAACTAAAGAAATCGCGCAAAAGCTAGTGGAAGTTCATAAAATAGTAATGGTAAACGAAACACCTCTGAAAATGCGACATCTAATATCTCAAAATAAACGTATTATTATTTCCAACGTCCCACCGTTTGTACCCCATGCATTCTTGGTAGATATACTCAATAAACGGGGAGTCAAACAGTTGTCACCAATAACATTCTTAAGAGCTGGAATCAACGATAAAGGTTTCACTCACATTCTCAGCTTTCGTCGGCAAGTATATATAGCATCTGATGATTCGGAAAAAGTCCCAGATCATGAGCAGATCACCTATGATAACACAAACTACTGGATCTATTTTTCACCAGATACATTAACGTGCTTCCTATGTAAAAAAGAAGGCCACCTAGCGAGGGTGTGTCCTGAAAACACAGAAAATCCTACCAAGACTGATAACACTAAGAAAACTATGGACACAAATGTAGGTAACTATATTGCTGCTAATGAACAATATAGTTTTCAATCCCAGGAAACCAACATAGCAGGCACAGAGAATGTTAATCCGACGAAGGTAGTAGAAAATGCTACTAATAATAAAAGACCTTTGTCTGAGTCAACCATGACATCATCGGACGATTTTCCGAAAACCACAAATAGGGATATGGAAACGAATCAAACTAACTTTAAGCCGCCAACTGAGGTCATCAAATCTAAACAGGAAAAGAAAAAATTAAAGAAAGATGTCAATCAGGTGAAAATAAGCCAAGATAATGACTTGGAACCTCTAAGAAAAATAATCGAAACAAATCCTACCCGATACAAATTTAAATATTTGGAATTTAAGAACTTCATCGAGAGAACATATGGTAGTAGAAATATCGGGCAACTTGTGGCGGAATTTACAGAAGATAGTGCGTACCTGGCACTATCACTCAAGGAATTATACCCTTATCTTACCACACGAAGAATGAAAAATAGATTCACTAGAATAAAAAACATAATTGAAAATAACTGCCTGGACGACAGTCTTACAGACTCACTCTCTAGCTATTCAGAAAGTGATGATAATCTTTAAAAATTTGATTGTAAAAATGCTCATCATTCAGTGGAATTTAAACGGCTTCTCCCCCCGTCGTGAACGAATACAGTTACTCAAACAAAAATATAATCCAGCCATATTTAGCTTTCAAGAAACTAATTTTAAAAATAAACATGCAGAAAAGATCAAACACTATAATTGTTTTCACAAAAATAGAACTAATATAGTACAGGCGAGTGGCGGGGTAGCCATATATATAAGAGATGATGTTAAAGCTACCAATATAAATTTAATTACCCCACTGGAAGCGGTAGCTGTTAAAGTTAAAATACCCTTCGAAGTAACAATATGTAGCTTATACATACCCAACTCATTAAGAATGGATAATACAGACATGCTAGACAATTTAATTGAACAACTACCGGTGCCCTTCATGCTAAATGGAGACTTCAACTGCCACAATCAGATATGGCACTCGAAAATTACCAATAATAGAGGAAAGCTAATCGAAAAAGTTATAGAGAACAATGATCTTATTATTTTAAATGAAAACAAACCTACATACTTCTGCACAGCTACTGGCCAAACAAGCATCATAGACCTAAGTCTATGCTCACCTAGCATTGCTCATCGATTTAGTTGGGATGCAGAAGATGACCCTAACGACAGCGACCACTTTCCAGTGCTCATAAACATCCATAATAACATAAATATTACTGATAATAATGACGTCACTATACGTCAGCATTCTTGGAATTTAAAGAGGGCAGATTGGGAGTACTATGCGTATTTAATGGATGAAAACATCACACCAATCAAGGAATTATTATGCACGGACTCAAATGGATTATCTTCCCTAGATGAATTTACGAGTAGGATGAAATTTGCAGCTAACCAATCGATTCCATCGTCCACTAATAAAAACAGGAAAAGAAAGATGCCCTGGTGGAATACCGAATGTGAACATGACGTAAAAGCAGCCAAGCACGCCTTCTACCTATATCGTAGGACACGTTCACAGGAGCTCAAGATAAATTATAAAAAACTGAGAGCCAAGGCCCGAAACACACTAAAAAAAAAGTAAATCCTTAGCATGGGAAAAATTTATAAAATCCCTAAATCCTCAAGCACCAACTACACACGTTTGGAACACTATTAGACGCATTCAAGCTCCAAAATCATCATACCTCACATCTACTCTGATAAATAGAGAAAATAAAGTGATCAGTTCTCAATCTGACATGGCTAACTTGCTTGCAGAAACTTTTACGCATAACTCAAGTGACGATAAATATTCCAAAGAATTCATTGAATATAAAAGGAAAACAGAAAGGGAAAATCCTATATTACCTACAACGGAGGTCTATGATAGCTCGGATCTAAATCATCTAAATCAGGAATTCACCATGGACGAACTTATGAGAGCCCTGGCAACTTGTAAATCTAACAGCCCTGGACCAGATGAAATTCCATTAGCTCTAGTTAAAGAATTGTCACCTAACTGTAAGCATCTCCTATTATCATTATATAACAAAATATGGTCAGCAAACTCCTTCCCGGAAATATGGAAGTGCTCTATAGTGATACCTATTGCCAAACCAAATAAAGATAAAACAAACCCTACCAATTATAGACCTATTGCTTTAACATGCATAATAGGGAAAATTATGGAAAAAATGGTTAGTTATAGATTAAAATGGTTTCTCGAAAATAATAATATATTGTCGCCGTACCAAAGTGGTTTTAGACAGTGCAGATCCACCTATGACCACTTAGCAATGCTGGAAAAAGTTATCTGCCAAGCGCTAGCCGAAAAGGAACATGTTATATTAGTAAGCCTGGATATAGAGAAGGCTTATGAATCTACCTGGAAACATAGAATCATCACTATACTAATTAAAATAGGCCTGAAAGGTCATATTATAGCCTTTATTACTAACTTTTTAGATAACAGGTCAATAAGAGTGAGAATCGGGCAGTTCTTATCCAATCAATTCAACCTGGAAAATGGTCTCCCTCAAGGCACAGTCCTTGCAGTAGTCCTATTCTTGTTAGCGATTAATGATATTGTCAGTTGCATCAGTCGCCCTGCCATAGGTGCTTGGTTTGCTGATGATGGGGTGGTGATGGTCAAAGGCAAAAACATCCAGACTTGTACAGAGATTATTCAAGACTCTCTGAATAGTTTAATAAAATGGTGTGAAACTTCAGGATTCAAATTCTCACCTACTAAAACAGAATTTATGATATTCACTCGATCAAATAAAATCAGTACGGCACTTTCTGACTTATATCTTGGTAAAGATACTATAAGAAAGGTAGATTCTATAAAAATTCTGGGTCTAACGTTTGATTCGAGATTAAAATGGAATAATCATATCAAGGAATTAAAAAATGACTGCAAACGTAGAATTAATATTATCAAGACCTTGGCATCTATTAAATGGGGAGCGGACCGTAAAATTCTGATAAATACCTATAAAGCTATAATAAAACCAAAATTAGATTATGCAGCTATATTTTATATGTCGGCCAATAGTCAACTACTCAATACTCTAAATGCAATACAAATAACATCCCTACGGCTTGCCATTGGAGCATTTAAAACTAGCCCGACCAATAGTATACTAGCAGAAGCGAATGAAATCCCCTTAGAAATACACCGTTGGACCTTGGCAATAAACTATAGCAACAAGAATAACAACAAACCCTGGAATGATATGGATAAGGCTACATGGGATCTTATGACAAAGCAACAATCACTTCCTAAGCCCCTCAAAATTAGAGTTAAAAAATATAAAGACCAACTGAATATACAATCGTATGTACCACTTGATAGAATCATCCCAAGCTTCCCACCTTGGTCAACTCTAGCTATTAAAATTGACTGGCATATATTAACCTTGGCAACAGGAAAAGAAAATACCTCAGATAACACCTATATAGGTTTATTTAACGAGATGATCTCCAAATACCCTAATTATGTAAAGATGTACACGGATGGTTCATCAAACCCACTGAATAAAGGATGTGCGTTAATAAGTAACAGCCAGGAAAAATTATGGAGACTGCCTAACGCATATTCCTCCTTCTCATGTGAAGCATACGCTATTGAACAAGCTATCCAACAATTCATATGCTCAGATCAGAATAAGGGAATCGTACTGAGTGACTCCAAGTCAGCATTAGAAGCAATAGACAACCCAAACTCAAATAATCCATTGATAATGAAGATACAAGAAGCCTTATGGATGAGCTATAATAAAAACAAGGACCTCATCCTAGCCTGGATACCTTCTCATATAGGAATCGCTGGTAACGAAAGAGCTGACCAATTAGCTAAAATGGCTGCACTATCTCCTCTAAACACAAACATAAAAGTTCCGCACAATGACCTTAATAACTTAACACGCATAAACAGAGATACATATTGGAACGCTGAATGGCTGAGTTCTAGTCCATCCAAAATATTCGCGTGTAGAGACAATATATGGCAACTGACACCTCACCCATACAAAAGGGAGGACCAATGTTTATTAACTCGATTGAGAATTGGTCATACTAACTATACGCATAAATATATATTCGAAAAATCAACACCGGCGAGATGCCAATTCTGTCGTATAAAGTTGGCATCTATATATCATTGGGTAGTAGAATGCACAAAATTAGAACTACAGCGTAGAAGATTGGATATTCCAGAGACTCTACATGAAAACCTAAATAGTATTAGTGGATTCAACAAAGTTAAATCGTTTTTGAAAGTAACAAAATTAATAAATTTGATTTAAACTACTATAAATTTGTATAATGCAAGGGAAACTAGATATTAAACAAATTGTATAATGTAACATTTATCCATATTTATATTATTTATATTCTTTATATTAATTATGTAAATGGCGGTCGCTAATGACCTTGTTGTTGAAGCGACCTGAATCTCTAAATAAAAAAAAAAAAAAAAAAAAAAAAAAATTATAATATTTTTAGCAATTAATATTAATTCAAATAGTAATATCGTGATTTCAATATTTAATAAATAATAATTATAAATCTAATGATAAATTTTCGATCGTAAAGCACACTTTGATAGTTCGCATCATGAGTCGTGCAATATACAGGTCATTTAGATAAAAAAAATTTGGAAAATCCAAAAGTGCACGCCTCGAACGCTCATATTACAATAAAATTAATTATTAATGTTTTTTTTTTATTACAAAATTTTTTAATAAACATCTAGACATTGCTTACTTTTTTTTTTTTTTTTAATTTCGTTAATTCCCGGGAAAAACGAATTAGATCTGGCCATATATAGAAAGATCTGGCCAGATCTGCCTTAGCAGATCTGGCCAGATCTTTAAATTGTCTCTATCTGACGAGATCCGGCCAGATATAATCAGATCTGGCCAGATATAACTAAAAAATAATCTTTTCAGATCTGACCAGATCTGACCAGATATAACGAAAAATTAATCTTATTAGATCTTGTCATATCTGGTCAGATCTTTAAGTTATCTCTATCTGACGAGATCTGGCCAGATATAATCAGATCTGACCAGATATAACTAAAAAACAATCTTATTAGATCTGACCAGATCTGGTTAGATTTTTAAATTGTTTCTATCTGGCAAGACATAACTAGATCTGAACAGATGTATTCAAACAGATCTCTACCTAGATCTTTCAGTTGCTATTTTTTTTATTATTATCCTAGATAAATTTTAAGTGTTTATGTATAAAATCCAGATGCTATTATGGAATAGGAAAGATAATTATTGTTAATTAGATATGTCTTTTATTCTCATTCTACGCTTGAGATAACATTTTTAAACATACACTTATATTAAAAATTCCTAAACTTAAATTGTATTAATGAAAGTAATACGAGCTAAACTTGTTTACACGTCAATAAATTTGACCAATGTGAGATCTTTGAGTTATAGCTCAATCTCAAAATATTTTAAACTTAAATAAATAACTTTATTATTAAATTATTTAATTCAATCATTAAACATTTTACACATTTATCATAGGTCAATATAAAAATTAACATATATATTAAAATATAATTTGTATTGTAGTAATAGACAATAATTAGTCAGCAATTTTTTTAGGCTTCAATTTAATAATTTAAGTAAATTCACTAATTACGTTCAAAATAACTGTTTTAAACATATGAATAAAGATAGTAAAAAAAATTGTTTACGCGTCAACAAATTTGACCAGTGCGAGACTTTGAGTCACTACTCAATTCAGAAACTTTTTAATCTCAGAATGTTTAAATAAAAATAATAAAAAAAAATTCTTTATGCGTAAACAAACTTGCCCAGTACTAGATCGTTGAGTCAGTACTCAATCACAAAATTTCCTAAACTTAAAACGTATTAATGAAAATAATAAAAGCTAAATTTGTTTAAAGAATTAAAGACCCATTGTTATTCATCCTTTATATGATTTACTATAATATATGCATAACTACTTAATCAGATCTGATCGAATCTGATGCTGTTGACAACTTCGATATAGTTATATCTGGCCGAATATGATAAGACCTTTTCATGTCTAATGTATTTTGCAATCCAGATATAGTTATATCTGTTTAGATCTGATCAGATATGACTAGATCTGATCATGTCTGATGTATTTTTCAACTCAGATATAGTTATATCTGTTTAGATCTGATCAGATATGACTAGATCTGATCAGGTCTGATGTATTTTTCAATTCAGATATAGTTATATCTGTTTAGATCTGATCAGATATAACTAGATCTGATTATATCTCAAATCCCATATCTAATCAGATATAAATAGATCTAGAAAATTTTGTGGTCTATAAATTGATTACAGTACTTTTTTATCATATCTTCGATTATTTAGCTGCAATATTAAAATTACATAATTATTCTTTTTACAGCTCAAGATATAAAATCAATAAAATGTCGAAAATAATTTTATTATTATCAATTTTCGTATTGCTTGGTGTTTATGCTGGTGCAGATGCAGCATGCCCGGGCGGTTGGGTGAGTAATTACGATAACACAGTGTAAAAATCTAAGCAATAAATGGTCCTGCGGGCCAACCCCAAAACGTCCCAAAGTTTTTGAGTTTGGAGAGCTGGAAAATAATATCATATTGGTAAACTGTTCAGCTCATCGAGCTCAAACAGCGGCTAAACGATATATATTTTTCCTGTACGGAAAAATATATATCCGAGAATATATGCCGGCAAAATAGCATATACATAAGATATATAATACTAAAGATATAACCCGGATATATACAATTCTGCCGGGATAAATGTTTTTTCATGCGGGAAATATTCATTTCGCACGTTCCTACTTCGTGACAATCGTAAGAGCTTGTTGAGACTTAGATCAAATCAAATTCAGAAACAAATCGGTCGAACGATTTACGAGTTATGCAACAACAATTAAAGAAGATATTTTTTTTTTTTATATTCCGTCAGACTTGTAAAAACTACAAGATCGAATCGAATTTTAGTCTTGGTGAAGCCTTTCGATTGCCGCAATGAACGTTCGATTCAGTTTATTCGTTCCAAAGATATTGTCGGACAAAATGTTAAACTTTTTAAAGTATCATGACTTTTTAAATTTCATTTTTATCGTCTCACAGGTACGAGATGGTTTTTCTAGAGATTTTTATTTCCCATAAGTACGTCGCTTAAAAGTTGATAAAATAACAATTGTTTGTTGATACCTTTCGATAAACGACAATAATTTCTACTAAAAAATAAAAAATCATTGAAACATTTTTTTTTTAGTGTCATTCATCACAAGGTTATGGCTGTTGTGAATGAAATATATGTAGTGATGCTGTGTTTCAAGGTACGTGCATAACTCATGAGGAATACTTAATGCAAAGCATGCAAGGAAAATAATTATACCAATACAGTGAAAATTTAAAGATGTATTCTTCCAATTAATAAAACTTTCATTACAAAAAAAATTTTTAACTGGTTTTCATTAATTGCCCCGAGTCGAAATATCAGACCCGTTTTAGCTGTAAAAATGTTCGAATCTTTTGCAGTTTGAATCGCAGCCTTAAAAGACGCCTGTTTAAACAGTAAAAGACGGAATGAACTAAAGATACGGTGAAAACAGCTCCACTGAGTTCCGTTTTCAATGTAAATCTTATCCAAAGAATTATTATTGTTATTATAATCATTATTTTAATTTGAAGGTATACATTAAGCTTGGGGATTCCCAACATCTTATAAGGAGCACCATACACGGTAAAAAATATTGTGTATCTGTGTTAAAAACGGTCCGTGTTAAATTTTTTGTGTTGATTATTTTGTGTCAAATCAACACAATTCTTTGAGTTACTTTGAAATTTTTAATCGATCTCCTATTCAACACTTTAAAAGTGTTACCTAGTACAAAAATCGATATTATGAACATTTATTAAGTGTTACTTTAAAATCAACACAAAAAAGTGTTGAAGCGACAGTTAAATTGTGTTAAAAAAATGTCGTTCTTCTATTCACGCGGGAAGCAACATTAAGCATCAATTTTGCTTGGTTAGTTATTATTTTTGTGAAATTGATTTTATTTACTTTCAATTGGACATAAAAAAATTAAGTTACTAAAGTTCATGATTCGTATAGTTTAAAAAAAAAAAAAATATTTAAAAAATTGCATCTGTAGCTTTTTTACTTTTCTATATGTGCATATTTTTATTTTTTTTTTCGTAATTGATTTGTTGATAAAAAAAATCGAAAATTGTTAACTGTCTGCTAACTTTAGGATTATGTTTACTATCACAAAATAGTTCAGTGTTAAATAACAATTGTTGACACTTTTGATAACCTAAAAATAATCCATGGTACAAAAATAAAAGTGTTGAAGTTACTTCTTATATTACTCAAATTTTGTGTTGAAATTCAACGCAAATAGTCTGGGTTGTAAAATAAGACAAATATTGTGTGGACCGTTTGTAACACACAAATTGTGTAGATTTTAACACAATATTTTTTACTGTGTAATAATAATAATATTATTATTATTATTATTATTATTTAAAAAAAAAAATCTGGGCGTCGGTTGACCCTGCGGGCCAGCCCCAAAACTTCCCGCTGTTTTCGAGCTCAAGGAGCTCGAAAACATCACTGCGAATATATTTTCGAGCTCTTCGAGCTTTCGAAGCTCTAACAAGTTACACTTTATGCTAGAGTTTGAAAAGTTAAGAATCGAAAATCATTAATGAAGAAGCGGCTTTTAAATTGTTATTATCGATTATGTTCTCTGAAATAAATGTGTTGAGGCAGAAATCAATGTCAGTGATCAAAATCAAGATTTGAATGAGTTTTGACTTAGGTCAGAGCGATAATGTATGGAATATCCGAGAAAAACATTAAAGACTGGGTTTTTCAATTTTTTGCTGACAATATGTTTAAAACTAAGGAACAAGTTATATGATATTATCTGATGATCGAAAGAGACTATAAAGATAAAGAGTTGGTATGATTTCAGACACATTTTAGCACATTATATTTTGATTTATCTGGAAAAAGTAACATAAAATGTTATTTTTTTAACTTTTCAGCGCCGATATCTTTTGAACTAATCAACCGATTTTGACGTTCCAGGTGGCATTCGGCGCGCTTTCTTGAATTCTAGAGCTGATTAAATTTTGAAATTGATCAGATGAGTAACTTCAAAGATAATCGAAAAAAAACCGTTTTGTATCATTTCTTTCGCCAACGATATCTCTCGAACAAAGAAACCGATTGAGATGGTTGAGGTGGCATTCGACGCGGCTTATAAAGTTCTAGAGCTGATTAGATTTTGAAGTCGATCGTTTAAGTCGTTTCTGAGAAATCACTAAAAAACTAAAAAAATAATTTTTAACTTCCCGCTAAGAAAATTGAAAATTTTCAAAAATTCGGGAAGTTATTGGTTTCGGTCCGATTTGCAAAAACCGAATTTCTATCAGATTTTGACGTTTTGAGGTTCTAGGAAGCTATCCTGACTAATTTCACGATGATGTCCGAGTGTATGTATGTGTGTACGTACGTATGTATGTATGTAAATATTCATAACTCTTGAACGGATGAACCGATTTTGATCGTCAAGGTGTCATTCGACGCGGCCTGCTAATATCTTGAAGCCGTAAAAATTTGAACTTAATCGGTAGGGTGCGTTCAGAGATATTTCAAAAATAAAATTTTTTCGAAAATGTTTTATTTAGATAACTTTTAATTTGCTGGATGGATTGATTCCAAAATCTAATCAGCTCTAAAACTCTATAAGCTGCGTCGAATGCCACCTCAACCACCAAAATCGGTATATTCGTTCAAGAGAAACCGTTGACGAAAGAATTCAAAAAAAATTTTTTTTTTTGTTTTTTCGAAATTTCTCAATAACAACTCGATAAATCGATTTCAAAATTTGATCAGCTTTAGAACTTAAGAAAACACGTCGATTGCCGCCTCAACCATCAAAATCGGTCAATTCGTTCGCGAGATATCGTGGGAGAAGGAAATGCTAAAAAATGGTTTTTTACAAAACAATGGCATACAAAAGTATTTGTGAGCTCGAAGAGCTCGAAAATGTATTCACAATAATGTTTTCGAGCTCAACGAGCTCGAAAACGGCGGGAAGTTTCGGGGCTGGCCCGCAGGGTCAACTTATAGACAGATTTTTTTTTATAAGATCATGGTACTTAAAAAAATTTTTATGCAACTCAAAATAGAACATTTTTAGGCCTAGTGAGTTTCGGCCTCGATCGTGTTCACTACCTAGGCCTTTTTTCGGCCGAAAATAAAAATTACTTTTGGAATATTTTCACCCGGGATAAATATTTATTTGGTTAAGCTTTCAAATAAATCATTTATTAACTATTAATAAATCTTATTTGCTTCAAACAAATCTTATTTAGCTCAAATAAATACTTCTATCAGTGAATAACTTTTTTTCTATCAACTTAAAGCGTATGACACAAGAGACCTTTGTTGTAGAGAATTTAATTACCTACAAGATTGCTAAATTCGAAAATCAGAAAAAAAATTTTTGACATAGTTATTTACAAAATCGAAAAAAAAAATTTTTTTTCAATTCATTTTAAATGAGAAGGGGACCCCCGTGCGCCAGCTCAATTTTTGAGATATAGAGCTGAAATTTTAGAAGAATTTTTTTTTTTTTATTAAATCAACTTTTAAGATGTATTTAATTAAAATAAATTTTTTTTTCTGACACAGTCTAGTCTGTATGTCTCCACTGTGGTGCAACATTAATTTATTTGAACTAGATAAACTCTACAATACTTGACGTCACTGGTTATTTAAGATAACTATTTCTTAACAAACCTCGTTTCACCCATCTTGGCTCTGTATATTTTTCACATTTGACTTTTACTCTTAAACAATACTCTGCGATAACTTTTGGTCTTGGGAAATTTTAAATCTAGTAATACGTAAATCAAATTTTCCATTGTAATTTTACTTTTCAAAGTAGAACATTTATTATACATGCATACATTAAGGAGATTTAAAGAAATCGAATATTTTTTTTTTAACTTCCGACATTGAAAAGTTGGTTTTCAGGCACCTCTAGAAAATGCTCGCCAAATTTGAGCTCTTAATATTAATAGGAAGATCCTCCTCATCACAGTTTTCCATTTTTTCTTTAGTCCCTTATATAAAAGGCCATATCTCATTAATCATTAATGGCTTAACCAAATCGTCATACATGTTTTTATAGAAAATTGAATGCCCTACAAAAAAGAATGAGTGTGTTTAAACGCTAACTTTCACCATTTAAAAGATATTCGAGATCAAAGTTTGAAGAACTTGTTAAAAAAATTTTTTTTTTTATGATTTTCTACGTCATTGAAAAATAATTATTGTCAAATGAGCATGACATCTTTTTGTAGGAAATTCAACGCTCTACAAGAAAGGTCTGATATGTTTAATTGATTTCTCTAACTGTTTAGAAGATATTTGTTGCCGAATCCCAATACGTTTGAATTTCAAAAGTTTTTTAATAACTTTTTTAGATTCATCAACTTAAATCATGATTTTTATAAATTTACATAAGAATTTCAGCTCATGTCAATAAAATAAACGTTCTCAACTTTTTTTTAAACCTTTTCATAGATGTAGTTAAGCTTCACTTTTGGAAGAAGAGAATAATATGTCAGTTCATTACTTAGAGATAAATTAAGATCCTTTTTGAGAAATAAACGTTCTTATTTCAGAAATCTCATTATGTATATCAATATGAAAGAAAAAACATTCTAATTAATTATACGTAATCGATTTATTTTGAATCAGTACTTATGCAAATATAAATTATATTAAAAAATATATTTGTTCAAGTCTCATTTAAAAAAATTGGCTTCTATTGCAATTGGGATATTTTGCCAAATTTCCCAGAAAAATATACTCAATTATCAATTTTGTAGAAAAACACTTACAGTTACATTTTTATTAAATCAGTTAAAAAATAATAAATCGAAATTCGGAATAAAAAGAAAATTACAAAAAAAAAAAAATATTGAAAAGAAATTGATTAGACAATATTATATTCTTGACATAAAAATCAAATCTAAAGTAAAAAATTTTATTTTATAATATTTATAAAATTCATGAATTAAGTTGACGAATCTAAAAAAGTTATTAAATAACTTTTGAAATTCAAACGTATGAGGATTCGGCAACGAATATCTTCTAAACGGTTAGAGAAATCAATTAAACACACCAGACCTTTCTTGTAGAGCGTTAAATTTCCTACAAAAACATGTCATGCTCATTTGACAATAATTATTTTTCAATGACGTAGAAAATTATTTTTAAAAAAATTTTTCCGTTATTTTTTCGTTATTTTTTTGGATTTTTTCGTTATTTTTTCTCATTTTTTTGGATTCAAACAGCCCTACAAAATCTTAAAAATCAAAATTTTCAAAATCCCTTACGTGCAACTTTAGCTAGTGAATAGACGAATACGGCAAAAAAAAAAGTTGCGAATCGGTTGATATTTATGCAAATTACAGATGCCACCAGTTCAAAAAAAGTAGTTTCGAGTAGATTCGGAATTTTCATATGAAACTTTAGATACATATTTTTGAACATATACACTTTCATTTAATAAAAAAAAAAAAAAATTTTTTTTTGAAATTTTACAGTGGATATCCCCCTTAAAAAATAATGTTTTTCGATTAATAGTATATTGTACTAGTGCGGTAAGTCACTAAGTGCTCACTTCGTTGGTGCGCTTAACTGTGCTCGTGTGGGTAATCGGCAACACCACACGAATCGAACATACTTTTTTTTATTATTAATGCGATATGAGTACTATTTTAGTGCTGGCTTTTTTGTTCCTCAACTAGCTTTTTGCTGATTCAACTGTTGCCGCGACATCTTTGTGACTTCTACGATAATCTGCATGCGATTAGAAGTAAATTTTCGTGCGACAAGTTTACTTGTCGCACTCAAATTTACTTGTTGCAAGCAGATAATCGTCTAACGCACATAAATGTCGTGGAAACAGTTGAATGGGCAAACAGCTATTTGGCGAACAAAAGAGCGTGCCCCTTATAGGAAGAAACAATAGGCCCAAGCTTGGCCGAGGCTTGGCGCAAGACTTATTAACTCTGGGGAAAGCTTGAAGTCCAAGCTTGGCCCAAGTCTGTCTAAGCATCGAAATGATAACACCCAGCCAAGCTTGAGTGACAGTGTTGTGCCAAGACTGCATCTTAGTATTGGCCCAATAACCAATGCCAGTATTGTGCCAAGATTGCATCTAAGTATTGGCCCAATATCGAGAGCCAGTATTGTGCCAAGACTGTTGCTAAATAAGCACCTATGCTTATTAAAAATAAATTAAAAAAAAAAAAAATATTAGTAGACATGTGCGTGATGGTAACATATGGAAATAAATTTGTACACAGAGAAATCAGGTGGATCGATGAAACTAATTTTTTTTTTGCATTTGCTGGGTCTCGAACCTGGTCCTTCATGACTGCTAGGCAAGCGTCTTATCCACTAGACTGTTACGCTATTCTCAGAAGCCAGGGGTCTTTAGGTACCATTTGTTATTTAGACTGGTAAACCAAGGCTTGTCACTTGTATAATGGCTGAACCTTGTCTCAAGACTGGCAAACGAATGCTTGTCACTTGAGTATTGGCTGAACCTTGTCCCAAGACTGGCAAACCAAGGCTTGTCACTTGAACGTTGGTCGGATCTCGGACCAACCTTGGGAGGCCGAGCCTCGGTAGCCCAGTATTGTGCCAAGACTGGCCCCGTTGTCAATATTTTTTTTCCTACAAGGGGCGCTGAGATAGCACTCATATCGCATGAATGATAAAAAATTCTATAACTCTTTAGCAAAGAGATACATACTTAGTCTCTGAACAGTTTTTTGTCGTAAATTTACTGCACTACAAAAAAGGTCTCTTACGTTTTTTTGATAAACTTAACCTTTTAAGAGATATTTGGACTCGAAATATAAGGAATTTTTTATATCACCAGAGCGAAATTTTGAGTTGATTTGTGAAAGTTTTCTTTCAACTTAGAGCTTAAATATCTCTTAAACGGTTCAAGTTATCGAAAAAATTTAAAAAACCTTTGTTGTAAAGCGGTAAATTTCCGACAGAAAATAGTTATAGAAATTTATACCACCATCCAAATACAGATTTGTTGTCTATAAACATATCTTTATTTCATATCTTTGTCTAAAAAAAAATGAATTTATTTGTCTCAAATAAATATTGATTGGGTCCATTCAAATAAGGGATTTATTTGCCCAAAATAAATCTTATTTGGCCCAAATGAATTGTTCTCTGAGTGTTTTGATATATCGTTCTATATAGACAAAGATTTTTCGGGAAATTTAATTTAATAATTTGGAGCTCAAAAGTTGAAAAAATCATAACTTCCAGGAAAATAAAGATTGAAAGCCGTTATTATGGACTTAAGTTGAAGCTTGAGGTTCACGGATCAATTTTCATCTTGGGTTGATCAAGTTTCGATCAATTATAGTCTCTAAAATATCGATCTATATAGATCCATATAGATTGAGCTAATTTTAGGGAAAATTAATTTTTGAGAATCGTTATTGGGCTCAAACTCAAGTAAAGGTTCAAGAAAAAAACTTTCATTTATGTTCCACCGAGTTTTGATTCATCGATTCTGAGATATTGATCTCTGTAGACAAGGATAGATTTTTTTTTTAATTTTTATAAAGTGGGATGTTAAAAAAGTGGAAAATTCCAAGACTTGAGAACTAATTAATATTACTATTATCGACGTTAAAGTGTTATATAGCAAAATCATGACAAACAAATGATTATCATTGGAAACGTCAAAGGTCACTATTTTCAACATATAAAAGTTAGCGATCTGCAGATTAATTACACAGAAGTTTACAGAACTTCGAGAACAACGATCGGTAATAAATTATAATTGCTTATATATTTTTAATTATGACTTTTATACTATTGAATTTACGAAAACAAAGTCGAATGTTTTTTATAGAAAATTTTATGGTCTATAAATTAATTAGAGTACTTTTTTATCATATCTTCGATAGTTTAGCTGCAATATTAAAATCAAATAATTATTTTTTTTACAGCTCAACATATAAAATAAAAAATCGGTCTGTCAGTTGACCCTGCGGGCCAGCCCCAAAACTTCCCGCTGTTTTCGTGCTCGTTGAGCTCGAAAACATTATTGTGAATACATTTTCGAGCTCTTCGAGCTCGCAAATACTTTTGTATGCCGTTGTTTTGTAAAAAACCATTTTTTAGCATTTCCTTCTCCCACGACATCTCGCGAACGAATTAACCGATTTTGATGGTTGAGGTGGCAATCGACGCGTTTTATCAAGTTCTGAAGCTGATCAAATTTTGAAATTGATTTATTTAGCCGTTTTTGAGAAATTTCAAAAAAACCAAGGAAAAAATTTTTTTTGAATTCTTTCGTCAACGGTTTCTCTTGAACGAATGAACCGATTTTGATGGTTGAGGTGGCATTCGACGCGGCTTATAGAGTTTTAGAGCTGATTAGATTTTGGAATCAATCCATCGAGCAAATTAAAAGTTATCCAAATAAAACATTTTCGAAAAAATTTTATTTTTGAAATATCTCTGAACGCACCCTACCGATTAAGTTCAAATTTTTACGGCTTCAAGACATTAACAAGCCGCGTCGAATGACACCTCAACGATCAAAATCGGTTCATCCGTTCAAGAGTTATGAATATTTACATACATACATACGTACGTACGTACGTACGTACGTACACACATACATACACTCGGACATCATCGTGAAATTAGTCAGGATAGCTTCCTAGGACCTCGAAACGTCGACATCTGATGGAAATTCGATTTTCGTAAATCGGACCGAAACCAATAACTTCCCGAATTTTTGAAAATTTACAATTTTCTTAGCGGGAAGTTAAAAAAATGTCGAAAATAATTTTATTATTATCAATTTTTGCAATGATTGGTCTCTATGCTGGTGCAGATGCGGCATGTCCAGGCGGCTGGGTGAGTGATTACCATAACACAGCGAAAAACTAAAGCAATGAATGGTCCTGCGGGCGAACCCTAAAACTTCCCACTGTTTTTGAACTTCGAGAGCTCGAATACATTATTATATTAGTAAACTGATCAGCTCATCGAGCTGAAAATACGGCTGGTAAACATACCCATACGGAAAAATATATATCAAAGAATATATGCCGGCAAAACAGCATGTTCGTAAGATATTTAATACTAAAGATATAACCCGGATATATACTATTTTGCCGGGATATATGTTTTTTCATGCGGAATATATTCATTTCGCTGAAAAAAAGTAATTTTTGTCCGACGATATCTGCGAAACAAATCAACCGATTTGCACGTGCCTGCTTTATGACAATCGTAAGAGCTTGTTGAGACTTAGATCAAATCAAACTCAGATTCAAATCGGTCGAGCGATTTACGAGTTATGCAACAAAACTTAAAGAAGAAATGTTTTTTAATTTTTTTATTCCGTAAGTCTTGTAAACTACTTAAGGAGGGGGGGGGGGTAGGGTTTTAAAATTATTAAAAAAAAATTTTTTTTTAATTTTTTTTCTGAACGAACAATATGTCAAGAATATTGTGTACAAATTTTAAATCAATCCGAGTAAAACTAACGGAGTTACAGCGTTTCAAATGATCGGCCGGTACAACCGATTCTTATACCTGCCCGACCTGCCCCTACATACCCCTAGTAGAAATCAGCTGCAGTTTTCTTTGTTCTTCCGAATCCCTTTCTCCGGCTGTGTGTCTATCAAAGGATGTAAACTGATGACTCAATATAAGTATAAAAATTCATACTCTTTGATTGATAGTTTATTTCAAATTTTCACGAATAAAAAACTCTAAGTGGATTTTCCCGAAAACGTTATTTTTAAAGTCGGTGAACATCATAACTCAAAATGTACTGAACCGATCCCTTTGAAAATTTGAACATTACTTCTTCACATAAATCAACAGGTAACTACGAAGAGTTTTTTTTTGTTTTTCATTTTTTTCTATTTTTTAATAACAAATTAACCGCGATTTTTTGAGCTTAAATCGCGTTTTTCACTTCCAAGTGCTGCAAAAAATCGAAAAAAAAAAAAAAAAAAAAAAAACTCTTCGTGGTTACCTCGAGAAATGCATCAACTTTAAAATGCATATCAATTTTTTTTTTTCCGACGATCCGGTTACGAGTTATGATGTTCACCGCAAAACGACTATTTTTCGAGGCGCCTCCGGAGATTCAACGTCACCAGCTTATTAATGAATATTTTTCGTTGAAAATTTTTTCTGATATTCTTTAAAAGTTGTACAATAATATGTGATTAAGTTTAATGAAATTATATTACTCATCTCGCCGGGAAAAAATCACAAAAATATGGTTTTTTTTCGCCTTTAAAACCCTACCCCCCCCCCCCTTAACCGATCGACTTAAAAATCAAATCCAATTGACATCTTGGTGAACCCTTTTGATTACCACCATGAACTTTCGAGTTAGTTTATTCGTTCCAAAGATATTGTCGGACAAAATATTAAACTTTAAAGTACTATGACTTTTTAAATTTCAACTTTATCGTCTCACAGCTAAGGACTGGTTTTTCTGGAGATTTTTATTTCCCATAAGTACGTCGCTTGACAGTTGATAAAATAACAATTGTTTGTTTATACTTTTGACAAACGCCAATAACTTCTACTGAAAAATAAAAAATCATTAAAATATATTTTTTTTTAGTGCCATCCATCACAAGGTTATGGCTGTTGTGAAGGAAATGTATGTGATTCGTATTTGTTTCAAGGTACGTGCATAACTCAAGTGGAACACGTAGCTCGAGCTAATGCATTGGGAAAATAATTATAATAATAGAGTGAAAATTTAAAGATGTATTTTTCCAATTAATAAAACTCTCAATACAAAAAAAATTTGTAATTGGTTTTCATTAAGTGACAATTTAATATCTTCTCTATCAACTCTAGTAGCTATTGCCCTAGTATAGCAATGGTACATACTTTGATTAAAATTATTGATTGAAAACAATTTAATCTGACATGATTTCAATTGTTTCCAACAAGTTATATTACACGATTGATTCAGTTTAGCCAAGAACGAATTTTTCTGAATAGATAAATAATGTGAAGATTTCAAACCTTATTAAGTATGTAGAAAAAAATGAAAAAAAATTCAAATATTTAATTGCGTTCAATGAATTCGAATAGATAAATAGTCAATAAATTTTGATCTAATGCGGAATTAAAAAATAATTGAAAAAAATTAATGATTTTGAATTTTTCCCAATTGTTATTAATAAATAAATAAGCCTTGATATCCGTACGGAAAAAAAGGAACTGTAATAAATAAAGCTTGATGCTTAATAATTATTATATTTTTAGCAATTAATATTAATTCAAATAGTAATATCGTGATTTCAATATTTAATAAATAATAATTATAAATCTAATGATAAATTTTCGATCGTAAAGCACACTTTGATGGTTCGCATCATGAGTCGTGCAATATACAGGTCATTTAGATAAAAAAAATTTGGAAAATCCAAAAGTGCACGCCTCGAACGCTCATATTACAATAAAATTAATTATTAATGTTTTTTTTTTATTACAAAATTTTTTAATAAACATCTAGACATTGCTTACTTTTTTTTTTTTTTTTAATTTCGTTAATTCCCGGGAAAAACGAATTAGATCTGGCCATATATAGAAAGATCTGGCCAGATCTGCCTTAGCAGGTCTGGCCAGATCTTTAAATTGTCTCTATCTGACGAGATCCGGCCAGATATAATCAGATCTGGCCAGATATAACTAAAAAATAATCTTTTCAGATCTGACCAGATATAACGAAAAATTAATCTTATTAGATCTTGTCATATCTGGTCAGATCTTTAAGTTGTCTCTATCTGACGAGATCTGGCCAGATATAATCAGATCTGACCAGATATAACTAAAAAACAATCTTATTAGATCTGACCAGATCTGGTTAGATTTTTAAATTGTTTCTATCTGGCAAGACATAACTAGATCTGAACAGATGTATTTAAACAGATCTCTACCTAGATCTTTCAGTTGCTATTTTTTCTATTATTATCCTAGATAAATTTTAAATGTTTATGTATAAAATCCAGATGCTATTATGGAATAGAAAAGATAATTATTGTTGATTAGATATGTCTTTTATTCTCATTCTACGCTTGAGATAACATTTTTAAACATACACTTATATTAAAAATTCCTAAACTTAAATTGTATTAATGAAAGTAATACGAGCTAAACTTGTTTACACGTCAATAAATTTGACCAATGTGAGATCTTTGAGTTATAGCTCAATCTCAAAATATTTTAAACTTAAATAAATAACTTTATTATTAAATTATTTAATTCAATCATTAAACATTTTACACATTTATCATAGGTCAATATAAAAATTAACATATATATTAAAATATAATTTGTATTGTAGTAATAGACAATAATTAGTCAGCAATTTTTTTAGGCTTCAATTTAATAATTTAAGTAAATTCACTAATTACGTTCAAAATAACTGTTTTAAACATATGAATAAAGATAGTAAAAAAAATTGTTTACGCGTCAACAAATTTGACCAGTGCGAGACTTTGAGTCACTACTCAATTTAGAAACTTTATAATCTCAGAATGTTTAAGTAAAAATAATAAAAAAAAATTCTTTATGCGTAAACAAACTTACCCAGTACTAGATCGTTGAGTCAGTACTCAATCACAAAATTTCCTTAACTTAAAACGTATCAATGAAAATAATAAAAGCTAAATTTGTTTAAAAAATTAAAGACCCATTGTTATTCATCCTTTATCAGGAGACACGGTAGTGTCTCGCGCCAAGTACACGTTTAAACACACATGTATATGTGTGAAGTGTCATGGCGCGAGCCTGCCGTGTCTCTATACCGTAGACCGAACGGTTTTTAGCTCCAATTTTTAAAAACTTTTTTGAAAAACAAAATTTTTAGAAAATTCCTTTTTCAGTCGAAAGATGATTGATTGTTCGTCATAAAATTATGAAACTTTACCCATTTTAGTAATGAGAACTAATTTAAATAATGAATTTAGGCCAGCATATACTATAGCACCCCCATTTTTAATAATTTTACAAATTTTTTCATGCGAAAAGGGCACTGCCAGAGAATAAAAACTTATAAGAAATGCCATGATTCAGTAAATGATATATATTTTTCTATGGCAATAATTAATTTTTTCGCCACCAGTGGAGCTCCAGTCTATATTTTTTACTATAGTTTGATATGAAATTTACCCTGATAGTCACCTCAACTGCAAATTAACTCCTCTAATAGCCACTTTAGCTTGAAATTGACTGTAATTTGACATCATTGAAATTTCCTGCCCGAATTTGCCAATAATTTAACAGTAAAAGTTGAAAAGAAAAATTTGCGGTTAATTTTTGCTCGATTTAGAGGTAATCTTTTATAGAAAATAATTGTTGGTAACGTTCGCTCTTTGCATTTCAGATGATAAGCAAATTATACATAAAATGTCTATACAACTTGCTGTACAATATGACGTAAATTTACTACCCGAATTAGAATGCAAATTCACTTCCAAAGCTGACTAGAAAAAATTTTCCGTCAATTTTGAGGCAAAGTTTTACATCAATTTATTGTTAATTTGACTCAAAAATTGTTAAAATTTTTTTTTCCCTCAAATTGTAGACATATTCATGTATAAATTTGCTTTCCTTCTGAAATGATAAGAACGAACATTAGCGACTTTTTTTTTCTAGTAAAAAATTACCTCTAAATTTAGCAAAAATTAACCGCAAATTTTTCTTTCCAACTTTTACTGTTAAATTGTCGATGAATTCGGGCAGCAAATTTCAGGCAATTTCAAGCTAAAGTGGCTCGGTGAAAATGTGCCACGGCTTGTCTAGGGAAACGTACATATTTCCCCTAGACAAGCCGTGGCACATTTTTGCCGAACTGCTAAAGTGGCTATTAGGGTTAAGCTTATTGAAAGTTTCACTTGAAATTAACGGTAAGTTTACATCAAGTTTGCATCAACCCTACCCTGATAGCCACACATTACTCAGTAAGGTCTACAGAGCAACACTTTCGGCTAGCTCAACGAGAAAGTTTCTGGCAAACCTTAGCTGGATATATGGAGGGTAGAGGTAAGGAGCACTCTCTCATATGGGGCTTCACTCTCAAAAGTGTCCACGAAAAGCTGGAAACGTATAGTTCTGAAACCAACTACAAAGGCGCTGATGCGAAGAATGGTTAGATGTGAACGTGGCGATTATTGATGAAGTGAAGTATGCCAAAGGGAAATAGTAGAGTACAGAAGTAGTTGTACTGAATAGAGTAGTTGATAAAAGTAATGTAAATGAATATTCAATTGATAACATAGTCAAGTGAAAATTTTAAATATTTTTAAGAACAATTTAAATTATTTTTTAAATATATTTTTTTGCGTTTGAGGTAGTGCATTTTAATCAGAAATCTATTTTTTTAAGAGCTTGACATTGAAATGGAAATAACTTGAAACCAACGCAGAATTTCGAAAAACTTTATTCCTAATAATTTGTAATGAATAAAATTATCTACAAAAAAGTTTCTATGACATTTTGTAATAAGTCTGATAGTTTCGCCAGAAACTGAAATGATCACAAAATTTACTATAAATTTAACTTGAAACTTAAATAACTTTTAAACAGATGGATTTATCAAAAAATCATAAGAGTCCTTTTTTATAGAACATTAAATTTTCTAGTAAAATATATCCTGGGCTTATTTGTGCAATAAGCCATTATCGAGGTATACAAT
Organism: Microplitis mediator; assembly: GCF_029852145.1. Lineage (NCBI taxonomy): Eukaryota > Metazoa > Arthropoda > Insecta > Hymenoptera > Braconidae > Microplitis > Microplitis mediator. The sequence goes on from NC_079976.1 coordinate 22,790,524, forward strand.
TCCGAACTTAAAAAATTTTTAATCTTAATTTTTTAATCTTAAAAAATAGTGTTCGGATCGATTTTAAGATCTTGATATTAAAATAGAAATAACTAGAAAATCATACGGAATCCGAAAAAACGTTATCAGAGATAATTTGTAGGAAATAAAATTTGTCTACAAAAAAGACTTAATGACATTTTATAATAAGTCTTATAGTTTCGACGAAAAAGCAAAAAGATCTCGAAGTTCACTATAATTCGACTTTGAGCTCCAATAACTTATGAACAGATGGATTTATCAAAAAATGATAAGAGACATTTTTTGTAGAACGTTTAATTCCCTACGAATATGTATACCAGGCTTATCTGCACAATAAGCCATTGCCGAGGTGAAAAATTCCAAACTAAAAAACTTTTTTTTCCCATGTTATGTAAATGGGAAATCAAAAATCGCGATAAGCTACCTCCAAAATTTTAATTTAAGAACTGATCTTCTGGTAAAATTTATTTTGTCAAATACCATCGATTTTTGGTGGTGCCAAAAAAAAAAAAGAAATAAATGTTGTTTTTTGACATACCTCAATATTTATACTGATTTTCTATGCACTTCAAAGAACAGAATCATTTAATCAAAAGTAAGCTGTCGTTACGATTCTGTTACTCCTATATTTTAGAAATGTACAAACATTCAGTTACGCAACATTTCTATGCATTATAAGATAGTCATTATTTAATAGAGTGTTATTTTTTTATAGATACTTAGATTAACAAATAACTTTTAAGTTAATAGGTTAAAAGCTTGTCATTATTCTTTTAATTATTATTTTTTCTTTAAGTTTATTTAAGCTATTTTATTTGTTTCGTTTTATATGCTTATTATACGTTATATCATTGTTCAAAATTTATAACAATGTTTCGAAATAAATTTATGTACTCGATTGTAATTTTAATTATTCCTAGCAATCAAACTCTCCGCAAAAAAAAATTTTTTTCTGATTTATTAGTTTTTATACATTGTATTTGAGTTCTTATTACTGAAAAGAGTATTAAAATTTTAAATATCATTGTTATATATTGAATCAACGACAGAAATAACATTATTTTCTTGATATTCTAAAATTTGATATTATAATTTTTTGAAAGTCGCGCGCTTACGAACCGGATTTACATCTTTCTTCGTTTAATTCTGTCCTACTCTAACAGTTTTAGGCGCTTTCTTTTAAATTAAGTCATTATCTTTAGCAGCGCCACCATAAATTTCTCTGATTTTATGGACACTTTTAATATACAGAGAGAGTGCTCCTTACCTCTACCCTCCATAGCTGGATATAATACTTTCCTTTGAGTTGGCTTCAAAATACGGCAGTAGCTTCAATGTAATTTGACAGAAAAATTTGTCGTCAACTTGAAATGAAACTTTCAATTAACTTAGCGTCAATTTCTGACAGTAATACTTGTAGTCAAAGTGAATTCAACTTAACAGACTATTTACTGTCAATTTGAAGGTAACCTGCTTGCTCTCCAATACTTTTCTTTAAGTTACCTATAGAATACGGCAATAGCTTGTAGTTAACTTACGGTTAGGGTGGCTATCAGGGTAATAGCACAATTTGCCTTAGCAAAAGTTTACTTACAAAAGTTTCCTTAAATTTTTCTCCAAATCCTAATCGCTACTTTAGCTTGAAATTGACGGCAATTTGATATTTTGAAATTACTTGAAATCTGCTGACCGAATCCACAGACAATTTAACAGCAAAAGTTGAAAATGAAAATTTGCGGTTAATTTTTCTTTAATTTTAAAATGAACTTTTACGAAAAAAAACAGTCAGTAATGTTCATTCTTACCATTTCAGAAGGTAAGCAAATTTACACATAAAATTGTCTACAACTTTACGGTAAAAAAATACTTAACAATTTTTCACGTCAAATTAACAATGAATTGACATAAAATTTGCATGAAAATTGATGAGAGCTTTTTTCTAGTCAACTTTTGAAGTGAATTTGCATTGTAATTCGGGTATAGTAAATTTACGTGAAATTGTAGAGGAAGTTGCATGCAAATTGTCGTAAAAAACGGAAAAGTCCGAAGTTGACGGTGATTTGACGAAAAATTCAAGGAAATTTTTGTAAGTAAACATCTGCTAAAGCAAACTGCCCTAATAGCACAGTTTGCTTTAGCAAAAGTTTACTTACAAAAGTTTCCTTGAATTTTTCCTCGAATTTCCGTCAGCTTCGAACATTTCCGTTTTTGACATCAATTTCTATACAACTTGCAATACAATTTGACGTAAATTTACTACCCGAATTAAAATGCAAATTCTCTTCAAAAGCTGACTAAACAAAATTTTTCAGGCAGTTTTACATCAATTTATTGTTAATTTGACTTATAAAGTATTTTTTCACCCCCAAATTGTAGACATTTTTATGTATAAATTTGCTTACCTTCTGAAATAGTAAGAATGAACATTACCGACTTTTTTTTTCTAGTAAAAAGTTACCTCTAAATTGAGCAAAAATTAACCGCAAATTTTTTTTTCCAACTTTTGCTGTCAAATTGTCTGCAAATTTGGGCAGCAAATTTCAGGCAATTTCAATGTCGAGGTACTTCAATTTCAAGCTAAAGTGGCTATTAGGGTGTGCTATTAGGGTCAGTAAGATTTAGTATAGAAATATACCCTATAAAAACTGTGCTATTGCACAGTTTGCTTTAGCAACAGTTTACTATACAAAAGTTTCCTTGAATTTTTCGTCAAATTTTCGTCAACTTTGGACTTTTTCATTTTTTACGTCAATTTGTGGGCAACCCTAATAGCCACTTTGCATTGAAATTGACGCCAATTTGATGTTGAAATTACCTGAAATCTGCTGCCCGAATTTGCAGACAATTTCACAGCAAAAGTTGAAAATAAAAATTTGCGGTTAATTTTTCTTCAATTTTAAGGTAAACTTGTACGAAAAAAAACAATCGGTAATGTTCACTCTTACCATTTCAGAAGGTAAGCAAATTTATACGTAAAATTGTCTACAATTTGAGCGTAAAAATATACTCAACAATTTTTCAAGTCAAATTAACGATAAATTGACATAAAATTTGTCTGAAAATTAAAGACAACTTTTTTCTAGTCAACTTTTGAAGTGAATTTGCATTCTAATTCGGGCAGTAAATTTACCTCAAATTCAATAGCAAGTTGCATACAACTTGTCGTACAAAATGGAAAAGTCCGAAGTTGACGGAAATTTGAAGAAAAATTCAACGAAACTTTTGTACAGTAAACTTTTGCTCAAGCAAACTGTGCTGATAGGGAACTTGCTATTGAATTTGACGTAAATTTACTGCCCGAACTAAAATGCAAATTCACTTCAAAAGTTAACTACAAAAAAGTTGTCGTCAATTTTCAGGCAAATTTTGTCAATTTATTGTTAATTTAACTGGAAAAATTGATAAGTATTTTTTTACCATGAAATTGTAGACAATTTCATGAATAAATTTGCTTACCTTCTCAAATGGTAAGAATGAACATTACCGACTTTTTTTTTCGTAAAAAGTTAATACCTTTAAATTGAAGAAAAATTAACCGCAAATTTATATTTTCAACTTTTGCTGTGAAATTGTCGACAAATTTGGGCAGCGAATTTCAGGAAATTTGACAATTAAAATTACTAAAGTTTACTGTCCGAATTTGCCGACAATTTGACAGCAAAACTAGAATAAAAGTTTTCTTGAATTTTTCGTCAAATATCTGTCAATTTCGGGCATTTTCGTTACTAACGACAGCTTGTATACAAGCTATTTATGTTTTTTAAGTTAACTAATTGATTGACAGATGAAGGCACTTGAGGCCACTGAGGACGTAACCTCTTCCTTGAATTTTTTGTGAAATATCCGTCAACTTGAGGCTTTTCCATTTTTGACAACAATTACCCTGATAGCCACACCTTACTCAGTAAGTTCTGCAGTGAAACATTTTCGGCTACCTTAACGAAAAAAATTCTGGCAAGCTTGGCTGGATAATACTTTCTTTTTTAAGTTGGCTTCAGAATACGGCAGTAGCTTGAAATTAACTTGCGGTTCAGGTGGCTTTCAGGGTTAAAATGAAACTTTTAATCAACTTAACGTCATTGCCTGACAGTAACCCTAATAGCCACTTTAGCTTGAAATTGACTGTAATTTGACATTGAAATTGCCTGAAATTTGCTGTCCGAATTTGCCGAAAATTGGACAGCAAAAGTTGGAAAGAAAAATTTGCGGTTAATTTTTCCTCAATTTAGAGGTAAATTTTGACTACACAAAAAAGTCGGTAATGTTCATTCATACCACTTCAGAAGGTAAGCAAATTTATACATAAAATTGTCTACAATTTTACGGTAAAAAATTACTTTACAATTTTTTAAGTCAAATTAACAATAAATTGATGCAAAAATTTGCCTGAAAATTGACAATAAATTTTTTCTAGTCACCTTTTGAAGCGAATTTGCATTCTAATTCGGGTAGTAAATTTACCTCAAATTGTATAGCAAGTTGTGTATAAATTGTCGTCAAAAACGGAAAAGTCCGAAACTGATTGAAATTTGACGAAAAATTCAACGAAACTTTTGTACAGTAAGCTTTTGCTCAAGCAAACTGTGCTATTAGAGAAAAAGTCCGACGTTGACGTATATATTTGACGTTAACTTTAAAGGGAACTGTCGTTAAACAACTGCAGCTCCTTGTTTTATAAAAATTGATTAATCAGATTATGATATTTAGCAGTACAAAATTACTATAGTTGTTAGCAAACGATTTTATTGTTTCTACAAAATAATACTATAAACAATATAGGCTCACGTGTCTTAAATTATAACTCGATTTCTGATAGTGTAGATTAAAATCATTCTCAATCAACACGACAAAAAAAAGACAAATCCTACCAAAAACAGATTCTCTGTATAAAATCGCGCCAAGAACACGTTTAAAATTTTTTACAATTAAGACAAGATTCTTTTTACAAAAAAATGAATCAAATCGAAAAAATACCAAGTACCTAATATAATTCGAAATCATGGAAAACATTTTCATAGAATTGAACAAAAAATTGAAAAAAAAAAATTTCAATGTACTTGGTGTGCGTATAAACTGGAAAAAAAGAATATCATTCAATTTTATTGGAAAATAATTTATATGCGAAATCAATTCTAAAAATTTTGCTTGAATAAATTTAGCAACGCACACTAAGTACATTGAAATTTTTTTTTTTCAATTTTTTGTTCAATTCTATGAAAATGTTTTCCATGATTTCGAATTATATTAGGTACTTGGTATTTTTTCGATTTGATTCATTTTTTTGTAAAAAGAATCTTGTCTTAATTGTAAAAAATTTTAAACGTGTTCTTGGCGCGATTTTATACAGAGAATCTGTTTTTGGTAGGATATGATTTACTATAATATCTCACATTGGTCAAATTTATTGACGTGTAAACAAGTTTAGCTCGTATTACTTTCATTAATACAATTTAAGTTTAGGAATTTTTAATATAAGTGTATGTTTAAAAATGTTATCTCAAGCGTAGAATGAGAATAAAAGACATATCTAATTAACAATAATTATCTTTCCTATTCCATAATAGCATCTGGATTTTATACATAAACATTTAAAATTTATCTAGGATAATAATAAAAAAATAGCAACTGAAAGATCTAGGTAGAGATCTGTTTAAATACATCTGTTCAGATCTAGTTATGTCTTGCCAGATAGAAACAATTTAAAAATCTAACCAGATCTGGTCAGATCTAATAAGATTGTTTTTTAGTTATATCTTGTCAGATCTGATTATATCTGGCCAGATCTCGTCAGATAGAGACAACTTAAAGATCTGACCAGATATGACAAGATCTAATAAGATTAATTTTTCGTTATATCTGGTCAGATCTGAAAAGATTATTTTTTAGTTATATCTGGTCAGATCTGATTATATCTGGCCGGATCTCGTCAGATAGAGACAATTTAAAGAACTGGCCAGATCTGCTAAGGCAGATCTGGCCAGATCTTTCTATATATGGCCAGATCTAATTCGTTTTTCCCGGGATGGTACAAAAATAAAAGTGTTGAAGTTACTTCTTATATTACTCGAATTTTGTGTTGAAATTCAACACCGATAGTCTGTGTTGTAAAATAACACAAATATTGTGTGGACCGTTTGTAACACACAAATTGTGTAGATTTTAACACAATATTTTTTACTGTGTAATAATAATAATATTATTATTATTATTATTGATATTATTATTATTATTATTATTTAAAAAAAAAAATCTGGGCGTCGGTTGACCCCGCGGGCCAGCCCCAAAACTTCCCGCTGTTTTCGAGCTCAAGGAGCTCGAAAACATCACTGCGAATATATTTTCGAGCTCGAAGATGCCATTACATGGAATCATTTTTTTATAAGCTTTTTAAGCTCTAAAAAGTAACACTTTATGCTACACGGAGAAAAAAATATTGCGCTCACCACTCAACGGTATCGTGATATTCACTCTCCTCGGTTGGGTATCCGTTGTATACGGAAAGTGCTGGTCTATCGGATCGTGATTATCACGATCCAGGCGGATCCCGAAATCATAAGATCGTTTCGCTATAGTAACGATCCGTTTTGTTATTATAACTAATTTGAGGTTAAAATAGATAAATTTACAACTTTAACTTCATTACAATTTTATTTTTAGCTGTCATTAATAATCACATATTAATAATTCTAATAGGTGCAATAAAAAATTATTATTTAATATCAAGAAATGTAAAAGTAATAGAATATACGTAATTAATTGATGTAAATTTTACAGTCTTTTTTTTGTTTCAAAGATAAATTAAAAAATTAATCGATAAAAAACAGAAATTCTTGCATAAGATATATAATTAGTATTTTTTCATTGTCGTTGTGTGCGCTTTAAATAATTAATAATTTTATAAATAAACACTGTATAATTTGCAAAATATGCATTATAAGGTTTAATAATTTGGTTATGAGTGGTGGCGCTTGAGAAGTAGATCGCGATAATCACGATCCGTTTTGGTACGATATGGATACGTTAACTGACGATCACTACACTGTAAAAAATAAGGTACTGACATCAAACTCCCTAAGAGTTTGACAAATTTCATCTTCAGTGAAACCAAATTCGTTTGAACCAACGAAAACTAGTTTGTCTCAAGAAAATCATTTTTATTGAATGAAAATCTCTACTCGATTATGAGAAATTGCTTAAGCGTTTATGTTAAAAGTTTTTAAGTTTGACCGTAATTAAAGTAACATTTGATTGAATAGTAAAATATATTTTAATTAAATTTTGGATGTACTTGATTTAAAAATAAAAAATTGTTAACGCAAACTCTTCAATTTTTAGAAATTTAACTGAAACTCTTGAAACGTTCAATTTGACAACTTCACTTGTTTCAATGAAACAAAAGTAGTTTCCTATAATACCGAACGTGTCGTGTCAACCGACAAGTTTCTTGGGGAGAGAATCCGACGAGGTTGTTGGAGTAATTTGACGCACTCACATGAAAACTGAAAAATATTCGACAAGAATATAAATGTATTCGTTACAAAATATTGAATTATATTTGAATGAAAGTCTTTATATTATCGATTAAATAGAAAAATTTATTTATAAAAAGAGTCACATATTTATCTCGTTTAGATCAATGTATAAGCAATTGACTGTATATATCCATTCAATATGAAAACAAAGTACTAGAAGCACAACTAAACTAAAAATTTCCTACAGGTTCCGTAGCGTAGCGGTAAAGCGTCTGACTCTCATGCGTAGGGTACTGGGTTCGAATCCTCCGGATACCAATATTACGATTATTTAATTTTTCACTAAAAACTGAGTGTGTCAGAATTATTTGTAAAGTGTTAATATATATAATGTAATAATAATAATATAATGTAATTGTCCCAATACTTGATAAAAAAAAAAATAAATAAATTAATAGATAATAATAACAATAAAAGTAAAATCAAAAATAAAAAAATGCAAAAAAAAAATTTTTTTTTAATTAATTATTGATGAAATAATTAAAGGCAATATTCACTTGGTTCAGATTACTGTTTTTTTTGGATCAATGCAATACAGCAATTTGAAATAATTCGATTTTTTATTGAATCAATTGCAAGGAGAGTTTCTACGGACCTAAAAAAATATTACTTTTAACACTAAAATTCATTTGCTTTAATAAAATTATGACTTAACTGAAAATTCTTTATACCTTCAATGACCTTACAAATTACTTTGAGTGAAATTTTTGATTATTTTATGTAAAACGAAAATCATTATTATATCAACAGCATTCATGACTTGAACTAATTTCTATTTTTTTTTAAATGAAAAAAGCTATTGAGTTATATCAAATACTATAGAGTTAGTTCAAATGAATCGGGACCTTGCCTCAAGAAACTCTCAGTTGGAACAAAATATATTGTCAAACGTAGATGGCGGTAGACTCAATCGCTTGACGCGCTTGGCTGTATCCAAACGCACGGAGTACTTGAGCCAAACGAATCTGGTTTGACGTCAGGAATCTTTTTTTACAGTGTATACATTTAAGTATTTGCACAATCCGTAGGATCATTATTATAAGTATCTAGTGTTTCATTCATATCGATATATATATTGTGGTAGTAGCAATACAATTTAGAACTAATCACGATACACTTGTCGCTCTCCGTTGGTGAGCGATAAGCACAATATTTTTTTTTCCGTGTAGAGTTTGAAAAGTTAAGAATCGAAAATCATTAATGAAGAAGCGGCTTTTAAATTGTTATTATCGATTATGTTCTCTGAAATAAATGTGTTGAGGCAGAAATCAATGTCAGTGATCAAAATCAAGATTTGAATGAGTTTTGACTTAAGTCCCCGGGAAAAAATGTTTTTATAAAATTTTACAAAATTTTAGTACTAACATTTTATAAAATTTCATAAAATTTTATACTGAAAATGGCCTGGTAAAATTTTATCAAATTTTATAAAGTTTTATAAAATTTTATAGTTTTATAAAAATTTATAAATATTTATAAAATTTTGTAAAATTTCATAAAATTTTACCAGGCCATTTTCAGTATAAAATTTTATAAAATTTTGTAAAATTTTATATAATTTTATAAAGTTTTATCAAATAATTTTTTTTTCCGGGATGGGTCACCCATCCAATTCATGTCCAACCCCGATGTCGCTTAACTTTTGTTATTGAAGAATCGTAGTCTGCTCCGCTCGTCTATTGATCACTTGTAGCTTAGGAAAATTCGTGGCTGTATTAATGATTACTCATGAATTCTTATCAGCCATATTTCATAGCATTAATTCATAATTATATGTAAAAAAAAGATTTGAATAATTCAACTATCGATTGTTTAATGGACATAAAATTTTAAAATTAATTAAATTTATTGATTTTTGATGATTTATATTTTTGAATTAATGGCAAAACCTTTGAACTTTTCCTCGAGTAACGACGATTTAATTTGAATTGCTAGTTGACAAAACAAAAGTTTAAAAACATTAAACTCAAAATTATCACATTATGTAATATATATATTTATATATATATATATATAAATATGTGCGAAAAAAGGGTGGCAGGGGTAGGCAAAACGAGGTACTACTAAAATTTTATAAAAAAAAATTTTTTTTTTAAATCTATTATAACCTTCCCAAAATTACTTTGGTAAATATAATTGAGCATTATTTTGAATTTTTTTCGTCAAACTTTTTCAAGAATCGAGTGCTGGTCGAAAAATATTAAAGGATTTTGTATTACGATAAAAACTATTAAAAACTTTTTTATCTTCCTTTGCATCCAATAATTGTGTAAAATATAATTTTTCTTAATGTAAATAACTTACAAAAAATTTTAATGAAATCAAACTTATTCAATATTCAGAATTTTTTTTTTTCTATATTTTTCTGGGGGTACCCTGTATATACTTAGGTTATCAATTATATTTGTTGTAATATTTACAATAATTTGTAATAAACTTTATAAAATTGTGTGAAATTTTATCAAATTTTACAAAATGCTACCCCAAACTAGATGCAATAGTGACATCAAATTTTCTAAAGTTTTATGAAATATCACAAAATTTTATATAATTTTATAAAATTTCATACAATTATATAAAATTTTATCTAATTATTACTCCCCTTTTGAGATCTTACTCTATAAAATTGTATAAATTTGTATAAGATTTTATAAGATTGCATAGAATTTTATGAAATTGTATACAACTTTAGAAAATTTTATAAAATTTCATGTAAATATTACTTCCCTTCTAAGGAATTACTTTATAAAATTGGATAAAATTTTATATAATTTTATGAAATCGTATAAAACTTTATAAAATTTCATACAATTATATCAAATTTCATTTAATTATTACTTCCCTCACTAAGATCTTACTTTATAAAATTGTATAAGATTGTATAAAAATTTATATAATTTTATGAAATTGTATAAAAGTTTATACAATTTTATAAAATCTTATGAAATTTCGTACAATTATATAAAATTTTATCTAATTATTACTTCCCTTTTAAGATCTTACCATATAAAATTTTATAAAATATTATAAAATTCTATGAAATTCGATAAAATTATATAAAATTATATGAAATTATATAAAATTTCGCTGTACAGTCTTATAAAATTGTATAAAATTTTATATAATTTTATACAATTGTGTAAAACTTTATAAAATTTTATTATATTTTATACAATTATATAAAATGTCATACAGTTTTATAAAATCACATTTATTTATTACGTTCCTTACTCAGATCTTACTTTATAAAATTTTATTGAATTTTATAAAATTTTATAAGATTTTATAAAATTGTATAAAATATTATAAAATTTTATAAAATTGTATGAATTTTTATAAAATTTTGTTGAAAAATCTTATAAAATTTTACAAAATTTTATAAAATTGTACAAAATTTTATATTATTTTATAAAATTTTATAAAAACATTTTTTCCCGGGTCAGAGCAATAATATATGGAATATCCGAGAAAAACATTAAAGACTGGGTTTTTCAATTTTTTGCTGACAATATGTTTAAAACTAAGGAACAAGTTATATGACATTATCTGATGATCGAAAGAGACTATAAAGATAAAGAGTTGGTATGATTTCAGACACATTTTAGCACATTATATTTTGATGTATCTGGAAAAAGTAACATAAAATGTTATTTTTTTAACTTTTCACCGCCTATATCTTTTGAACTAATCAACCGATTTTGACGTTCCAGGTGGCATTCGGCGCGCTTTCTTGAATTCTAGAGCTGATTAAATTTTGAAATTGATCAGATGAGTAACTTCAAAGATAATCGAAAAAAAACCGTTTTTTATCATTTCTATCGCCAACGATATCTCTCGAACAAATTAACCGATTGAGATGGTTGAGGTGGCATTCGACGCGGCTTATAAAGTTCTAGAGCTGATTAGGTTTTGAAGTCGATCGTTTAAGTCGTTTCTGAGAAATCACTAAAAAACTAAAAAAATAATTTTTAACTTCCCGCTAAGAAAATTGAAAATTTTCAAAAATTCGGGAAATTATTGGTTTCGGTCCGATTTGCAAAAACCGAATTTCTATCAGATTTTGACGTTTTGAGGTTCTAGGAAGCTATCCTGACTAATTTCACGATGATGTCCGAGTGTATGTATGTGTGTACGTACGTATGTATGTATGTAAATATTCATAACTCTTGAACGGATGAACCGATTTTGATCGTCAAGGTGTCATTCGACGCGGCTTGCTAATATCTTGAAGCCGTAAAAATTTGAACTTAATCGGTAGGGTGCGTTCAGAGATATTTCAAAAATAAAATTTTTTCGAAAATGTTTTATTTGGATAACTTTTAATTTGCTTGATGGATTGATTCCAAAATCTAATCAGCTCTAAAACTCTATAAGCCGCGTCGAATGCCACCTCAACCGTCAAAATCGGTTCATTCGTTCAAGAGAAACCGTTGACGAAAGAATTCAAAAAAAATTTTTTTTTGGTTTTTTCGAAATTTCTCAACAACGACTCGATAAATCGATTTCAAAATTTGATCAGCTTTAGAACTTAATAAAACACGTCGATTGCCGCCTCAACCATCAAAATCGGTCAATTCGTCCGCGAGATATCGTGGGAGAAAGAAATGCTAAAAAATGGTTTTTTACAAAACAATGGCATACAAAAGTATTTGCGAGCTCGAAGAGCTCGAAAATGTATTCACAATAATGTTTTCGAGCTCAACGAGCTCGAAAACGGCGGGAAGTTTCGGGGCTGGCCCGCAGGGTCAACTTATAGACAGATTTTTTTTATAAGATCATGGTACTTAAAAAAATTTTTATGCAACTCACAATAGAACATTTTTAGGCCTAGCGAGTTTCGGCCTCGATCGTGTTCACTACCTAGGCTTTTTTTCGGCCGAGAATAAAAATTACTTTTAGAATATTTTCACCCGGGATAAATATTTATTTGGTTAAGCTTTCAAATAAATCATTTTTTCTGACACAGTCTAGTCTGTATGTCTCCATTGTGGTGCAACATTAATTTATTTGAACTAGATAAACTCTACAATACTTGACGTCACTGGTTATTTAAGATAATTATTTCTTAACAAACCTCGTTTCACCCATCTTGGCTCTATATATTTTTCACATTTGACTTTTAATCTTAAACAATACTCTGCGATAACTTTTGGTCTTGGGAAATTTTAAATCTAGTAATACGTAAATCAAATTTTCCATTGTAATTTTACTTATCAAAGTAGAACATTTATTATACATGCATACATTAAGGTGATTTAAAGAAATCGAATATTTTTCACTTCCCGCTAAGAAAATTGTAAATTTTCAAAAATTCGGGAAGTTATTGGTTTCGGTCCGATTTACGAAAATCAAATTTCCATCAGATGTCGACGTTTCGAGGTCCTAGGAAGCTATTCTGACTAATTTCACGATGATGTCCGAGTGTATGTATGTGTGTACGTACGTATGTATGTATGTAAATATTCATAACTCTTGAACGGATGAACCGATTTTGATCGTCAAGGTGTCATTCGACGCGGCTTGCTAATATCTTGAAGCCGTAAAAATTTGAACTTAATCGGTAGGGTGCGTTCAGAGATATTTCAAAAATAAAATTTTTTCGAAAATGTTTTATTTGGATAACTTTTAATTTGCTCGATGGATTGATTCCAAAATCTAATCAGCTTTAAAACTCTATAAGCCGCGTCGAATGCCACCTCAACCATCAAAATCGGTTCATTCGTTCAAGAGAAAACGTTGACGAAAGAATACAAAAAAAATTTTTTCCTTGGTTTTTTTGAAATTTCTAAAAAACGGCTAAATAAATCAATTTCAAAATTTGATCAGCTTCAGAACTTGATAAAACACGTCGATTGCCGCCTCAACCATCAAAATCGGTCAATTCGTCCGCGAGATATCGTGGGAGAAAGAAATGCTAAAAAATGGTTTTTTACAAAACAATGGCATACAAAAGTATTTGCGAGCTCGAAGAGCTCGAAAATGTATTCACAATAATGTTTTCGAGCTCAACGAGCTCGAAAACGGCGGGAAGTTTCGGGGCTGGCCCGCAGGGTCAACTTATAGACAGATTTTTTTTATAAGATCATGGTACTTAAAAAAATTTTTATGCAACTCACAATAGAACATTTTTAGGCCTAGCGAGTTTCGGCCTCGATCGTGTTCACTACCTAGGCTTTTTTTCGGCCGAGAATAAAAATTACTTTTAGAATATTTTCACCCGGGATAAATATTTATTTGGTTAAGCTTTCAAATAAATCATTTTTTCTGACACAGTCTAGTCTGTATGTCTCCATTGTGGTGCAACATTAATTTATTTGAACTAGATAAACTCTACAATACTTGACGTCACTGGTTATTTAAGATAATTATTTCTTAACAAACCTCGTTTCACCCATCTTGGCTCTATATATTTTTCACATTTGACTTTTAATCTTAAACAATACTCTGCGATAACTTTTGGTCTTGGGAAATTTTAAATCTAGTAATACGTAAATCAAATTTTCCATTGTAATTTTACTTATCAAAGTAGAACATTTATTATACATGCATACATTAAGGTGATTTAAAGAAATCGAATATTTTTCACTTCCCGCTAAGAAAATTGTAAATTTTCAAAAATTCGGGAAGTTATTGGTTTCGGTCCGATTTACGAAAATCAAATTTCCATCAGATGTCGACGTTTCGAGGTCCTAGGAAGCTATTCTGACTAATTTCACGATGATGTCCGTGTGTATGTATGTGTGTACGTACGTACGTACGTACGTATGTATGTAAATATTCATAACTCTTGAACAGATGAACCGATTTTGATCGTTGAGGTGTCATTTGACGCGGCTTGTTAATGTCTTGAAGCCGTGAAAATTTGAACTTCATCGGTAGGGTGCGTTCAGAGATATTTCAAAAATAAAATTTTTTCGAAAATGTTTTATTCGGATAACTTTTAATTTGCTCGATGGATTGATTCCAAAATCTAATCAGCTCCAAAACTCTATAAGCCGCGTCGAATGCCACCTCAACCATCAAAATCGGTTCATTCGTTCAAGAGAAACCGTTGACGAAAGAATTCAAAAAAAATTTTTTCCTTGGTTTTTTTGAAATTTCTAAAAAACGGCTAAATAAATCAATTTCAAAATTTGATCAGCTTCAGAACTTGATAAAACGCGTCGATTGCTACCTCAACCATCAAAATCGGTTAATTCGCTCGCGAGATATCGTGGGAGAAGGAAATGCTAAAAATTGGTTTTTTACAAAACAATGGCATACAAAAGTATTTGTGAGCTCGAAGAGCTCGAAAATGAATTTACAATAATGTTTTCGAGCTCGTTGAAGCGCGGGAAGTTTTGGGGCTGGCCCGCAGGGTCAACTGACAGACTGATTTTTTTTTTAACTTCCGACATCGAAAAGTTGGTTTTCAGGCACCTCTAGAAAATGCTCGCCAAATTTGAGCTCTTAATATTAATAGGAAAATCCTCCTCATCACAGTTTTCCATTTTTTCTTTAGTCCCTTATATAAAAGGCCATATCTCATTAATCATTAATGGCTTAACCACATCGTCATACATGTTTTTATAGAAAATTGAATGCCCTACAAAAAAGAATGAGTGTGTTTAAACGATAACTTTCACCATTTAAAAGATATTCGAGATCAAAGTTTGAAGAACTTGTTAAAAAAATTTTTTTTTTTATAATTTTCTACGTCATTGAAAAATAATTATTGTCAAATGAGCATGACATCTTTTTGTAGGAAATTCAACGCTCTACAAGAAAGGTCTGATATGTTTAATTGATTTCTCTAACCGTTTAGAAGATATTTGTTGCCGAATCCCAATACGTTTGAATTTCAAAAGTTTTTTAATAACTTTTTTAGATTCATCAAGTTAATTCATGATTTTTACAAATATACATAAGAATTTCAGCTCATGTCAATAAAATAAACGTTCTCAACTTTTTTTTAAACCTTTTCATAGATGTAGTTAAGCTTCACTTTTGGAAGAAGAGAATAATACGTCAGTTCATTACTTAGAGATAAATCAAGATCCATTTTTGAGAAATAAACGTTCTTATTTCAGAAATCTCATTATGTATATCAATATGAAAGAAAAAACATTCTAATTAATTATACGTAATCGATTTATTTTGAATCAGTACTTATGCAAATATAAATTATATTAAAAAATATATCTGTTCAAGTCTCATTTAAAAAAATTGGCTTCTATTGCAATTGGGATATTTTGCCAAATTTCCCAGAAAAATATACTCAATTATCAATTTTGTGGAAAAACACTTACAGTTACATTTTTATTAAATCAGTTAAAAAATAATAAATCGAAATTCTGAATGAAAAGAAAATTACAAAAAAAAAAAAATATTGAAAAGAAATTGATTAGAAAATATTATATTCTTGACATAAAAATCAAATCTAAAGTAAAAAATTTTATTTTATAATATTTATAAAATTCATGAATTAAGTTGACGAATCTAAAAAAGTTATTAAATAACTTTTGAAATTCAAACGTATGAGGATTCGGCAACGAATATCTTCTAAACGGTTAGAGAAATCAATTAAACACACTAGACCTTTCTTGTAGAGCGTTAAATTTCCTACAAAAACATGTCATGCTCATTTCACAATAATTATTTTTCAATGACGTAGAAAATTATTTTTAAAAAAATTTTTTTAACAAATTCTTCAAACTTTGATCTCGAATATCTTTTAAATGGTGAAAGTTAAATCGCTTAAACACACTCATCCTTTTTTGTAGAGCATTCAATCTCCTATAAAAACATGTATAATGATTTTGCTATGTAATCATTCAAATAATTAATTATGTTATACGTCATTTATTTTAGAATTGCACAATTCACCCCCACTATTCATCAACGATAATTTAATTTATTAATGAAAACAACACTCAACTGTAGTGGTCGGGTAAGTAAAAATATTCACAAAGTAAAATATTTTAACACCGTGAAATTTTTTTAGCACCGCTAAAGAATATTTACAGGGACGGCGGTGTTATTTAAGGTGTTGAAATTTAACAGCTACACCGCCTGTACTTACCCCGTATTTTCCTACAGTGTAAGATTAATTTTGCGTCTTAAAAAAATGCATCACAAAAAAAAAACCGTTTATCATTGGAAATGTCAAAGGACACAATTGTCAATAGATAAAAGTCAGCAATCCGCGGGCCGGTCACATAGAAGCTTGCGAAACTTCAGAAAACATCAATCGGTAATAAATAGTAATTGCTTTTATAGTCTTAGTTGTAACTTTTATACCATTGAATTTACGAATAATAAAGTAAAACATTTTTTATTGAATATTCAATCGTCTCTGAATTAATTACAGTACTTCTTTTATCGTTCATTGTAAAAAATCGGGAGTGAATACGAATTTAATTTCAATCTGAATCCACTCCGTCACTCGGAGTTCCGGAGTTTTAATACTTGAATAAATATATATTTAATAGAAACAGCTGATGATTAAAAATATAATTTTTAAAAATAAATTATTGATTTAAATACCAATAATTAAACTTAACTTATTATGTTCTTAATTTATAACTCACTACATTATATTTTTATATAATACATAGTGAAAATATTAGATTATTGAATAGCTACAGTAACATAGGTTCTTGTGGGAATATTTGATATTTCGTTACAATATGAAATATTATCTTATGGTATGATTGATATGAATCGTACGACAGTTTGTAACTTAATAGAATTCTATTTGTAAAAATTTTTATTATCAGCTGGTAAGAATTTTTAAAAATCATTTCGCGAGAATATATGAAAAGTGAGCTCGTAATTATTTCCGTACTCAATATAAATGTCACAATATCAAAGACCTAATCTCATTATGTATTAGTAATTCTTTCTATAATTAACATTATCCGAATCTCTCCTTCGAGGTGAAGTTCATTGCGAAGGAAAGTGAATAAATAAAAAGTCATCCACTCCATTTTCACTTCGGGTACACTCCGTGTTACTCTCCAAATGTTTTACAATGCTTCTCAATAGTTTAGTTGTAATATTCAAATTTAATAATTATTTTATTTTTCAGTTTCAAGATATAAAATAAAAAAATGTCGAAAATAATTTTATTATTATCAATTTTCGTATTGGTTGTTATTTATCCTGGCGTATATGCAGCATGTCCTGGCGGTTGGGTAAGTCATTATAATAACATAGTGGAAAAAAAAAATTATAAGTAGATATGAATAATTTTAAAAAACTCTAAACTATAATCAATAAGTTAAAACTGATAAAATTTTGACATTTTAACCTTTAAATTCAACATTCAATAAATTACAGTTGGCCCTGGTTAAAAAAGAGAATTAAAAAGGATTAAGCCATGTAACGTGGCCATTTAAAAGAGGATTGGTAGTATTAAAAAGGATTAAAAATATTGAAAAATTAATTCTTTTTAATCCTTTTTAATTCTCTTTTTTAACCAGGGGGTATAAAATCTCGAGCAAGACTGCGAAATTTGAATATTTCATAGTCTCCACTTTAAAGTCCCATAAATTTTTAAATTTTAAATTTAACGATTCGCAGCTAAGTACTTTTTTTCCTATAAATTTTAATTTTCTATCAGTACGTTGCTTAAAGGTTGATAGAAGAAAGTTTATTGTTTTTACTTCTCGATATACAGTACAAAAATTTCTACTGAGAAATAAAAAAAGAATAAAATATAATTTTTCTTTAGTGCCATCCATCACAAGGATATGGCTGTTGTGAAGGAAATCAATGCAATTCATATTATTCTCAAGGTACATGCATAACTAATAATGAATACGCATTACGACACGTTACTATACCAAAATAATTATAACAATACAGTGTAGAATTATAAACTTATTGTATCAATTAATAAAAATCGATTATTTCCAAAACAGTTTTGAACGATTTGTTTTCATTCTTCAAAGATGTTTCTGATATTCTTTAGATAACCTTAACGACGTTGACATTATTTATTTATTCAATCATTTATTTTAATTACATTAATGGAATTAATCTACTAATCAACTCTCTAAAAACGAATTAGTGAAAATCACTATTTGGCAGTGAATAGTTACTTATTGCTAGTTCAAAGTATACCACACAGAAAAAACAGTTAACTTGAATCAAGGAAAATATTCTTGATTCAAGAAATTTTTTTTGAACGATTCGGAAAATAAAAATTTACTTGCCCCAAGTAAATAATTATCATCAAATTTTTATCTTGAATCAAAATTTTATTTCTTACGTCAACATATTTTTACGCTTAAATCAAAAAATTTTCACTTGTTCCAAGAGTTTATATTTCTTAAAGTAAGAGATATTTATTTTGGAGCAAGATACATTATTTTTTTGTAGCAATATTGCATTTTTTTGGTTAAGGAAAGTAAAATTTCTCGGAACAAGTGCTATTCTTTTTCACGCAAGTATTTTTGTATTCTCCGACCAAGAAAACAAAAGTTGCTTACGCCAAGAGAAAAAATTTCTTGGGAGAAAAGATCGATATGAAGAAGGGGAAAGTCACCGGTGCTAGACAGCAGCAGCGGGAGTAGTTCGGTGCTCGCCACGAGATCGCGCCTACGACATGTAGTGTCCCTGGTAAGACGGTTATTTCAGAAGTGTTATATTCCAAATTTCATCACGATTTTGTTCGAGTACTCTCCCTGATTAAACAAAATGATTAAAAATGATTTCACACGTTAAATGTCCATAAGAGACAGGATTAGAAATGATTTGAAGGATTAAAAAGTATTTAAAATGATTAAAAAACAAATCATTTTAAATCATTTTTAATCATTTTGTTTAATCAGGGCTTCTGTCATTTGACAGAACTACAAGTATCCTTTTGAATTGTACTATAGTATATCCTATAATACATCATGACTTTAATATTTAATATTAAAGTTTACTTGAAATTCAGGTCTTGAATAATTTTGCTCGGAACAAAAAAATAAAAAATTACGTTTCAGATTGAAAAAAAAAAAAAAAAGAATTAACACGCCAACCCGTCGGAGAGAGAATACATTTTTGACTAAGAAAAATTTAAGTCTTTCTTAAAGGAGCAAACTTTTGGAGCAAAAAATTTTTTTTTCTTGGCCCAAGCAACTTTTATTTTCACTCAAGCAATTTATTTTTCGGAGCAAGAGAATTTTTTCTTGGCCCAAGGGTTTTTTTTTTTTTTCAATCAAGACGTTTATTTTTTGGAGCAAGAAAATTTTTTCCTTGGGCCAAGAAATTTTTTCTTAGCCCAAGTTAACTTTTTTTCATTCAAAACTTTGATTTTTTGGAGTAAGAAATTTTTTTTCTTGGGGCAAGAAAAAGTTTTTTGGCCGAAGTTAAACCTTTTTTTCGTTCAAAACGTTGATTTTTTGGCAAGAAATGACTTATTTTCTTTAGCCAAGAATTTTTTTTCTTAAAGCAAGAAATATTCAATTTCGCTTTAAAAATGAATTTTTTTGGAGCAAGAGAATTTACTGTCTTGAACCAAAAAAAAGTTTTTGAATCAAGTGTTTTACTTTTATTGAATCAAGAAAGAAAATTCGGAAGACAATATTTTTCTTGAACCAAGTTAACTGTTTTTTCTGTGCACTATTTGAATTAATACACGCAGACCTCAAATCCTCGAGCTTAAAATGCTCAGTTTGAATAAAAAGATTCAATCCTTTCAAATTTAAAATAAATCTCTGTTTACCATCTGATTTGGGAACCAGAAAGAAAGGAGATAAAAATTGATCCTCAATAGGCTCTTCTCGAATAATCGCCCCAATTTCCAGAAGTCTATCAATTTCCATTTTAATATACAGAGATTCCTGCTCCGACCAGGATCTAGCTAGTGGTGGAGAATCCTGAGATGGAGTAAAAATAAAAGGTATTTTATACCCCCTAACGCATTGAATAACAAACTTGTCGTTCGTAATTGTCTTCCAGACCTTCCAAAATTGGCTTAAACGACCGTCAAGTTTACTTACTTCATCTTTGGAATTTAACGTGTTTGATTCCGATGACGAATCTGGCGAAATTGACTCGACTTCGGGTAAGCTGGTTGTTTTGGTTGGTTCTTGAAAGTTGGCGGTTTCTTTGAAAGATGATTTTTGTAGCTCGTCTGAGTAACCGCCTTCTGTTGACTCGACGAGCTCCGGAAGTTTAAAGACGACTGTGCCGAAAAATTTTTCTTGGGTAGAGAAGATTTCATTTCTTCGCCTACTTTTCCCATTGCCTTAACTTCCTTGACTTTATCAGCCAACTTATCTCCAAATTTGCGTCCAGCAAAAATAGGTATCTCTCTTTACCGCGGACTCCTTCAGACTTCCCGATACTTCGTCGTTGAGAATAGGAGGCTCTAGTGAAAACTTCCCAGTTCTCGGGTATTTTTTTAATAACAATTCTTTATCCTCCTTTTTAAGACCGTCTGTAATATATTTTTTCCAACGGTTTGTTACACTCGAGTGTAAAACTAACTGAGGTTCATCAGCAGCCGGCTCAGCACCCATAATCTCAAGAACAGTATCATCGAGGGCCCACGGAATATCCTCAGAACTCTTCTCCTTAACTTCTACCTGAGTAGAATCCGTAGTTTTGGCTGTAGGAGCAGAATTAGCAGTAATATTTGGAGGTGGATCAAGTTCAATAACAGGAACTTCCGTATTTTTCTCCGATTCTTTCCTCGAAGGATTTTCCTGAGATGTTGAATCAGTATTATTAGAAGAATCATTATCCACTCTACTAGAGTCTGTCTCCTCAGATGAGTCTGCAACCCTCGCATCTGGATCACCCAGAGGAACAAGTCCAGAATCATCTATGGAATTACAAAAAATACATGGTCTTAGCCTTAAAAAACTCAGTGATACTGAATTTTCTTTTTTTTTTTAATACTTTCTCTCATGTTTATATTAAACCTTTCAGGTAAAATCAAAATATTTTGCACAAAAAATTTTTTATACCTCTCGGGTAAAACAATAAAATTTGAATGACTGTCACATAGACAAAAAACTTTGAAAGAGAGAGAAAGAAATAAATAATTATTTAATTTATGCCTCTCGGGCTTGTCATATAATTATGCATCTCGTGCTTAATTAATGATTAAAGCCTCCCGGACTTAATCAATATTGACAAAATAAAAATTACCTCCAGGACTTTGGATGGGATCTATAAACTCTTCATTTGTTCCCTTTGATGAAAATAAATCTCGAAGCGATGAAATACTCGCAAAGATATCATCCACTCTTTCTTCGACCTTCTTCAATCTTTTCGAATATCTTTCTTCACTAGATCTTTCATAACTCCTCAAACGTTTCTTATGCCCCATAATAACCCAAAATTAAAATAAACTCAATAAATTAAGTAAAATTACACAATTATGCTCAAACGTGTGGTTTGTTTGACACAAAAGAAATGAATGAGGAAATAACAACGGAACAGCGTCGCGATAGTCAGATCAGGTGATATAAAAAAAAAAAAAAAAGCTCTAAATGTGTGGTAAGTAACATGAAAGTAGTGGGACTACCTACGTCATCTCGAAGTGCGAGACACGTAGGATAATTAATGAACAAGCGTTTTTTGAATTTTTATTCACAACTATGTTCAATAACATAAATGTATATTCAGGCAGATATCAATGTAAGCCCGGAAAAAAATGTTCAGGCCTGATCAGACATGAGCAGGCATGAGTCTTCAGGCTTGATCAGACATGAAAAATGACCATGCCTGACCAGGCCTGTTCATGCCTGTTCATGCCCATTCTGGTAAAACGGTTATATATAAAAAATGGTCCTATATAATTATATATAATTATGCATAACTATATACAATTCTATATAATTATTTCTATAAAAATGAAAAAAAAAATAAAAAATATGGGAGTGTCTAGGATTCGAACCGTGGACCTTGCGCTTGAAAGTTCGCCTCGTTACCTGTTGACCTATGAGATTGAGTTGAAAAGTAGGTCTCGTACGAACTTCAAGTACTGAAAGTCTTAAGACTCATGCCTGTTCATGTCTGATCAGGTCTGATCCTTTCTTCCCGGGTTATACGTGATAGATTCTTAGTCAAAAAAATTTTATATCTATGAACAGACATGAACAGACATAACCAGGTATGAACAGGCCTGATCAGGCCTGAGCTTATTCAACGCTTCAGACATGAACAGACATGAACATGCATGAACAGGCATGGACAGGCATGGACAGGTATGATCAGGCCTGAACGCATATAACGCTTCAGACATGAACAGACATGGTCAGGCATGAACAGACATGGACAGGCATGGACAGGTATGATCAGGCCTGAGCATATTTAACACTTCAGACATGAACAGACATGAACATGCATGAACAGACATGGACAGGCATGGACAGGTATGATCAGGCCTGAACGCATATAACGCTTCAGACATAAACAGACATGGTCAGGCATGAACAGACATGAACAGCCATGAACAGGCCTGAGTGTATTTAACGCCTCAGACATGAACAGGCATGGACAGGTATGATCAGGCCTGATCATGTCTAATGTCAGGCCTGATCATACATGAACAGGCATGATCAGGTCTAATTCCAGGCCTGATCATACATGAACAGGCATGGTCAGGCCTGATCATTTTTTCCCGGGAGTGATCAGAATAAGGGTTTGAATGAATTTTGACCTCAGATCAGAATGCTAATGTATGAAATATCCGATAAAATCGTCAAAAACGCTCTTTTTTCAATTTTTTTCTTGATAACATTATTCAAACAGAAGAACGGATTTCATAAAATTATGTGGTTATAAAAAAACACCAGAAAGACGAGGAGTTAGTATGATTTCGAAAACATTTTAGTACATTGCATTATGATTTATCCGGGAAAATGATCGAAATTTTTAACTTCCCGCTAAGAAAATTGTAAATTGCGGGAAGTTATTGGTTTCGGTCCGATTTAAGAAAATCGAATTTTCATCAGATGTCGACGTTTTGAGGTCCTAGGAAGCTATTCTGACTAATTTCACGATGATGTCCGAGTGTATGTATGTATGTATGTACGTACGTACGTATGTAAATACCTCTATCTTTTCAACGGATGAACCGATTTTGAACTTTAAGGTGTCATTCGACGCGGCTTGTCAATATCTTGAAGCTGAAAGAAAATTGAGCTTGATCGGTAGGGCTCGTTCAGAGATATTCCAAAAATAAAATTTTTTCAAAAGTGTGTTTTTCGTATAACTTTTAATGTGCTCGATGGATTGATTCCAAAATGGACTGGGCTCTAGAGCTTTATAAGCCGCGTCGAATGCCACCTCAACCATCAAAATCGGTTCATTCTTTCAAGAGAAACCGCTGTCGAAAGAATTAAAAAAAAATTTTTTTTTAATTTTTTTCGAAATATCTCAAAAACGATTTGATAAATCGAATTCAAAATTCGATCAGCTTTAGAACTTGATAAAACGCGTCGATTGCCACCTCAACCGTCTCAATCGGTTGATTCGTTTGAGAGATATCGTTGGAGAAAAAATGGTAAAAAACTATTTGTTTCGAAACGAACCGCATCCAAAAGTATTTTCGAGCTCGAAGAGCTCGAAAATGTATTTACGACAAAGTTTTCGAGCTCAAGGAGCGGGAAACAGCGGGAAGTTTTAGGGCTGGCCCGCAGGGTCAACTGATAGACCGATTTTTTTTTGTTCGTAATTCGCCAATATTTTCGAGTCTGCTTGATCAAATGATCTGAAATTTTCAGGAAAGTTGAGGGCCAACAAGCTTTTTCGATTGCCACCTCAACCATCCAAATCGATTCATTAAGGGGTTAGGGGTACTCAGAGGCCTGAAAAAATGATGATTTTCAATAATTTTTTTTTTGTAGTTAATTACTTTATTTGACAAAAATAAAAACATAGCTTTATTAGAACACGTTTCGATTTGACTTCACGAAAATTTCAAAAAAAAAAATTAATAATTCAAAAAGTTATCGCTGTTTTTGTAGAGCCCGTTCCTCCCGAAGTCCTTTGCGGTGATCATCATAAGTCCTTGGAGATTCATCTAAAATCAATCGGACAAGAAAAATTAGTTTTATTAATAGATAATCTTGTGCCTGATCGAAGCTTTTTTTTTTTTTTTCGAAATTAACAAAATGGAGGCCTCAGGAAATTTTTTTCAAATTTTCGAGAAAAAAACCGACAGTTTATTGTTAAAAAAAAATCGAAATTTTTGAAAAAAAAAAAAATCCTTCGATCAGGCACGAGTTTTTAATGTATTTCAAAAGTACAATAAATTTTATTGAAATCTACCGAGCAGTTTTTAAGTTACAGTGATCACCAGTTCAGAAAACATAGTTTTGAGAAAAACGCATTTAAAGTTTTGCTATGGATTTATGTCGAATTATAAGAATTATTTAATAACTTACACTGAGTCATCTATTCCTGGACCATATAATAGCTCTTCAGCCGTCATAGCAGCTTCCAAAATATTGATTTGCTGGTGCCTACGTTGCAATCGACCTTCTCGGGTGTTATCATTAGCGCGCTTATCTGCTACTTTGATACGTGCAGCATCCATTCTTTCTGCATACCGATGAGAATTAGGCCCACAATTAAGTCCTAGTGTATTCATCAAGACTAATAATGAATTTATACCCTCATTAAATATACACATAGCAACGTATGCAGCTATTTGTACGACAGTAAAACTAGTATTTACCGTTTTTGGGCATATTTTCCATACTAGTTGGTTAAAGCTTTCATTATTATTCTGATTGAATCCACCTACACATCTTGAAAGTAAATTTTCATTACTAAGACCTTCGTATATAGGCTTGATAGCTTTTAAAACATCAGAAGGTAAGGGAGAATAATCGTGAGAATAGGTATCAAGCTCTCCTCTTGCTTCAGCGCGCTGGTAAGAGCACCAAGATTCTTCGCCTTTTGGACACATATCATGATTCGGTTTTTCATCACTCGAATTTCATCAAATTTATTATTCGAAATTCAGTACTGCTGTCTTCAGGTACATCATCTTCAGTGTTTTGTTTTAATTTTTTAGAAGATGTACTCTGAATACTTTCATCACTTTCGGCTGTTTTCGGATTAAAAACATTCTTTCTTTTGACTGAACGCGACTTATTAATTTTTTCAGAACTCCGAAGTTCTCTTGAAACCTTTCTAGAATCACGTCCCATGGTTAATAATTTAATTCACTTGAGAAATAATTTATCACAAAACTATCGACTGATCAGTGCAACGACTACAGGTATACTGGCAACCAAAAATTATTTTTCAGTTCTTGTACTACCTACAAATTGTGAATATATGTAGAAGGATTTATATATATATATATATATATATATATATATATATATATATATATATATATATATATATATATATATATATATATATATATATAATTATACATACATTAAAATGGGGAGATATTCATGGCAATGAAACCCGAAAGGTCGGTTGCTTGCAGCTGTTTCTAGCTACCTGCTCTCGAATGCCACGTAGCACCCGAGCGTCCTTTGGTCATTGTTAAATAACTCGAAAAGAATTTGTCGGATTCACTTCAAATTTTCACACAATATTTTAAAAATATTATACTTTAAGAAAATGCAAAAAAAAAAAAATCGATTTTTTGAAAATTCTGACTACCCCTAACCCCTTAATTAAAAAGTTACACAGAGTTTACACACACACACACACACACACACACACACACACACACACACACACACACACACACACACACACACACACTCGGACATCATTCTGAAAATAGTCAGAATAGCTTCCTAGGACCTCAAAACGTCGACATCTGATGAAAACTCGACTTTCGAAAATCGGGGTGAAAACAATAACTTCCCAATTTTTCGAAAATCGTCCATTTTCTTAGCGGGAAGTTAAAAATCCTGTTCCTAAGTAGGATCCGAACCTGCATCCCTAGGCACGGTACAAGAAAAATAATTATTATTATTTAAATTGTTATTATTATTCGACGCCTGGTTTGAATGTAATCCTGTTAAAATGGGACAAAACTCCACTATTTACAGTCAAACCAGGCGTCCAGTTCATATGGTATTTTATAGAGCAGACTCTCTCTTGACCACTCAATTTTCTGAGAATTGTTAGAAAAAAATACAATTTAAACAGGTCTGAATTTTCGACTCGGGTGACAATTTAATATCTTCTTTATCAAATCTAGTAACTATTACTCTAGTAGTCATGGTATTGTGCAAGTTGCTCGAGCAGAGTACTTGAGCAAATACTTGATGCAAAAGATATCAAATCTTGTTCAAGAATAGTAGTTTAGTGTTTTTGAAAAAAAGAGTTTATTTTCATATTAAAACTCTGAATCGGAGTGAATACGGATTTAAATGGAATCCAGATCACTACAAATCACTCCGCTGAAGAGCAAACTCTCTGTTTTCTCCGTATGCCGAGTTTTTTTTTTTACTCTGGAACTCCGAGTGGCGGAATGAATTCGGATTGAAACCCGTAATCACTCCGAATTCAGTCTCAATTTTTCGCAGTATATACTCAAGTTAGCCGCGGTCCTGGTGATTAATAAAAGTGATTAGAAAGAATTTGCAAAAAATTTTAATGTTTTTTAATCCTTCTGAATTATCAATAAAAATTGAAAAGTATTCAATGCGATTAAAAAAATTTTTCAGTGATTGAAAAGTATTTGGAAATATTCAAAAAAATTGAGAATTTTTGCGTTTCTCTTCATCTCTCCATAAATTGAAACTTCAGTATTATTTGGTGATAAAAAATAATTTGAAAGTATTTAGAAATTTGAATAACTTCAAATCTTCTCAATTTATTGAATAACGAGTGATTTGGAACTTTTGAATAGGATTTAATGCTTGAAAATTAGGAGGATTTTAAATTTTTTGGAAGTATTTAAAAGTATTAGAAAAATTAATTTACTAATCATTCCAGATCACTTTTCTTAATCAAAGGGCAACGTCTAATAATTTTTGAATTTATTTTAGAAACGATAAATTACAAAAAGAAAAAATTAAAAAATGTGCACCTATAGTTTTTTTAATTTTCTACACGTGCATATTTTTTTTTCTTTTCTTGTATTCAATTTGTTGAAAAAAATCCGAAAATTTTTAATTGTTTTCAAATTTCAGAATCACAAAAATTAAGCCGGACTAAATTTTTTCAATGTTTGTAATCGAGTCTAATTATCTAATTTACTAATCAAAGAATAAAATAAAGTATTCAGAATTAAATTTTTGAATTATAAGGACGATAATTATTTTTTATGATACTGAAGCCTAGGCGACGTCTAATAATTTTTGAATTTTTTAAAAAATGATAAATTTAAAAAAAAAATATATTCCATAAGTTACACCTATAGTTTATTAAATTTTCTACATGGGCACATTTTTAGTTTTTTTTTTAATATAATTCGAACATTTTTAATTGGCTGCTAACTTCAGGATCATTTATTTTTTTTTACTAAACTAAAAAAATAAAAAATGTCCTAACACCGGAACGACGTTTTAAAAATATTCAAATAGATTATAAACCAAAATAATTTATTACATCATATAGAATAGACATTTACCTATTCAAAAATAATCAAATTAGTTTATTTTTCTTAAATTTCATATAAAAAAAAAAAATTTTTTTCTATGACACCCAAAAGACCCAATACCGGAACGCTGAAATAGCCTTGTTGTGAATAGTCCCGATACGGGAATTCGGTTGTCCTAATACCGGAACAGTAAATAAAATTAGTTATTTTTTGTATTTATATATTCATAGTGAAAATATTAACAATTATTAAATAATATTAATGTAAAACGAGTGTGAATGTAGCAGACATCAGACAACTTTAAAATTATAAATAAATAAGATAAATAATTTAAAAAATAATATTTATAAGAAAAAGACTATTAATTTCAAAATTTTTTGAATACGCATTTTTTAAAAATTTATTTTATTGATTATTTACTCGATTCATTAATAGTTTTAAATTTGTCTGATGTCTGCTATAACACAGTCATAATGTAAAATTTATTTAAAATTTTTAAATGATTGAGTATTCGATGAAAATAAATATTTTGAACTGAAGAATAGAAAAAAAATAAATCATTTGAAGTTATACTATAAAAATAATTAAAAAAAAAAAACACACAAATTTATTTTTTATGATTTAAATTAGAGTTTATCTATATTTAATGCATTTTTTCAAACAATCATACATACTACATTAAAAATTAGGGCTCCAGTAATAATTAATATTGCACTTGATTTAGCCAGTCAATAAAACTCACCGTTAATATCTATCGATAACATTAATATGACTGGCTGTTGCGGTACTGAGCACGGGTTCATTTTGGTGTACTAATAGACGAACAGTAAAATTAATATAATAATACGATTTTTTTCATATTGTCAACATGTTTTCTTGAATTTCATGTCATTCAAGATGCATATACAAAAAAAAAATTAATGAAAAGTAATTCTATACATTTTCTATAAGCTCAAGACTATTGACTGATTTCTTAGCAAAACCATTAAGAGACATGAAAAAGTCATGAATCCGAGACTATTGTTATAGTTAACATTTTTTTTTCCATATTTCAAATATATTCTAAAATCTATATTATATCCTATTTTGTAGCTAAAAGATTAAGGTTTTAAATAACGAAAGTTTTATTTAATTTCATCGCGTACGAGTTAAAATATAATACAATGATTATCAAATCGCTCCGGTATCCGATCTTGTTCCGGTATTGGGACATCTACCTTAATAGTCTATATTTTGAAAACACAAACACGAGTAATTTTGTAAATTCCAAAAAAAGTTTTTTTTTTTAATCTAGAGAATTTTATGATACTTAAGTTCCTTAGGGAATTCAAAAATTCCCATGAAATCCACTCAACTGCGACAAAAACCGCATAGAATCCTATAGACTGTATTGGTTTCTATGCGGTTTTTGTCGAGTTGAGTGGATTCTATGGGAATTTTCGGATAGGGTTAGCTGACGTCTAATAATTTTTGAAATTTATTCAAAACGATAAATTATAAAAATGAAATATTTTTAAAAATTGCACTTATAGTTTTTTAAATTTTCTACATGTGCATATTTTTGGATTTTTTTTTCTTTGGATTTTATTTGTTGAAAAAAATTCCGAAAATTTAAAATTGTCCTAACTACAGGATTATGAGAATTTTTACTTTTAAAAATGTCAGATGTCAGCTAACTTCAGATGACCCTGAAGTTCCCTGATTAAAAAAAACGATTCGAAACGATTTGCAGTGTTAAATTTCCATAAGAAACACGATTCAAAAGTATTCAAAGTATTCAAAAGCATTCAAAAGTATTTAAAAATTTTTTTTTCTAATCGTTTTAAATCGTTTCTTTCAATAAGAGTTAGCCGACACCCGCCATTTTAAAAATAAAAAATCTTATAACTTTAGAAAAAAAAAAAATTTTTAAATTTAAAAAAAATGCTCGTGTAGATTTTTCAATTTTCTAGGCGAGTATTTTTTTAAAGAGATTAAAAAATAAAAACTCAAGGTAAAATTTGAAATTAAATTTTAAGATTACTTATTTTTTATTTAAAAATTTTTACAAGCCTCATTACTTTTTGATTTTTGTATACAATTTTTCGGAATCTTGACGAGTATTTTTTTTATTTTTCCGTTCACCGCTATTTTTAACCGTTACCGGCTATTTTTAAATGAAATATCTTGTAATTGAAAAAAAATACAATAATTTTTTAATTTTGAAAAAATACTCGTGTAAATTTTTTAATTTTCTAAACGTGTATTTTTTGTGAACGTTAAAAAATACCCGAATTCTGATTTTAAATAAAAATTCATAATTAATTAAAAGCTACTTCTTTTTTAAAATTTACAGTCGGAGGCTCCCGTATTTATGACTATGAGTGAGGGCCGATCCTATTTTGTGATAAGTCGGATAGTTTCGCTGAAAAAGTAAAAAGATCTCGAAATTTACTATAAATTTGAGTTCAAGCTCCAAAAAAATTTAAAAACGAATTAGGTTTTACACGAAAAAAAGAGCAGTTGAAAAATTACAGTTTCGTATAGTAGTAAAGCGCTCCGAGTCTGAAACTGTAAAAATTACATTTTTTATCAGTAAATTTTACAGAAATAACAAATATTACAGTGTTACGTCCCAGCCTGTACGCCAGATGACGTGAGCTTTTACTTCTTTAATTACTGACCTGAAATCTAACTAATTATATCGAATATAGATAATCAAGTAATTTCCACAATATTTAATTAATTATATAAAATAATATAATATAATAATAGAATAATATTGTTTAAGATATTTGAACGTTAAGGATATGAGTAATAGTTGATAAAGTTATATAAAAATATATTTTTCTATATTTTATCAAATATAAATAAGCGCTGAGGCCTCGAGTTAATCCTCGAGACGTGCAGCTGCACAAACATCTATTTTATATACTGATAGAAAATTTATATTGACTCAAGAAATGTTTTCTTGAGCCAAGAATTTATTTCTGAAGAAAACCAATTGTCTTGCTTCAAGAAATTCTTGTCTTGATTTAGATTTTCTTGGCTCTATAGATTTTGTATCTTCGATGGATAACTCTCGTGTCTTGACCCGAAACTATATTATCTTCAATCGATACTATCGAATTCTTCAAGCAAAACCACTTGTCTTCAACTAAAATTGTCGTATTATTATTTTAAGAACTTTAAATTTTTGGTTCAAGTAATAATTCCTTGATAGAAGATGTTTTTAAAGTAATGAAAAAAAAAAATTTTTTTTTAAATAAATTTCTACTTTAACATATCTGAAGTAAATGAATGTAGTCCTAAAAAATCACTTTAAAACTTTTTATTTTTAAAATAAAGAAAAAAGTTTTTTTTCAAGCTGAGTAAATTGATATCTTGATTTAAAACCCGCGCCATTCCCGAAACGAGTCGGTAATGTCTTAAACCTAGATTTTGCCTATCTTAATCCAAGAGCAAGAAATTCTTGAACGAAATATGTCAGAATTTTGTTTCAAAACAAAAAAGGCTTCATCGAAAAATAAAATTCTCAAACAAAGAATTTTTTTTTCTCTATCCGAGAATTTCAATTTTTTGGTTCAAGGACTTATTTCTTGAATTAAAACAATTAAAAATTTTAAAACAAGAACCACATTTTGAAGAAAAAATTTTTCTTGAATCAAGATAGTTTTTCTATCAGTGTTTAAGATAACTTTTGTTAATAGATAAGTGACTCATTTGTTAGTAACAAAAGTGGATAGATCGTGAAAATTAAGTATATTCAATAAATATTAGAATGGATCATTCAAGAACATGCGTTATCTCGAATGACCCTTCCATATGAATCGATGCGCGGCTCTGATGCCCAAACGTATTGATATAGTAGCAACACTTTCAAACTCGATATTTTCGATTTAACCTGTAAAATTTGCTGCTTAAAATTGCATTAATTTTATTACTATAAGAAATTACTGTAATTTTTCAACTGCTCTTTTTTCCGTGTAATTACTTATACATTTATGAATTTTTTTTTTTTTTCAATAACAATTAGAGTATTTTTAATCTTAAAAAAAAAAAAATACACGTTTAGAAAATTAAAAAATCTACACGAGTATTTTTTTAAAATTCAAAAATTTTAGTTTTTTTTTTAAATTACAAGATATTTTATTTAAAAATGGCCGGTAACGGTTAGAAATAGCGGTGAACGGAAAAATAAAAAAAATACTTGTCAAGATTTCGAAAAATTGTATATAAAAATCAAAAAGTAATGAGGCTTGTAAAAATTTTTAAACAAAAAATAAGTAATCTTAAAATTTAATTTCAAATTTTACCTCGAGTTTTTATTTTTTAATCTCTTTAAAAAAATATACGTTTAGAAAATTAAAAAATCTACACGAGTATTTTTTTAAAATTAAAAAATTTTTGTTTTTTTTCTAAAGTTATAAGATTTTTTATTTTTAAAACGGCGGGTGCACTAATAGAAAAACTATCTTGATTCAAAAAAAATTTTTTCTTCAAAATGTGGTTCTTGTTTCAAAATTTTTAATTGTTTTAATTCAAGAAATAAGTCCTTGAACCAAAAAATTGAAATTCTCGGATAGAGAAAAAAAATTCTTTGTTTGAGAATTTTATTTTTCGATGAAGCCTTTTTTGTTTTGAAACAAAATTCTGACATATTTCGTTCAAGAATTTCTTGCTCTTGGATTAAGATAGGCAAAATCTAGGTTTAAGACATTACCGACTCGTTTCGAGAATGGCGCGGTTTTTAAATCAAGATATCAATTTACTCAGCTTGAAAAAAAACTTTTTTTTTTATTTTAAAAATAAAAAGTTTTAAAGTGATTTTTTAGGACTACTTTCATTTACTTCAGATATGTTAAAGTAGAAATTTATTTTAAAAAAAAATTTTTTTTTTATTACTTCAAAAACATCTTCTATCAAGGAATTATTACTTGAACCAAAAATTTAAAGTTCTTAAAATAATAATACGACATTTTTAGTTGAAGACAAGTGGTCTTGCTTGAAGAATTCGATAGTATCGATTAAAGATAATATAGTTTCGGGTCAAGACACGAGAGTTATCCATCGAAGATACAAAATCTATAGAGCCAAGAAAATCTAAATCAAAGCAAGAATTTTTTGAAGCAAGACAATTGGTTTTCTTCAGAAATAAATTCTTGGCTCAAGAAAATATTTCTTGAGTCAATATAAATTTTCTATCAGTGTGTCGGATAACTTCAGGGTCATAATAACAAAATCTCATTGGGTAGTTTTTAAAATAGACAACGAAATAATTATAATTCAGTAATTATTAGAATAAAAATTTTTAAATAATTAAAAATGCTACAGATATAGAAATATTTACAGTTGATAATTAATTTCAAAATTATTTAAAATTAAAATTATTACTTTCAAGTTAAAACTCGGATCAAAGATTTGCGAGATCAAAAGTGCTGCCACCTAGTGACGATATTTAATTATCATTAAAAAAAAACTAGACTAACAAAAATAGAAAAAAAAGAAAAGGGCAAATGCATGGTTCCCATCCACGTCATTAGGCCACAACACAAATTTGTTAGAATCGTAATTACTCATAAATAAAATTTGAAATTACATTTATTATTAATTTATTATAAATTTATGAGATTAAATTGAATAATAATAAGTAAGGTAAGTTTATTTATTAATTATTAGTTCATATTTATTTAAATAATTATTTATCAAAGTAGTAAACATTGAAAATACGTTCATTATTTTTGAATAAAATACAAACATATTGTTACGTTTTTAAAAAATATTTTTTATGAATGAAAATTTAACCACAAAAAATTTAAATATCCACAAGTATTTTATTGGTTAAATTTCAATTTATGCCGCTAATTTAAATCACTTTTAAAAATAAATTCAAAAGTTAAATTTAAAAAATTTTCAAATTTTAGTTATTGATAGCAAATTATTATTTTTCAGAGATTTAAAAAATGGAGTGGATTTTAAGAGTATTAATTATAGGATATATTATTACATTATCAAGTAATGTACAAGGACAGAGAGTAGCACCAGGTGTTCCACCTCAACATTATCAGCAACAAGTAAAAAATTTATTTTTATTCAAATGATCCTGAAGTCGGCTGACGTCTAATAATTTTTTTTATTTTTTTAAAAACGTTAGATTATAAAAAAAAATTTTTTTAAATTGTAGTTTTTTTTTCTACACGTGCATATTTATAATTTTTACTTTTTTTGTAATTTATTTGTTGAAAGAACAAACCGAAAATTGCTAATTGTCTGCTAACTTGAGGATCATTTACTCAAAATAGTTTATATATTTATAAACTTTTTTTATGAATCAGCAGGTTCCTCAACAACAAATTCATCAGCAGCAAGTTCATCAGCAGCAAATACACCAGCAACAGCAACAGGTTTGTATTTGTAGATTTTATATGAATCTGGCTGTTGCGTTTGTCCTCATGGTGGATTTCGTCATCGCGTTTCATAATTAGTGGTCCACTGCGTTTTGGGACCAGGACAATTCACCCTCGACAATTTATCCCCATGGCAATTACTCCCAATAATATAATTTTATCCTTAAAATAGTATGATTACCCGTGAAAAAATATTCTGATCAGGCTTGATATGAGCTGATAAGGCCATATCAAAATTTTTGATATATTCATATCTGGCCTGATATGATCTGATATGTCCATATTTGATTTTTGATAGGTCCTGATCTGGCCTGATATGAAAATTGGCCATATCAGGCCAGATCAAGCCTTATCAATTTGATATGTCTATATCAGACTTGATATAACTTGATAAGCTCATATATAATGTTATATTTATTTCTAATAGGTCCTGATATGACCTGATATAACCTTATAAAGTTATATATACTTTGATATACTTAAAAAAAGAATCCCTGATCAGGCTTGATATAACTTGATATGACTTTATATAGTCTGATATATATATATATTAGGGTGGCGCAAAAAAACCGACTATTTTTTTTTTTTCAATCTCGCATGAACATTTGTTGGTTTACGATGTTTTAAGAAGCCTCTCCACAAATCAGCTCGATAAAAAATTTTTAAGAGGTCGCTCACGAATTTTGAAAATATCGAAAATGATCGAAAGTAGGATTTTTATTAAAAAAATTTTTTTTTTCTCGTGGCAGCAATAGTTTATATTTGTAAAATCATGACTATGCTGAAAATTTCAGCCCAAAATTTAAATATTTAAACGGCGCTCAAGAATTTTGAATGTTTCCGAGCGCAGTCTCTTGGACGTTTTTGAGCGACCCTTAAATATTAAGGCCATGCTTCGAGGGTGCCCCCCACTTTTTTCCAAAAAATGTGGCGCCGCCTGGTGGCCGCCAGCCGCTCTAAAAAAAGTACTAGAGCTGCAAAACTTTAAAATTAAATTAAAATTATTTAAAGTAATAAAATGCAACATATGTTAATTTTTAAATGCATGAAAAAATTTATATATTTTTTTAAAATCATTAGCTAATACTACAAAAATCTAAAACCCGAGATTGAAAAATAATATATTCATTGACCTTGACCTGTCAATATCACATTTATTTTCTATAAGTAAGTAAAAAAAAATTATAATATTTATCAAAAAAAGGGCTTCGTACAAGCAATTTTATAAACTCGTAGAATATTAAAAAAATTACTTACAGTAATTATAAATACCCAGTCGAGCGTAGTTTCTTTAATAAATTTCAACACAATATTCGCCATTTAGTAACTTTTTATTTTGACAGATGTAAACATCAGGTCTGTATAATTTTTTGGGTGCACGCGAAGGTGCTTGAATATAGTAGCGGGAAAAAATAAATTTAATAAATTTATTCCTTTCAATCAGAGCAATAATAGAGTTCTATATATCATTACTTCATTTAATTTTATTAATAAATAAAAATTTTTTTGATTCAAAGTATTAAATTAAAAAAAAGGTATATATATATGTAATCGAATGTGATTACACCTGACTAATTGTCAGACCAGTGACCATACACTGTAAAATATTACGGTGTAAAAATTAGACCCGGAGGACTTTACACGGTCGTGTAGTGTAAAATATCGGTGTAAAACTTCTCTCGGTGTAAATTTTCCATCCGTGTAATCATAACCCGGTGTAATCTACTTCTTTTACACCGTTCCATGTTACTCGGTGTATTTTTGTTGAGTGATCATATACATTTATTTCAATTATACATATACATAGGGGAGGGGGGGGGGGGGGGCAAAATGGGTCCCCTAAAATTTTGAAGATGAAAAGTATTTGGGTGGGGAGAGGGGCGAAATAAGCCACTGAGCCAAAAAGGGCCACTGAGGCAAAATGGGCCCCCCCCCATAATTTTGAAGATGAAATGCGTTTGGGTGGGGGGCGGGGCAAAATGGGACATTGAGGCAAAAAGGACCACTGAGGTAAAATGGGCCACTGAGGCAAAATGCCCCCCCCCCATAATTTTGAAGATGAAATGCGTTTGGGTGGGGGGCGGGGCAAAATGAGACATTGAGGCAAAATGGTCCCCCAAAAATTATTAACACGAAAAGTGTTTAGAGCGTGGGGAGGGGCAAAATGGGATACTGAGGTAAAGTGGGCCAGAGAGGCAAATTGGTCCCCAAAAAATTATTAACATAAGAAGTATTCGGGGCGTGGGGAGGGGAAAAATGAGTCGCTGAGGCTCTATGGTCCCCCAAAAATTATTAACATGAAAAGTGTTTGAAGTGTGGGGAGGGGAAAAATGGGTCACTGAGGCTAAATGGTCCCCCGAAAATTATTAACATGAAAAGTGTTCGGAGCGTGGGTTGGGGCAAAATGGAACACTGAGTTAAAATGAGCCACTGAGGCAAACTGGTCCCCAAAAAATTATTAACATGAGAAGTATTCGGGGCGTGGGGAGGGGAAAAATGAGTCACTGAGGCTCAATGGTCCCCCAAAAATTATTAACATGATAAGTGTTTGGAGCGTGGGTAGGGGCAAAATGGAACACTGAGGTAAAATGAGCCACTGAGGCAAACTGGTCCCCCAAAAATTATTAACATGATAAGTGTTTGGAGCGTGGGTAGGGGCAAAATGGAACACTGAGGTAAAATGAGCCACTGAGGCAAACTGGTCCCCAAAAAATTATTAACATGAGAAGTATTCGGGGCGTGGGGAGGGGCAAAATGGGTCACTGAGGCAAAGTGGTCCCCCAAAAATTTTTGGCATGAAAATTTTAGGGGCGGGGGGTAAAATGGGCCGGAAGACTTTGAATTATATATATAGGGGAAGAGGAGGGGCAAAATGGGCCCCTTAGGAAAAAAATTTTCAAATCCTCAGTTTTTTTTTACTTGTTTTACTTTTTTTTACTCCATTGCCAAGTATTTGACCTTAATTTGTTCTGTCTATTAAAAATAAAAAATCGTAAAATGTGGGGCAAATGGGCCCCCCTCAGAAAGTTTTGATAATGTGAGTTTTTCAGCTTATTTCACTTTTTTTTCTTCGGCTGAGTTTTCGGTGTTAATTTGCTGTGTCTATCAAAATTAAAAAATCCTGAAAAGTTGGGTAAAACGGGCCCCCAACAAAACTCAATGTATGTTTCTCGCTTGTTTTATGTTTCGCGCCATAACATATCATGTTTCAAATAAACTGCGCATGCAGTTTTTAAAGCCCGTCAGCACATTTTACCCCCCTTCCCCCAAAACTTTTCATGCTAAAATTTTTGGGGGACCATTTTGCCTCAATAGCCCATTTTGCCTCAATAGCCCTTTTTGCCTCAATGTCCATTTTTGCCCATCCCCCCACCCAAACACATTTCGTCTTCAAAATTATGGGGGGGGGGCATTTTGCCTCAGTGGCCCATTTTACCTCAGTGGTCCTTTTTGCCTCAATGTCCCATTTTGCCCCGCCCCCCACCCAAACGCATTTCATCTTCAAAATTATGGGGGGGGGCCCATTTTGCCTCAGTGGCCCTTTTTGGCTCAGTGGCTTATTTCGCCCCTCTCCCCACCCAAATACTTTTCATCTTCAAAATTTTAGGGGACCCATTTTGCCCCCCCCCCTCCCCTATGTATATGTATAATTGAAATAAATGTATATGATCACTCAACAAAAATACACCGAGTAACATGGAACGGTGTAAAAGAAATAGATTACACCGGGTTATGATTACACGGATGGAAAATTTACACCGAGAGAAGTTTTACACCGATATTTTACACTACACGACCGTGTAAAGTCCTCCGGGTCTAATTTTTACACCGTAATATTTTACAGTGTATGGTCACTGGTCTGACAATTAGTCAGGTGTAATCACATTCGATTACATATATATATACCTTTTTTTTAATTTAATACTTTGAATCAAAAAAATTTTTATTTATTAATAAAATTAAATAAAGTAATGATATATAGAACTCTATTATTGCTCTGATTGAAAGGAATAAATTTATTAAATTTATTTTTTCCCGCTACTATATTCAAGCACCTTCGCGTGCACCCAAAAAATTATACAGACCTGATGTTTACATCTGTCAAAATAAAAAGTTACTAAATGGCGAATATTGTGTTGAAATTTATTAAAGAAACTACGCTCGACTGGGTATTTATAATTACTGTAAGTAATTTTTTTAATATTCTACGAGTTTATAAAATTGCTTGTACGAAGCCCTTTTTTTGATAAATATTATAATTTTTTTTTACTTACTTATAGAAAATAAATGTGATATTGACAGGTCAAGGTCAATGAATATATTATTTTTCAATCTCGGGTTTTAGATTTTTGTAGTATTAGCTAATGATTTTAAAAAAATATATAAATTTTTTCATGCATTTAAAAATTAACATATGTTGCATTTTATTACTTTAAATAATTTTAATTTAATTTTAAAGTTTTGCAGCTCTAGTACTTTTTTTAGAGCGGCTGGCGGCCACCAGGCGGCGCCACATTTTTTTGGAAAAAAGTGGGGGGCACCCTCGAAGCATGGCCTTAATAATAAAGCTTCTCGATTTTTTCACCATCAATTTGCATGACAATGAATGGAAATATAACCCGAGAAATAGAAATAATAAGTTATTTACATACTTTTTTATTTTTTAATTCAATTTGTAGGTTTTTTCGCTTATTCAAAACTGACCGAATTTCATTGTTTAAGACTGTTCTGTATATTTTTGGTTATGCAAAAGTTATATTTAAGTGAAATGACAACAATTGAGTTATAAAAACTAATTCAAACTATTAATTACATATTATCAGTTAATATTCGAAATTCTTGAGCGCCGTTTAAATATTTATATTTTGGGCTGAAATTTTCAGCATAGTCATGATTTTACAAATATAAACTATTGCTGCCACGAGAAAAAAAAAATTTTTTAAATAAAAATCCGAATTCCGATCATTTTCGATATTTTCAAAATTCGTGAGCGACCTCTTAAAAATTTTTTATCGAGTTGATTTGTGGAGAGGCTTCTTAAAACATCGTAAACCAACAAATTTTCATGCGAGATTGAAAAAAAAAAAATAGTCGGTTTTTTTGCGCCACCCTAATATATATATATAAATTGATATACCTGTGAATAAAAATCCTGATCAGACTTGATATAATTTGGTAAGCCTTTATAGAGGTTAAAAATATCAAGTTACCTCAAATTGTATTCGAAAAGATGTGTCATGAAAGTTGAACACGATAGATTTTTTTATACACAATAAAAATTTATTGATATTTATTTTTTACATATTTTTTTTAAATAAATTTGGTCTGATATATAGTCTGATATACTTATATCAAAGCATATATAGTCTGATATGGCCAATTTCCATATCAGGCCTGATATAGTCTGATCAGAATATTTTTTCACGGGTAAGAGAAACGTAAACAATTAATTTTTTTAATTTTCAATTTTTTTTTTTCACGAAAAAATAAAATACTAATAAAAATTATTATTATTAATGATACCGAAGCTAGCCAACGTATAACAATTTTTGGATTATTTATCAAAACCACAGTTTATAAAAAAAAAACCATTTGAAAACATTGCACCTATAGTTTTTTAAATTTTCTACATGTGCATATTTTTAGTATTTTTTTTCTTAAATTAAATAGTTGAAAATAAAATTCGAAAATTTTTAGTTGACTGCTAACTTCAAAATCATTTATTATTATTAAATACGAATTTTGTGTGAGTGCAATGAAAAAAAATGTACCCACACACAAATAAGTGTGGAAAATAGCGCCCTTTTTTCACGAATTTTGTGTGTGCAATTAAAAGAATATACCACACAAAAAAAAATGTCAAAAATTGCACTAGGTACCTGAACCCTACCGGCTTTGCCCCTGGACCCCCTCATTGAAATACTCTTTTTTCACGGAAAAAAAATCAAAAAGATTTTTTTCTCCATTTTTTTTTTTTTTTTTTTTTATTGAATTTTATTGAAAATTATCTAGATATCCATTAAGAATATTAGAATTTAGTGATGGATTGTCGGGGATGAGTTGTCAAAGGATGAACTATCGCGGGGATGAATTGTCTTGGTCCCAAAAAGCGTCACACCTAGTCGAGTAGGTTCCAAAAATATCATTGGTTCAAAAGTTTATGGGACATTCTATGCTAAATTTGACAGTTTGAAAAATTTTAATTTTTGCTTTCTTTCATTTTTTAATATTTTTAGTACCCATCAAAAAACTCTTCCTGGTAAATTTTGAAATTTTTTCATGACCCGTTCAAAAAGCGCTCTGCTGGTTTTTTGATCATAACTTTTTCGACAATGGTCCAAATCGAAACTTTTTTTTAAGTTTTTATTTTTTCATGTACTTTTTAGAACAAAATACGAGCAAGTTTTTCAAAATATTTTTCTATATGATTTTCAAGTTTTTAACTGAATCTTTTTTTTTTTTCAAAGTTGATGCATCTTTTGATTTTTTTGAAAATTTATTATAATAAACTACAATCTATTCCACAACTTTTAAACCTGGTCTAATCCTGGGACTTTCATGGCTATTACTTCTTTTCGATATTAAAAAATTTGAAAAATTTCCTTGTCTTCATTAATTATTATAAATGCTAATTTTTATCACTATTTATTATTTTTCTAATTCATTCAAGTAGTTCTGACAATTTTTTACTGGAAACAGGTGTTTTAAAAAATATGATCCTGAAGTTAACAGATAATTAAAATTTTTCGGCTTCTTTTAAAAAAATCAATTACAAAAAAATAAAAAATAAAAATACGCATATGTAGAAAATTAAAAAAACTACAGGCACATTTTTTTGAAATATTTTTTTTTTCTAATTTATCGTTTCTAAAAAATTACAAAAATTATTAGACGTAGGGTAACTTCAGTACCATAAAAAAATTACTTATTTTGAGTATTTATGGAAACAAGAAAATCAATTATTTGAATTTAATTTTTTTATCTCTCAGTGTACTGCATTATCATTAAAGATATTTTCAAGCTTTTTTCATTGGCTTAAATTCATGTTACTCAACTTGCCAATTAGATGATTTCTTTATAAATTTTGATGGCATCGAAATCCACAAAAAAGTTTAAAAAAAAAATATTTTTTAATAAACTTTCATCGGAAAACTTGAAAATTAATAAATAAATTATGAGACATCTGCTTCCGTTTCCGTTGCCAAATACCCTTTTTATTTTTGCATGATATTTTAAAAATAATTAATTAATTAATCAATTTGCTGAATAGTATCAACAGGTACCAGTTCAACAACAACCACCTCAGCAACAGCAACAACAATATCAACAACCACCACCTCCACAACAACAACAACAACAACAACAACAACAACAACAGTATCAACAGCCACAACATGGCCAGCATCATCAACCTCATCATCACGCACATGATGGACAACCCCAACAATTACTCAATACTGCAAATATCGCACACGAAAAAGAGTAATTTGTCAATTATTATTTTTTTTTTCTTATTTACAAAGAACTTTAATTACTTTTTATTTATTGCAGACATATAGCAGAACATTTGGATGTACCGATGGATACAAACAAAATGACTGAACAAGAATTACAGTTTCATTATTTTAAAATGCATGATGCTGATAATAACAATAAATTAGATGGCTGTGAATTAATTAAATCTTTGATACATTGGCACGGTAAGTAAATGAAAAAAAATAATCCATACAATTATTTTATATAATTAATTAAAATAATAATTTGTAATTTTTAGAGGAAACAAAAGATCCAAAAGCACCAAATGGCGAAGGAAAAATATTCCAAGATAAAGAATTAGTTGATTTAATTGATCCCATTTTGAATATGGATGATACAAATAAAGATGGATATATTGATTACCCAGAATTTATTCAGGCTCAACAAAAAGCTTCTGCCGCCAATCCACGACCTTAAGAAAAATTTTTTGTACTCATTAAATTTTTTTGCACTTTAATAATGAAAATAAATATTTAAAATTACAGTTGTTTGTTACTTTTTTAATTTTAATACTCGTGATGTAGGGAAGGCAAAGAGGGGGGAGGGGTGTTTTATTTTTAATAAAAAAATTTTCAGCGGCCATTAAAAAAAAAATTTTATTTTTACGGGCAAAATGGGTACCCCCTGAAAAGATGAAAAAAAATTTCTGGAAATTAAATAAATTTGATAAATTAAATTTTCTTATAAGTAATTTACATATAGAAAAATTAGATTTCTCATGATTATTGAATGCAAAGGAAGGAAAAGAAGTTTTTATTATAAAACATAAGTCCCCGGGTAAAAAAGTTTATATATAATTATATATAATATTATATATAATTATATATGGAAATTGGCCTTATATAACTATATATAACTATATATAATTATATATAGTTATATATAATTATATATAGTTATATATAATTATATATAGTTATATATAATTATATATAGTTATATATAATTATATATAGTTATATATAATTATATATAGAAATTGGCCTTATATAACCACTTTTATATAGTGGAAACCTTAACATGCAAACCTCTCAATAAGACAATTTATAGATAAATTGAGAAAAATATCGATAGCCCGAACTGGGAATCGAACCCAGACCAATTCGGTATCGCGCCGAGTGCTCTACCAGTTGAGCTATCCGGCACTTTTTTAATAAATTTAAATAAAAACCTAAACATTTAAACAACTAAAACCAGATAATAGTAATATAATGTGTCATTTAAATATGCAAGTAGCAGTAAAACATATTGTGCCTGTTATAGAATCTGAAAATTGCTTGTTGATAAAACTAAAAGATTTGAAAAGTATTTTTCAGCTTGTAAGAGTAGGAGACTATATATGTAAAAGGCCAGATAAAGCAAAGAGAGTTTGGTAATTATGTAATTATTTTAATTTAAAATAAAAATGCTGTAAATTTTTATGGAAAATTATGTAAAATAAAACTTTACAAAATTATATATAACCCTACGAAATCACAAAAGTCATTATATATAATTATGTATAATTATATATAATTATACAAAACCACAAAAGTCATTATATATAATTATACGAAATCACAAAAGTCATTATATATAATTATATATAAATCATATATAATTATATATAAATTATATATAATTATATGTGATTATATATAATTATATATAAAGTTTTTTACCCGGGTCACTAACATTTTTCGACTTAGACTTTCGATTTTTGAAAACGTTCACCCTAGCAGATC
Organism: Microplitis mediator; assembly: GCF_029852145.1. NCBI lineage: Eukaryota > Metazoa > Arthropoda > Insecta > Hymenoptera > Braconidae > Microplitis > Microplitis mediator. The sequence goes on from NC_079976.1 coordinate 22,834,238, forward strand.
CGAATTACCGTAATTTGCGGCAAATTACGGTAAAATATATATTTTACGGCAAATTCATGGTAAAGTTGCGGCAATTCACCGTAAAATCTACGGCAATACTGCGGAATTTTACCGACAGAGTATCTCTAGAAAAAGACCCTGTTAAAATATTAGACCTTAATATTAATATTTAAAGGTGGCGATTCACGATTTTCTATTTTCCATTTAAATAACATGGGAAAAAAAATATTTTAATTTTGGAATTTTATACCTCGGCGATGGCCTATTGAACAGATAAGTTCAGGACTTATTTTTGTAGGGAATTGAACGTTCTACAAAAAAAGTCCCTTATCATTTTTTGATAAATCCATCTGTTCAAAAGTTATTGGAGCTCGAAGTCAAGTTAGAGTAAATTTCGATATCTTTTTACTTTTCCGGCGAAACTATCGGACTTATCATAAAATGTTACCAAATCTTTTTTGTAGACAATTTTATTTCCTACAAATTATCATTGAAAAATTTTTTTCAAATTTTACATTTTTTTCTAGTTATTTCCATTTTAATGCCAAGCTCCTAAAAAAGTAGTGTTCTGATCGATTTTAAGAGCTTGGCATTAAAATGGAAACAACTAGAAAACAATGTAAAATTTGAAAAAAATTTATCAATGATAATTTGTAGGAAATAAAATTGTCTACAAAAAAGTTTTTATAACATTTTATGATAAGTCCGATAGTTTCGCCGGAAAAGTAAAAAGATATCGAAATTTACTCTAACGTGACTTCGAGCTCCAATAACTTTTGAACAGATGGATTTATCAAAAAATGATAAGGGACTTTTTTTGTAGAACGTTCAATTCCCTACAAAAATATATCCTGAACTTATCTGTTCAATAAGCCATCGCCGAGGTATAAAATTCCAAAATTAAAATATTTTTTTTCCCATGTTATTTAAATGGAAAATAGAAAATCGTGAATCGCCACCTTTAAATATTAATATTAAGGTCTAATATTTTAACAGGGTCTTTTTCTAGAGATACTCTGTCGATTTTTCAATATTCTTCAAAAAAAAAAAAAAAGTCGATTTTTTGAGACACTCTAATATATATATATGAGTGCAAATGAAGAAAAAAACATATTGCCTTGCATTTACTTGGAATCTCTCGTCGACCCAAGTACCTAAGGTCATAAAATTTGATCAAGCTAGCTTTCTTTTCCTGAAGTAAACATATAAATATTTTGAACTCAACTTAAATATATGGGGCATTCCATGCCAAATCACTGAGGTTTTAACCCGACCCCCTTCGATTTCGCTGAAACTTTTTTATCATTTGTTATCCTACCAAAGACATTTTTCTGAATTTTTTCAGATTTTTTTACCCAACCCAAGATAGTTACGAATTTTTGAATAAAACCGCTCTTTTTTTTTAAATTGCTATAACTTTCTCAAAAATTAATCTTTCAGCACTAATTTTTTCAAAATTTGTGTTTTTAAATGTAGTTTTCAGAAAAAAATACAAAAAATGTTTCGAAAGTCACGATATATGAAATATTTCAGTTTTTTCAATAAAACCGTTATTTTTTCGAAGTTCGACACCTTCGATTCTCAATTTTTTTGTCTCAAAAAAAACTTCAACCAAGACAGTATTTAACCCCGCTATTCCCATTTTGTGCCGACTTTCCTTTATATTTTTTTTTTTCGATTGAAAATACAGAAATTTCTAAATTTGGCTTATTTTTTATGACTTTGCGCTGAAGTTTTTTTGGAATGTTTTTAAAAGATCAAAAGTTGAATAAAATTAGACAAAAACGACCGTAAAGTGTATTAGGGGCAAGGATTGATTTTTTCGGAAGAAAATTCCCAATTTTTAACTTCCCGCTAAGAAAATCGACGATTTTCGAAAAATTGGGAACCCTAGTAGAAATGTTCAATTTTTTACTCGATTAAGTCTAGTATCTGGCTAGCGTTCATATCTAGTAACTGGCCAGCAATCTTATCCAGTAACTGGCTAGTGAAACTAGGTAAAAACTGGAAGTTGCGCCACCTATAACTGAATCGTAAACATTGGTCACACTGATGTTCTACTTATACTAGTGTATGTGTATGTTTATTTTTTCACTTTAACCTGTAAGTTGAATAATATTTAGTAAACATCAAGAAACAATACAAATAATTAACAAAAAATAAAAATTGTGTCTTTCAAAATAAAAATAATCGGTAATATATTTTAAAAAATGGATGAAGTTAAAAAAATCGACACAATAAACGAATTACGGTTGTGGGCAATCAAAACAAATACTCCAGATTGTCATCTAGACGAATTATTAAAAATTTTACGAGGAGTTATCCCAGATTTGCCAATGTGTGCAAAAACATTTCTAAATAAATGCAGAAAAAAATAAATATTATTTTTATTGTTTTATGTTATTAATGTTTCTCGTTTTATATTTAAAAATATAATATAATAAATTAATAAATAAATTTTATAACTTTTCCGTGTATTATTATTATTATTATTATTATTATTGTTGTTGTTGTTATTATTATAATTTTTAATTGTAATAAAATCAATATTTAATACTCAATAACCTCAAGATCAACAAGAGTCGCCATGTTTTATTTGCTATCTAGTAAAACTGGCCAGTTACTAGACAGTTACTGGATATTATACTAGCCAGTTCCTAGCCTAAGTCTAGTTAAACTAGCCAGTTACTGGCCAGATACTTGATTACGTTTCTACTAGGGAAGTTATTGTTTTCACCCCGATTTTCGAAAGTCGAGTTTTCATCAGATGTCGACGTTTTAAGGTCCTAGGAAGCTATTCTGACTATTTTCAGAATGATGTCCGAGTGTATGTATGTGTGTGTGTGTGTGTGTGTGTGTGTGTGTGTGTGTGTGTGTGTGTGTGTGTGTGTGTGTGTGTGTGTGTGTGTGTGTAAACTCGTTGTAACTTTTTAACTAATGAATCGATTTGGATGGTTGAGGTGGCAATCGAAGGAGCTTGTTGGCCCTCAACTTTCCTGAAAATTTCAGATCATTTGATCAAGCAGACTCGAAAATATTGGCGAATTACGAAAAAAAAAAAAATTTTTTTTTTAGTTTTTTAGTGATTTCTCAGAAACGACTCTAACGATCAATTTCAAAATCTAATCAGCTCTAGAACTTTATAAGCCGCGTCGAATGCCACCTCAACCATCTCAATCGGATAATTTGTTCGAGAGATATCGATGGCGAAAGAAATGATAGAAAACGGTTTTTTTCGATTATCTTTGAAGTGACTCATCCGATCAATATTAAAATTTAATCAACTCTAGAATTCAAAAAAACGCGCCGATTGCCACCTCAAACGTCAAAATCGGTTGATTAGTTCAAAAGATATCGGCGCTGAAAAGTTAAAAAAATAACATTTTATATATTTTATTGCTCTGACCTAAGTCAAAACTCATTCAAATCTTGATTTTGATGACTGACATTGATTTCTGCCTGAACACATTTATTTGAGAAAACATAATCGATAATAAAAATTTAAAAGCCGCTTCTTCATTAATGATTCTCGATTCGTAAATTTTCAAATTCTAGCATAAAACGTAACTTGTTAGAGCTTGAAAAGCTCATAAAAAAATGATTCCATGTAATAGCATTTTCGAGCTCGAAGAGCTCGAAAATATATTCACTGTGATATTTTCAAGCTCCTTGAGCTCGAAAACAGCGGGAAGTTTTGGGGCTGGCCCGCAGGGTCAACCGACGCCCAGATTTTTAAATATAGTGAAACCTAAACCTACAATTAACCTTCGCAATAAGACAATTTATAGATAAACTTAGAAAAATATAGATAGCCTTATAGACAATTTGAGATCAAATTGAACGGAAGATAGTATAGTACCGGATATCTCAACGGGTAGAGCGCTCGGCGCGATACCGACATGGTCTAGGTTCAATTCTCAGTTCGGGCTATCTATATTTTTCTAAGTTTATCTATAAATTGTCTTATTGCGAAGGTTAATTGTAGGTTTCCCGGGAAAAAATCACCATGCATGATCATGTATGATCATGCATGATTCGTGCCTGATCGTGCAAGATTCATGCATAATTCGTGCCTGATCGTGCAAGATTCATGCATAATTCAGGCTTGATCCTGCATGACTCATTCATGGCCAGGCATGACTCATTCGTGATCAAGCATGATCATGCATGACTCATTCTAGATCAAGCTTGCGCATGCATTAAGTTTGAAATAATTGTATCCAGAGATATTATCCATCAGGAAAGGTCATGCTTGAGCATGCTCTATTATGCATGACCATGCATGGTTCATACTTGATCATGCATAACTCATTCATGGCCAGGCATGACTCATTGGTGATCAAGCATGATCATGCATGGCTCATTCTAGATTAGACTTGCTCATAACTTACGTTATGAATAATTGTCTACAGAGATATTATTTATCAGGAAAGGTCATGATTGAGCATGCTCTGTCATGCATGACCATACATGGTTCATACTTGATCATGTATAACTCATTTGTGATCAAGCATGATCATGCATGATTCATTCTAGATCAGGCTTGCTCATGACTTACGTTAGAAATCATTGTATCTCGAGATGGAATCCCTCGGGAAAGGTCATGGTTGAGCATGCTCTGTCATCCATGATCATGCACGGTGCAGACATGATCATCATCGGTTCTATGCAAATAGTGAAAACTATTTATAAATATTCATGATCATAAATGACTAAGCATACTCGTTCATATTTGTATTCATTCGGGCTATCTATATTTTTCTCAATTTATCTATAAATTGTCTTATTGAGAAGGTTATTTGCATGTTTGCATGTTTAAGTTTCCACTATATATAAATGGTTTTCGCTAAATTTAAATTTGTATTCATAAATATTAATTGTTTAATGCATTAAGTGAATAATATGTTAAAAACAGTTTTTAATGAAAGTTCAAAATAAAAGAACCAATGAAAATTGATAAATTACTCTCTATCATTTGTATAGTACGATTAATTATATACCTTAGTTTCTAATACTTACAGCAACATCTTTCAAATAAATAAGCTATGGGAATGCATGTGCATGCATAATAACGCGTGCTCATGTATGGGAATGCCTGATCGTATTTTTCATAAGCAGCCAATATTTAAATACGACCAAACGTGCTCGAGAGGAATCACAGATTACAAAATCATATGCCTGCTCAGGGAAGATCATGCATGATAATGTATGATCATGCATGATAATGTATGGTCATGCATGATCATGTCTGGTCATGCATGATCATGTCTGGCCAAAATCCAGGTCTGATCATGCATGACTGGGCACGATCATGACTTCTCAGGCAGAATCATGCATGATCATGACTGCTCAGGCAAAATCATGCCTGTTCATGTCTGGCCAAAATTCAGGCCTGATCATGCATGAGATTTAAGCCTGCTCAGGCATGATCATGCATGCTGATTTTTTCCCGGGTTAGGTTTCACTATATTTAAAAATTGGGAATTTTCTTCCGAAAAAATCAATCCTTGCCCCTAATACACTTTACGGTCGTTTTTGTCTAATTTTATTCAACTTCTGATCTTTTAAAAACATTCCAAAAAAACTTCAGCGCGAAGTCATAAAAAATAAGCCAAATTTATAAATTTCTGTATTTTCAATCGAAAAAAAAAAATATAAAGGAAAGTCGGCACAAAATGGGAATAGCGGGGTTAAATACTGTCTTGGTTGAAGTTTTTTTTGAGACAAAAAAATTGAGAATCGAAGGTGTCGAGCTTCAAAAAAATAACGGTTTTATTGAAAAAACTGAAATATTTCATATATCGTGACTTTCGAAACATTTTTTGTATTTTTTTCTGAAAACTACATTTAAAAACACAAATTTTGAAAAAAAAAGTGCTGAACGATTAATTTTTGAGAAAGTTATAGCAATTTAAAAAAAAAAAGAGCGGTTTTTTTCAAAAATTCGTAACTTTCTTGGGTTGGGTAAAAAAATCTGAAAAAATTCAGAAAAATGTCTTTGGCAGGATAAAAAACAATAAAAAAGTTTCAGCGAAATCGAAGGGAGTCGGGTCAAAACCTCGGTGATTTGGCATGGAATGCCCCATGTAGATATAATTTAACATCAAGTGGCTGGCTACTGGTTTGGGGCTGGGTACTGGTGCGCTCTTACCCTATCATTAAAATTTCCAGATTATAATAATAAAAATTCAGCCGAGATTATTAGGTAAAATAAATGATTTAAATACAGGTCGACTTTCGTATATTTTTACAACTTCCTGTTTAATGAAAAATTACAAAGAAAACTTTTTGAACATATTAAATAAAAATTTAGATTATAAATTGGAAGTAAGTAAATCCAAGTTTTTATTGAAAGTTTTAACGAAAGTGGAAAAATGCAACTTGACTTTGAGCACAAAAAAACAAATTTGTTTGGAAAATATTAAATTTTATGAAGAAAAATTTTGCTGCGATGAATAAATGGATTGCTATCTAGTGATGCAAAGACCATCTAGCCCATACAGGAAAATACGACGGGGCCAGATATGGACCACGCTTGGCGCAATGCTGTCGATCTCTGGCCCATGCTTGTAAACCTGCTTTGGCCCAGCTTTGGCAAAAGTCTGGGATGATAACAGGGTGCCAGGCTTGGTTGTTACCATTGGCCCAGGCATCATTGCCAAGGTTGGCCCATGCTTGCTTGCCAGACTTGGCCCATGCATCGACAAAACAAAGAAATTTAATTTAAAAAAAATTTTATTATTATTATCCTAATAGAGTTTGTGATCATTAACGTTTAAACTATTTAAGTGAGATAAATGACGTGAAAAAATGCGGTGAAAATTCTGCTGGGCTCTGGCCGCGAACTGCCGTCCTTCTGATCGCTAGGTTTGAACGGTAGCTACTGGACGAACCTACTAATGTTGAACTGAAACTTTTATATGTTGTACTTATTCATTTTACTACAACCACTTGGTTTTATGAAATATAAAGAGCAATTAAATAAATATTTTCGATTAAGAAAAAAAATAATAATTTCGTATTATTTTTATTATAATTACATAATTTTAAAAAATAAAATTTATTAAATTTAATTGATTATTTATCAAGAACCCAGTTGAATTGTCTTGCTCTACCACCAATATTAAAAATAACATTTATTATAAAAATTCATGAGTTATTTCTTACTTAAATTAGTTTTTATAACTAAAATTATAAAATTACGGTTGTTGATTGCAAATAACAACGAACTAAAAAATATATCAATTATTAGTTGTAAATAATTTTAATCGCAATATTATAATATTTATTAATTAAAACTTATTTTAATTCAAAAATAAATAATTATTAATTTAAAAAACCATAATAATGAGTTAATTGAATAATTAATAAAAAACGTGGGTTAACCAATTCTGGCCCAACGATGGGGAACTATAGGTGTAGCCGAACTTGGACAATCCTACCTTGGCCCAAATCTGGCTTGCCATTGGATGATCAAGGCAGGGGAACCTAGTCTTAACCCAGGCTCGGGAAATGATTGGAATGGCCATGATTGAGTAACCATTCTTGACCCAAGAATGGGCCAATATCGACGTGCCAAAGCTAGGTTCCCCAGTGCTGAGCCAAGGAGGGCCCCTTCGTTCAACTCTGGCAGTTCCTGCATGGGCTAGTCTGCAATAAACTTAATTTCTCCAGAATGTCTAAAAAAAAAAAAGAAAAAAAAAAGTGATTTAATTATTGAAATTAAAAATTTCGAATATTTTAAACAAATATAAATTACAGTATAACTAAAGAAAAAAAAGTATACCATTTTTTGAACGACCTTAATAGACCTCTTTTCCATTGTATTCATTTCGTTGCATGAAATCGGCGTTTCTTAATAATTGTCTGGCACCAAAACTCATAGCCAATTTTTTAACCTCTTCAGAATTTTCGAGGGTAAGATAGTGCTCCATGAGGGAGAATTCACACAAATTTTTCAGTCTTCTTAATTCATAGTTCAAAGCAGCTTCTAGCAAATCTTCTGCATGATCATCCAAGTCCTCAACTTTCCGAGTGTACATAAATTCTAAAACTCTTTTAAATATCTCTGGCTCTATGTCCGTAAGAGCTACTTGGTTATCATTGCCATCAGACGTTTGTTGATGATGATCAACCATTTCATATAATTTAGGACACCGTGCTTTCAATACTCTTTTATGGACTGGAAATATAACACCCTGTACATAAATCATAACATCACGGTCATCTTGAACTTTATATAACTCCGAGAAATCATCTGATAAACTGGGATCTGGATAATGGATATAATTCATGTACTCGGAAGGAAATATAGGATCATCATCCAAGTAAGTTATGAGTTCGATGTGCAGTGTCATGGTATCATTTGGAAGTAGTTTATCTATGGTGTTTGGTAACTCGGGACATAAACATAAAGTGCTTGGACGCATTGTACCAAAAAAAGGATGCGTGAAATTAAATTTCCGGTTCTTTCGTCCAAGGAAAAATTTATTTTCGTCGGCGTCGACCAGGTAAATATTACAGGTGACATGATTCTTAGGTTCCAATTTTTTAACAGCGTCGAAATCTATCATGAATCCACTCTTCAATTTATTATTACAAAAATTCAATGTGACGTCCCAGTCAACGGCATGACCTTGAACTTCTGTAGAAAAGTAGTGAGTCTTCTGAACAGGACAATTTGGAAAATAGGACTTGTACGGATCTACTTTTGCGAATATTTCACTCATATTTTCAAGTACCCATCTATGATATGATTTATGAACGCTTTGTTCGATTTTTTTTAGAGGCATTTTAAAACTCGACACTTTTTAAACTAACACAACTTTTCCTTAATTATTTTTTCCAAAGAAACACGAGGTCGAACGTCGAAGAAGAACTAGATATAGTTGAGTCTGCAAAAGAATGGGCTTTTCTCCCACCATTTTTCTACAATTAAGTCATTACTGAGCTAAGTAGTGGGAGAAAGGCCCATTATTTTGCAGACTCAACTATATTTAGTTTTACTGCGTGATCCAAACTATGGCTTGCTAGGGTCCAGGTTCAGAGCCATCGTTGTGAACCAACCCTGCTGTATGTATAAGGCCCTATACTTAACTACAGCACTTCTCATAGAACTCATTAATTCTTATGAAATCTCTATGGGAATTTATGAGAATCTATTGGATTCTATGAGATTTTCTAAATAGGGAAACATGTTTTGGCCGAAAAGAAGCTTTGCAAATAATTGGTAGAAACGCAAACGGCATAGATGTGCATGTAAACTTTCATGTCCACCACGTGTAAATAAGTGGTATGTATTTCCTTCTCTACATAAATTTAATATATTTAATGTTAATACAGTCGAACTCCATTAACTCGGATTCCATTTTCTCGGAACTTCCCCTCAATCTTGACTCCCACTACGAGCTACGCTGTCTCCCACCCGATACTATTGGCAGGGTGCGCGACGAAAACGACATCTGTCGACCGCATTAAATCGCCCTCAAAAAGCACAGAGAGAATACGGAAAGTTTTTATAAATAAATAATTAAATTTTTTAAAGATTGCGAAATATATGTGCACTACTATCGTAATCGTTACCATAACATTATGGTTATTGTTACTAAAATAGTATGGTAATCGTTACTATAATAGTAAGGTAATAGTTATCATATATTATGGTAATGGTTATTATAATACATGGCAACCATTACCATAATATTATAGTAATCGTTACCATAATATTATGGTAACCATTACTACATCATTATGGTAACCATTACTATAACATTATGGTAACGATTACCATATATATGGTAACCATTACCATAATATATGGTAACTATCACCATAATATCACAGTAATCGTTACCATAATATTATGGAAACCATTACCATAATATATAGTAATGGTTCCCGGGAAAAAATGATTTTGCCTAATTATATATAATTATACACTAATGCAAAAAATTAAAGGAGCAGAAAAATTTTATAAATTTTTTAGTGATTTTTGGAAGGCTGTAACTTGGTGAAAAAAAATCGTATCGAAAATTTAAAAAAAGCATTTTATAGCTTGAAATCTCTAGTTCAGGTGTATTTTTTTCAAAATTTTTTAAAAGCTCCGATTATTGCGCAAACATGAGAAATACCGCGAGCCAAAAATTTTCTAAATTTTTTTTTTTTTTCCGAAGAGCCCACGGACCGCGGAAAAATTCTTTCAACTAAACGACTGCATACATCGTGTAGCAAATTTATTCAGCTTCAATTTGGTCTTTTTTTAACCTCGTAGGACGATTTGTCGCAGAGATATCAGCCTTCAAACAAAAAATGATCCTTTTGGCTTTGATCTTCGATATTTCAGGTACCAATAATCGCACAGAAAGTTAAAGGGCGGCGTTGAAAACTTAAATAAATTCCCTACAAGACCCTGTCATCATTTTTTGAAAAAAAAAATTTTTTTTATTTTTAACATCCATTAGAAGAAAGTACAAAAAAATGACTTTTTTTGGTTTTTTAGTAAATCAACCGCTACTCTGCAAATATCGATAAAAAAAATAATGTTGCCAGGGACTTTTTTAGCTTAATGTACCCCCAAGACCCCTGTAAATTTTTAAATTGATCTATCGAACCGTTTTCTGGGAATCATCGATCAAAGTTTAGCTAAACAATTAAAGGAGCAAGTTTTGTTCCTTTAATTGTGTAATCATAATCAAAATGAAAAAATTTTTTTTTTTCGACTTTTCTCAAATTTTTGCGTTGGTAACTCAGCAAATGCAAGGAAATGACAAAAAAAATGAAAAATTCCCAAAAAATGTCAAATAAAAAATTTAGAACACAAAAAACAAGTTTTAATTTTTTTTTTTTCTTCGATTTTTTTTGACATTTTTTGGGAATTTTTCATTTTTTTTGTCATTTCCTTGCATTTGCTGAGTTACCAACGCAAAAATTTGAGAAAAGTCGAAAAAAAAAAATTTTTTCATTTTGATTATGATTACACAATTAAAGGAACAAAACTTGCTCCTTTAATTGTTTAGCTAAACTTTGATCGATGATTCCCAGAAAACGGTTCGATAGATCAATTTAAAAATTTACAGGGGTCTTGGGGGTACATTAAGCTAAAAAAGTCCCTGGCAACATTATTTTTTTTATCGATATTTGCAGAGTAGCGGTTGATTTACTAAAAAACCAAAAAAAGTCATTTTTTTGTACTTTCTTCTAATGGATGTTAAAAATAAAAAAAATTTTTTTTTTCAAAAAATGATGACAGGGTCTTGTAGGGAATTTATTTAAGTTTTCAACGCCGCCCTTTAACTTTCTGTGCGATTATTGGTACCTGAAATATCGAAGATCAAAGCCAAAAGGATCATTTTTTGTTTGAAGGCTGATATCTCTGCGACAAATCGTCCTACGAGGTTAAAAAAAAAAACCAAATTGAAGCTGAATAAATTTGCTAAACGATGTATGCAGTCGTTTAGTTGAAAGAATTTTTCCGCGGTCCGTGGGCTCTTCGGAAAAAAAAAAAAAATTTAGAAAATTTTTGGCTCGCGGTATTTCTCATGTTTGCGCAATAATCGGAGCTTTTAAAAAATTTTGAAAAAAATACACCTGAACTAGAGATTTCAAGCTATAAAATGCTTTTTTTAAATTTTCGATACGATTTTTTTTCACCAAGTTACAGCCTTCCAAAAATCACTAAAAAATTTATAAAATTTTTCTGCTCCTTTAATTTTTTGCATTAGTGTATATGATTATATATGAAATATATATAATTATACATGGTATTATATATAATTATATAAGGTTATATATAGACCTATATATAAATATATATAGCCTTATATATAACTAGCCGTTACCTGCCCGCTTCGCTGGGCGTAAATTACAGTTAAGTGATGATTTTTTTATTTCATGATTAAGAATATTTCTATAACTATGGCTTTGACCGATGACTTCCTCGGCAATTGTATTGATATTATTGTAATAAGCTATAAAGAACTAATGACAAAATGCAATTAGAAATAATTACACCACAATCATAACGATGAGACGAAAATGTTATTTGCTTTTTTTTTTTTTTGAGTTGAAAACATACGCGTCTCCTTTATCAGATCACGGATAAAAGACGGAGTTTATAATATTTTGATTGAAATGTAATTATTTTTTGTTTTTTCTTTAACATAGATTCATTGAAGTAATTCACTTAAAGGGTGTATAAAAAATTAATATCGTACCTTTGAAACCCATTTTACACTGAGAAAAAAAACTTTTTTCAAGTATATAAATGCTTGTATCATACCGAGTGAATATTTTTTTAATCTCAGTAAAAATGTACTCCGATCAAGTATATTTTCTTAAAATAAGTATAGAAATTCTTGAATCAAGAAAATATTACTCGGTTGAAGTACATATTTTCTATGATTAAGAATATGATTTGTTTGTATAGTGCCGAGTAAATATTTTTTTAAATGAAGTATTTATACTTGGGAACATTTTTTTTTTCAGTATAGTACATAAGTAGACGATACAATTAATCGTCATACTTAATTTAAACTCTGTAACACATATATTAAAAAAACGGGAATACACTAACGTTTGACACTCCCGCAAACTCCTTTAGGAGTTGAATCTATTAAATTCGATTTATGAGAGATACTTACACAGAAACTAAAGTTATCTTAAATTAAGAAAATATTTTGGAAGCCAAATGTTTTCGGGAATCAAATCAAGATTTTCTTGAGCCAAGAGAATTTGTCTTGGTTAAAAAAAAATTTGCCTTGGTTGGAGAAGATTTCTACTTTATCTGAGAAAATTTAGGTTTCCAAAAAAATTTTCTTGAATCAAGAATATTTATCTTCAGTCGAGAATTTTTTTTTCTGTGTACATGACAAAGTTAACGTTCATGCCGAATTTAAGCTCTGTACCATATACATTCAATGAACGGAAGCATATTAACCTTTAACGCCCCACGAACCCTCTTAGGAGTTTTGATTTTATTAAAGTCGTTTCATGAGGGATCCCTAAATGACATAATAAACGTTCATGCCGAATTTCAACACTGTAACGTATGTATTTGAAAAACGGAAGCATATTAACGCTTGAAGCCCACGCAAACCCTGTTAGGAGTAAATTTCATTAAAGCCCTTATGAAGAATACCTACATGACATCACAAACGTTCACGCTGAATTTTAAATCCGTAAGCCTTGTAGTTCCAGAGATACTATATTGAATAGATTTACATTCTTACTTAGTTACAAATAAGTCAGATTAGACTCTTTTATTTTGACTGTTTAATAAACTGTGATATACGATTCAGTTGACAGAAACAATTGATAAATGAAACAAAATCTAATCGATAAAAAAAATATAAAAAACAATTAACGCTAATGGAATAAAAACAATTGATGGCTGTAATTTAACTGTTTTTTTCTTATACTTTTAGAAAAATAATTCAAATACCCGAATCCTGAGTAACAATTGATTCAAAAAGTAGCCTATATTTTAAATGACAGCATCTTGTATATGTATAAAAAATTTCATCTCAATCAGATAAGTGGTTAATTAGTAATAAAGGTACAAACCGACAGAGAGACAGACAGACGAAAATTCCAAAATGGGTAGATAATGTATGAGTAGGTCATAAAAATGATATTTGACACATAATTCCAAATAAAAACACCATGTACAGACAGAGCCTATAGATTTATATATTAGTAAAGGTGCACAAAAACGGGTGATAAATAATATAAATGATTATTTATAGGTTATGATCTTCATTTATTTTACATATTGTGTAAGATATGTTATTTTGTCTTTTTAATCCCATATATCATACAACAAATTAAAAAAATTCAAGTAATAAATTAAATAGATTTACATTCTTACTTAGTTACAAATAAGTCAGATGAGACACTCTTATTTTGACGGTTTAATAAAGTTATTTAGTTCTTCAATAAGGCATTGGGATAACCTATCAATTTAATTGACAGAAACAATCGATAAATGAAACAAAATCTAATCTATGAAAAAAAATATAAAAAACAATTGATATGCGTTATATAGAAACAATTGACGCTGATGGAATAAAAACAATTGATGGCTGTAATTTAACTGTTTTTTTATTGTACTTTTAGAAAAATAATTTATATACCCAAATTCTGATTTATATTTAATTTAAAAAGTAGCCTATATTCTAAGTGACAGCATCTTGTATATGCATAAAAAATTTCATCTCAATCAGATGAGTGGTTGATCAGTTATAAAGGTACAAACAGACAGAGAGACAGACAGACAAAAATTCCAAAAAGGGTAAATACAGTATTAGTAGGTCATAAAAATGATATTTGACGCATAATTCGAAATAAAAACACAATGTACAGACAGAGCCTATAGATTTATATATTAGTATAGATGAGACCTAATTATACCGGGAAAAAAATGATTTTGCCTAATTATATATGATTATATATAGAATATATATGGTTAGATATAGACCTATATATAAGTATATATAGCCTTATATATAATTAGATCTAATTATATCCCGGGACAAAATGATTTTGCCTAATTATATATGATTGTATATGGAATATATATAATAGTATATATAATAGTATATACCCATATATAGTTATACATGGGTCTATATATGATTAGATCTGATTAGACCTGACCTATATAGACCCATATATAGTAATTTTTATTATATTTTAGATCTTTAGATCTATATATAATCAAATATATATATATATATATATATATATATATATATATATATATATATATATATATATAAGTTAATATTTTATTTATAGAATATAGTTAATATTTAGTTTTTCTTATTTAATATATTAGATGCTCTGTGGTCTTTATTGATATTTAATAATCAATACTCGTTAAATGCATTATAGTTTTAGGTGTATATTTACAGAAATAATGATAACAATTTTACTATAAATTATAATTTTTAAATATATTTACGAAGCGTTGCATTATATTTTTCAGTCTGTTAAAAAAGTAATAAACTTATGTATAGTTAATAATACCCAGTTACCAAACAGTTTTTAAAGTGATTGGTTTTTTGCATACATAATTTTCAACTCTTATGAGTTGTGTTAATATTTTAACATTGGAATAATTAATCAGCATTCTCCTATCACTTTCTTTTATAGGAATTACATGCTCAATAATAGATTTGGTTTTGATGCGATATGATATATATGTATTATACATAATCATGTCTAATTATATATAAGTATAGATAACTTATATATGATTATATATCATTAGACCTGGCCAATTTTCAGATCTAATTGTATATAACGTATTATATATAACCATATATAACCTATATATAATTATATATAAATTATATATAATTAGACCTGGCCAATTTTTAGATCTAATTATATATAAGGTGTCTTATATATAATTAGGCAAAATCATTTTTTCCCGGGTTACCATACATTATGGTAATGGTTACCATGTATTATGGTATTGGTTACCATAATATTATGGTAATAATTACGATAATATTATGGTAATGGTTACCATAATATTATGGTAATCATTACCATAATTCTTTCACACGCGAAATGGGAACTGTTACCATAATTATAGGAATTATTCCCATACTTATGGGAACTTTTCCCAGAAAGTATGGGCCTATATCCCATAATTCCAAGTTATCATTACCATAACGGTATGGGATGATATTTCATAAACGTACTAGGAACGGTTACCATATATAAATTTCTCTCCAGGTAGTGATCTTAATTCCACTTAAATCCGCATTCACTCCGATTCAGAGTTTTAATATTAAAATAAACGCCTTTCATCAAAAACACTAGAGTACCATTCTTGAACAAGATTTGATATCTTTTGCATCGATGCTCGATCAAGCATTTGGTCAAGTACTCTATTCAAGCAACTCGCACAATACTATTGCTACTAGAGTAATAACTACTAAAGTTGATAAAAAAGATATTAAATTGTCAATAAATGAAAACCTATTAAAAATTTTTTTTGTATTGAGAGTTTTATTGATTGGAAAAATACATCTTTAAATTTTCACTGTATTGTTATAATTATTTTCCAAATATATTGGTTAGAGATGGCATTCCCGCAATATGTATGCATATACCGTCATCCCTATCACTATTACATATCCTAGTTGCATCACAACAGCCGATACCTTTTGATAGATTGCACTGCGAAAAAATATATTTTAATGATTATTTATATTTCAGTAGAAATTATTGTCATTTATCGAAAAGTATACACAAAAAATTGTTATTTTATCAACTGTCAAGCGACGTACTTATGGGAAATAAAAATCTCTAGAAAAACCAGTCCTTAGCTGTGAAACGATAAAGTTGAAATTTAAAAAGTCATGGTACTTTAAAGTTTAATACTTTGTCCGACAATATGTTTGAAACGAATCAACTGATTCTAACGTTCATGGTGGCAATCGAAAGGGTTCACCAAGACTTGAATTGGATCAGATTTTGAAGTCGATCGGTTGAGTAGTTTACAAGTCTACGGAATATAAAAATTAAAAAAAATTTCTTCTTTAATTTTTGTTGCATAACTCGTAAATCGCTCGATCGATTAGTTTCTGAGTTTGATTCGATCTAAGTCTCAATATGCTCTTAAGATTGTCATAAAGCATGCATGTGCAAATCGGTTGATTTGTTCCGCAGATATCGTCGGACAAAAATTACTTTTTTTCAGCGAAATGAATATTTCCTGCATGAAATAGTATATTGTGTGACAAGGGATGAAACAAGCCGATTTCAGACTACGGTAAAGTCGGCTGACATCTAGGGATAGAAAGATCTATCGAAGAATCGATTTTCGATTCCCACTTCGAGTTTGTTCATTTTGGTTCTTGAAATCGATTAATCGTCACAAAAATTCGATTTTAATCGATTTTTTAGTGAAAATTATCATGTAACAACATTCAAATGTTTTTTATCCGAAATATTCAAAAATTCATAACTTTTTCAAAAAGCAATATAAGAATTCGAAATGAATCGTGGGTGTGTTCCCGGGTCAAAAATAAAACTTGATTCAGCCTCGCTTCACCTTATTTTCTTTTGAAGTTATCGATTTGCCGACAATTTTTGATAAGATCTCGACTTTTTCGACTTAAATTTAATTTTTTTCAACTTTTTGAACTTTTTTGATCTTAGTTTCAACTTATTCGTCTTTACTTTGAGCACGATAGTCATTCACATTACTTTTGACTTGCTAAACCAAATCGAAAAAAAGTCATTCATTCGCCTTACTTTTGCCTTCATATATAAAAATTATTTCACCTTAGTTCCGACTTTTTCGACTTGTAATTTAAGTCGACTAAGTCTAAACCAAGTAAATTTCGACTTGATTTCAACTTTTTCGTCTTAAATCGTGACTAAGTAAGCCAGTTAAGTCTAAACCAAGGCGAAAACTTAATATATTTCATACCTCCGTAAAAAAAGTCGAGTTTTTCTTGTGAAAAACGGCTCCACATTTCGACTTGGTAAACCAAGTATAAATCAAGTTTTATTTTTGACCCGGGGCTTAATTATATTTACAGAAGTGATTTTGGAATGTTTAAAAACCATTTCAAATACACGGAAAGAAAATTATGGGAAGATTTGCTATGCATTATGGGAATGGTTCCCATAATGGTATGGGAATAGTACCTATACTACTATAGGGATGGTTCCCACAATATATGGGAACCATCCCCATAATAGTATGAGAATAGTTCCCATACTATCATGGGAATAGTTCCCATATTGGTATAGGAACTATTCCTATAATATTATGGGAACTATTCCCATAATGTTATGGGAACCATCCCTATAATATCATAAAATTTTTTTTTGCACAATTGTGTAAAAATTTCCCAAAATTTGAATTTTTTTGAATGTTTTGTGCTGACAAAAAATTCTTGTTAAAAATTTTAATGTTTTTTTGCCAAATACGATTTTTTTTTATCAATGTTTGAATTTTTGTTTTTATGTTTAATAATATTTCTGTGTATTGTAGAAGTGATTACCACACTTCTTTAAATTAATTTTTTCATGATAATATGGGAACCATTCCCATAATATTATAGGAATGGTCCCTATAATAGTATGGGAACTATTCCTATAATATTATGGGAATGATTCCCATAATGGTATACGAACCATTCCAATTTCATTATAGGAACCATTCCCATAAATTATAGGAATGATTCCCATAATATTATAGAAAGTATTCCTATAAATTATAGGAACCATTCCTATAATTATAGGAACCATTCCTATAGTGTTATGGGTATCATTCCCATAATTATAGGAACTATTCTTATAATTATGGAAAACATTCCTATAATTATAGGAACCGTTCCCATAATTTATGGTCGTAATTCCTATGATGGTATAGGAAAAAATTTCACAAAATTATGGGAACCGCTGCTATAATTTTTTTTCCGTGTAAAAAATTTTTTTTTTTATTAAATTTTGGGGGTACCCCGTTTTGCCTACCCTACCCCCTTTTGCCCCCCCTTCCCCTATATGCTATTTTGTCGGCATATATTCTCCAAAATATATTGTTCCGTATGGATATGTTCGTCCAGCCGTTTTTTGAGCTCGATGAGCTGAACAGTTTACCAATATAATAATGTTTTGGGTGGGAAGTTTTAGGGCTGGCCCACAGGACCATTCATTGCTTAGATTTTGTCACTGTGGTATGATAATTACTCACCGTAAATTCTTGACATGCTGCATCTGCACCAGCATAGACACCAATTAATACGAAAATTGATAATAATAAAATTATTTTCGACATTTTTTTGATTTTATATCTTGAGCTGTAAAAAGAATAATTATTTAATTTTAATATTGCGGCCAAACTATCGAAGATATGATAAAAAAGTACTCCAATTAATTTATAGTGCATAAAATTTTCTATAAAAAATATTTGACTTTTTTTTTCGTAAATTCAATGGTATAAAAAATTAAAAATATACAAGCAGTTATAATTTATTACCGATCGTTGTTCTCGAAGTTCTGTAAGCTTTCGTGTAATCGATCTGCGGATCGCTAACTTTTATATGTTGAAAATAGTGACCTTCGACATTTCCAATGATAATTATTTGTTTGTCATGATTTTGCTGTATAACACTTCAATGTTGATAATAATATTTTTGATTAGTTCTCAAGTTTTGGAATTTTCCTCCTTTCTAACATCCCACTTTTATATAAATTAAAAAATAAAATCTATCCTTATCTACACGGAAAAAGAGCAGTTGAAAAATTAAACTCTTATCTGTATTTATTACAGTTTCATCAAACTCGATATTGTCTAGCTCTCGATAGTAAACAGATTTTATAATTATAAATTTTATTCTAAAATTAGTTAAAACTACATTTTTGATCGTTACCCGGGTCGAAAATAAATCTTAATTATGACTTAAAATTTAAGTCAAAATCCTTCAAATTCAACTAAGTTAATTTTTTTAGTCGGTGTTAAATTTCCATAACACTTGACTTAGATTTGACGTTTTCTGGCTTAGTTAGGATCGATTTAAGACAAAATAAGTCACGTTTAAGTCAAAACTGGATCAGTTCGACTCTATTTCCTTTAGATTTAAGACAAAAAAAGTCACATTCAAGTCAGAATTGCGTCGATTTTAATATATTTTACTTAGATTTAAGTTAAAAAAATCGGTCTGTCAGTTGACCCTGCGGGCCAGCCCCAAAACTTCCCGCTGTTTTCGAGCTCGTTGAGCTCGAAAACACTATTGTGAATACATTTTCGAGCTCTACGAGCTCGCAAATACTTTTGTATGCCATTGTTTTGTAAAAAACCATTTTTTAGCATTTCTTTCTCCCACGATATCTCGCGAACGAATTAACCGATTTTGATGGTTGAGGCGGCAATCGACGCGTTTTGTCAAGTTCTAAAGCTGATAAAATTTTGGATTCGATTTATCGAGTCGTTTTTGAGATATTTCAGGAAAAATAAAAAAAATTTTTTTTTTTAATTCTTTCGACAACGGTTTCTCTTGAACGAATGAACCGATTTTGATGGTTGAGGTGGCATTCGACGCGGCTTATAAAGCTCTAGAGCCCAGTCTATTTTGGAATGAATCCATCGAGCACATTAAAAGTTATCCAAAAAAAACATTTTTGAAAAAACTTTATTTTTGGAATATCTCTGAACGAGCCCTACCGATCAAGCTCAATTTTCTCTCGGCTTCAAGATATTGACAATCCGCGTCGAATGGCACCTTAAAGTTCAAAATCGGTTCATCCGTTCAAAAGATACAGGTATTTACATACGTACGTACGTACGTACGTACATACATACATACATACACTCGGACATCATCTTGAAATTAGTCAGAATAGCTTCCTAGGACCTCAAAACGTCGACATCTGATGGAAATTCGATTTTCGTAAATCGGACCGAAACCAATAACTTCCCGAATTTTTGAAAATTTACAATTTTCTTAGCGGGAAGTTAAAAAGTTACATTAAAGTCAGAATAAAACAAAATTAGACGGTTACAACGCAAATTTAAAAAATACTTATAATTAGTAACATATAATTAATGATAGCAATAATTATTCAAGGTGTTTATGGTTTAGAATATTTTCGATTATTATTAAATGGTATATTGTTTATATCAAAAAATTATAAAGAAACATTAAAAAATAATTCTTCTTATGTAGCATTTAAATACTGGAATGGAATACGTTTTGGTCTTCTTCATTCTTTTATAAAAATTATTGATAAAATATACGATTGTCAAAAAATTAGTAATTGTAAGTGCCTTGGCCATCATTTTGCAATAATAACTCTTCTGCAAACAAAAACTTTCAAAGAGCCTGTCAGACTTCTCCAACCTGACTAGAAATTACTGTGGGAATGCCCACTGTATGTATCTGGCCCCAATTGGGTCCCAATGGGGAATTCCCAAGAGGGAAATCCCCATGAGGGCCCAATCAGAACCCAATCGGGAAATCCCAAACAAAAATAAAATAATTTATGGTCGATATTTCCCAATTGGGGCCTGAGCGGGACCTAAGTGGGACAACCCAACGTGAAAATAAACAAATTATTGTAATTTTTCCCAATTGGGTTCTGTGTGGGGCCGAAGTGGGAAATCCCAACGTAAACTTTAAAAAAATATTGTAATTTTTCCCAATTGGGTTCTGTGTGGGACCCAAGTCGGAAATCCCAACGTAAACTTTAAAAAAATATTGTAATTTTTCTCCATTGGGCCCTGTGTGGGGCCTGATTGGGAAATCCCGACGTTAAAATAAAAAAAAAATTTTCACCTTTTTTAGGGGGTATCCCATTTTAGCCGTTTAAAATAAAAATATTTTTTTTAACGGCAGCTGAAAACTCTTCTATACACTCCGAATACCATTTTTTGGTTTTATCGTCTGTTATTCTTTGGTATCATAACAAATATACTATTTACACTCACGCGATCACATACGTGGGTCAGCGCAGTGGATAACATCAAAGACTTCAAATCGGAAGGATGCAGGTTCGAGCCCAACAGTCGCCGGGATTTTTTCATTAATTTAAATCATGTACACTCCTTCTAAATAATGCTCCTAATACATTAAATTAAAATTCGGATTTAATTACAGTTATCTTTCTTTTTTTGCATTTTAATATTTTTTCTAACAGGGATGCCTTAGTGGGATTTCTTGGGGATTTCCCCATTGGGGTACAAGTGGGATTTCCCTATTGGGGCACAAGTGGGATTTCCCTATTGGGACACAAGTGGGATTTCCCCATTGGGGCCCAATAGGTCTTTGCGTGACATCCCTATGTACGGCCCCAATTGGGAATCCCAACGGGGGCCCAAGTGGTCGCACCTAAAAATTTCTAGTCGGGTAACTATCACACTTATATGAATTCATTGTAACTGAAAATGTATTTGCGATTCCTGTCGAAAATTTACTATCGGTATGTTTTTATATTAATACAGGTATAATAAAACGTTTATTGCAGAATTGGTTAATCAGTATAAAAATAAATGATATTGTAAACAAGAGTTTATACAAATTCTTTAGGAACAATTTGGCGCTCAAGTGAGGCTCTCGGTAGAGTCGGACTACCGGAGATAACCCCCTGAGCATTTAACAAAAAAAAAGAAATAATAATAATAATAATATCATTATTATTATTATTATTATTATTATTATTATTAAAAAAAAATCCTGTTCCTAGTAGGGTTCGAACCTGCATCCCTCGGCATGATACGAGAAAAATAATTATTATTATTTAAATTGTTATTATTATTCGACGCCTGGTTTGAACGTAATCCTGTTAAAATGGGACAAAACTCCACTATTTACAGTCAAACCAGACGTCCAAATCATATAGTATTTTATAGAGCAGACTCTCTCTTGACCACTTAGTTTTTTGAGAATTGTTAGAAAAAAATACAATTTAAACAGGTCTGAATTTGCGGCTGTATATAAGTTTCACGCCAATTTCTCGCCAACTTGGCTATCAGAGCAATTAAAAATTTTTTTTGTATTGAAAGTTTTATTAATTGGAAAAATACATCTTTAAATTTTCACTGTATTGTTATAATTATTTTCCAAATGGAATGGTTTGAGCCATTCGTGCCTCACGAGTTATGCACTGACCTTCACGCGAAAATGAACTACATAAATCTGTTTCAGTACAACATTGAATACCTTTTGATGGATGGCACTAAAAAAAAAAATATATTTTAATGATTTTTTATTTTTCAGTAGAAATCATTGTTGTTTATCGAAAAGTATACACAAAAAATTGTTGTTTATCAATCGTCAAGCGACGTACTTATAGGAAATAAAAATCTCTAGAAACACCAGTTCTCAGCTGTGAAACGATAAAGTTGAAATTTGAATCGTCACGGTACTTTAAAGCTTTATAATTTGTCCGACAATACCTTTGGAACGAATCAACTGAATCGTACGTTTATGTTGACAATCGAAACTGTTCACCAAGACTTAAATTGGATCATATTTCGAAGTCGATCGGTTGAGTACTTTACAAGTCTACGAAATATAAAAATTAACAAAAATTTCTTCGATTTGTTTCTGCACCGAAAAAACAGTTAACTTGAATCAAGGAAAATCTTCTTAATTCAAGAATTTTTTTTGATCGATTCGGAAAATAAAAATTTACTTGTCCCAAGTAAACAACTATCTTCAAAGTTTTATCTTGAATAAAAATTTTTTTTCTCACGTCAACATATTTTTACGCTTAAATCAAAAAATTTTCACTTGTTTCAAGAGTTTATATTTCTTAAAGTAAGAGATATTTTTTTTTTGGAGCAAGGTACATTATTTTTTCGTAGCAATATTGCATTTTTTTAGTTAAAGAAAATAAAATTTCTCGGAACAAGTACTATTCTTTTTACGCAAGTATTTTTGTATTCTCCGACAAAGAAAACAAAAGTTGCTTAAGCCAAGGGAAAAAATTTCTTGGGAGAAAAGATCGATATGGAGAAGGGGAAAGTCACCGGTGCTAGACAGCAGCAGCGGGAGTAGTTCGGTGCTCGCCACAAGATCACGCCTACGACATGTAGTGTCCCTGGTAAGACATTTATTTCAGAAGTGTTATATTCCAAATTTTATTACGGTTTCGGTCGAGTACTCTTCTGTCATTTGACAGAATTACAGGTACCCTGTTGAATTGTACTATAGTATATCCTATAATACATCATGACTTTAATATTTAATAGTAAAGTTTACTTGAAATTCAAGTCTTGAATAATTTTCCTCGGAAAAAAAAAAAAAAATTACGTTTCAGATTTAAAAAAAAAGGAATTAACACGTCAACCCGTTGGAGAGAGAATACATTTTTGACTGAAAAAAATTTAAGTCTTTATTGAAGAAGCAAACTTTTGAAGCAAGAAATTTTTTTTTCTTGGCCCAATCAACTTTTATTTTAACTTAAGCATGTTATTTTTTGGAGCAAGAAAATTTTTTTGTTGGGCCAAGAAATTCTTTCTTAGCCCGAGTTAACTTTTTTTTGTTCAAAACTGATTTTTTGGAGTAAGAAATTTTTTTCTTGGAGCAAGAAAAAGTTTTTGGGCCGAAGTTAAACTTTTTTTCGTTCAAAACGTTGATATTTTGGTGTCACGACTAAATATTTGACCCCAAATATCTAACGTCAAAATATCTAAGAAATTAGATCTAATCCAAAAATATCTTGTACCATAATAGAATTAAAACCTGATCTAAAACCAAAAACGATGATCGTTGATTAAAATATTTTGTCATTAGATCTTTTGTCGTCAGATATTTTGAATTAGTTATTTTTAGTCATGTAACCGATTTTTTGGTAAGAGATGACTTTCTTTAGCCAAGAATTTTTTTTCTTAAACCAAGAAATTTTCAATTTCGCTTCAAAAATAAATTTTTTTGGAGCAAGAGAATTTTCTGTCTTGAACCAAAAAAAAAGTTTTTGAATCAAGTGTTTTACTTTTATTAAATCAAGGAAGAAAATTCGGAAGACAATATTTTTCTTGAACCAAGTTAACTGTTTTTTCTGTGTGAGTTTTATTCGATTTAAGTCTTAACATGCTCTAATGAATGTCACAAAGCAGGCACGTGCAAATCGGTTGTTTTGTTCCGCAGATATCGTCGGACAAAAATTACTTTTTTTCAGCGAAATGAATATTCTCCGCATGAAATAGTATATTGTGTGACAAGGGATGAAATCGTATTTTACCCTAAGTCACATACTATATTTTTCATGATTACCTGCATCGGAACTTAAAGATTCAGTGTCAGCAGCCATTAACAAATAAATTAATTCCAAGCCGATGATGCGGAGAACTGTTAGAGAATGAAAAATCTGTCATTTTACAGTCACTTATTGAATAGTAAATGAGACAAAAATATTATTTTCACTCATTTTTTATTAATTTTATTTGGTTAGTTAAAACTAGCACTTAAAAAATTAAATGAGTAAACTGAAGTGACGAGTTAACAAATGAGAGTGATAAGGCTGCAAATGAACATTCCCGGGAAAAAATGATCAGACCTGATCAGACATGAAAAATGACCATGCCTGACCAGGCCTGATCAGGCATGTTCAGGTCTGATCAGGTATGTTCATGTCTGTTCATGCCCATCCGGGTAAAAAAATTATATATAAAAAATGGCCCTATATAATTATATATAATTATGTATAACTATATTCAATTATACATGTATATAATTATTGCTATAAAAATAAAAAAAATAAAAAATTCGGGCGTGTGCAGGATATGAACCGTGGACCTTGCGCTCGAAAGTGTAACTCGCTACCCACTGACCTAAGAGATTTAGTTGAAAAGTAAGTTTCGTATGAACTTCAAGTAATAAAAATCTTATACGTGATAGATTCTTGGTCAAAAAAATTTTAGATCTATGAGCAGACATGAACAGCCATGAACAGACATGAACATATATGACCAGGCATGGACAGGTATGATCAGGCCTGAGCGTATTTAACGCTTCAGACATGAACAGGCATGAACAGGCATGGACAGGTATGAACAGGCATGATCAGGCCTGAGTGTATTCAACGCTTCAGACATGAACAGACATGAACAGGCATGGACAGGTATGATCATTTTTTCCCGGGTTATATATAACTGACACCGGGCAGAAACAATTGTGTTTCTTTCCCTAGGAAGAAACACGCATGTTTCTGCCCGATGTGTGAAGGTATTTTTAAATTACAAATTCGCTACTAGTTGTTTGCATCATCGGCTTGAAATTAGCGTTTTTTGAAGAGCTGTATATACACAGAGAAAATTTAATAGTACTATTTACAATACAAAATTTGTAATTTTAACCATCTTAAATGATAATAACATTTTATCACCGGTAAAATGATTAGTTCTACTATTAAAAATGATAACAGTTACAATTGATGATGGTAACGGTAACTATAGAAAATAGTAATTGTAATTGTTGAAAATTATAATTGTTACAATAGAAGATGGTAACACTTACCATTCAAAGTTGTAAAAATTCTTAACTAAGAATGTGTGTGTGCTCGCGTGAGTGTGTGCATGAGTGTGCTAATGCGTGTGTGTGCATGTGTACGTGCGAGAGTATATGTGTGCACGTGTGTGTACATGTGGTCGCGCGGGTGTGTGCGCAACCGTGTGCATGTGTGTGCGGGTAAGTGTGCGCATGTGTGCAGGTGTGAGGGTAAGTGTGTCCATGTGTGCAGGTGTGGGGGTAAGTGTGCACATGTGTGCAGGTGTGGCGGTAAGTGTGCACATGGATGCGCGTGCGCACACGTGTGCGGGCAAGTGTGCGCATGGATGCGCGTATGTGGAGGTAAGTGTGCGCATGTGTGCAGGTGTGGGGATAAGTGTGCGGGCAAGTGTGCGACCCCGTATTTATGTACATGTGTGCGTGCATGTGCACATGCGTAGATATATGTATGCGTGTGTGTGTGTGTGTGTGTGTGTGTGTGTGTGTGTGTGTGTGTGTGTGTGTGTGTGTGTGTGTGTGTGTGTGTGTGTGTGTGTGTGTGTGAGTGTGTGTGTGTGTGTGTGTGTGTGTGTGTGTGTGTGTGTGTGTGTGTGTGAAATTAATCACTTCCCCAGTTAATCAAATTACACATAGACAAGCGTCTGACTATAACGTTTATATTTTAATTTTTTATTAGCTTCGATGGTCATCATTATTTTGGCTGATAGTAACCATTACCATCAGGTTATTAAGAATTACGATTTTTTATAATAGTAGTAATTATTTTAGATAATAACAGTTATAATTTCTGGTTATCATAAATAATTGTAAACTTTACCATACAGATGGTAGACACTACCATTCAGATTGTTTATTTAATAATTTAAATGATATTATCAATCATATAATTCAGTTTAGAAATTGTACTATAACTTGATGGCAACTTTTACCATAAAATTTTCTCCGTGTAGAGACACTGAAACTTCAAATTCCGATGCTGGTATCATGAAAAATATATATCCCGGCACAATAGTATATACGAGTTATATCCTTAGTATTTTCGTATGTATATCCTATTTTGCCGGCATATATTCTCCGATATACATTTTTCCGTATAGGTATATATTCCAGTGGGAAGTTTTTGGGGTTGGCCCGCAGGACCATTCATTGCTTAGATTTTCTCACTGTGTTATGGTAATTACTCACGTGATATTGTCCACATTCTGCATCTGCACCAGCATAGAGACCAATCAATACGAAAATTGATAATAATAAAATTATTTTCGACATTTTTTTGATTTTATATCTTGAGCTGTAAAAAGAATAATTATTTGATTTAATATTGCTGCAAAACTATCGAAGATATGATAAAAAAGTACTGTAATTAATTTATAGAGCACAAAATTTTCTATAAAAAATATTTGACTTTTTTTTCATAAGTTCAATAGTATAAAAGTTATAATTAAAAATATATAAGCAATTATAATTTATTACCGATCGTTGTTCTCGAAATTCTGTAAGCTTTCGTGTAATCGATCTGCGGATCGCTAACTTTTATATGTTGAAAATAGTGACCTTCGACATTTCCAATGATAATTATTTGTTTGTCATGATTTTGCTATACAACACTTTAATGTTGATAATAATATTTTTAATTAGTTCTCAAGTTTTGGAATTTTCCTCCTTTTTAACATCCCACTTTTATATAAATTAAAAAATAAAATCTATCCTTATCTACACGGAAAAAGAGCAGTTGAAAAATTAAACTCATATCCGTATTTATTACAGTTTCGTAAAGTAGTGAAGCGATGCGACTCCATTGAATAACTGTCCATTAAATAAATATTTTCTTAATTCTACCATATAATTTTATTATTTTAGAGAGAGAAATATTTATGTCAACCAAATAGAGTCTATTAAATCATTTGTTAAAAATGACAAAATAGATTATATTGACGTAATAGAATTTAGTTGTCCCAAATAAATTTAAGTTTAATAGAATTCAACAAAACCAATTTACCCGTATGAAAAAGCCATATACTGTCGATAATATATAACAAAATATATGGTAAATAAATGAACATATATGGCGGCAAAATTATTAATATTGATTAATATATGATTCATCATATATAATAATTTATACGTTTAATATTGTAATAATCCATATCATTTATAATATATGTGATTATATACATGTGATATTGTATCAAAAATTATATGTTCGCTTTATATATTAATTTATAACGTAAAATATATGTTTCATCTTATAAATTAATTTATAATTTCAATATGATTATAATTCATGTAATTTATAATATATGTAATTGTATACATATGATATTACATCTCAAATTATATTCTCGTTTTATATATAAACTTATAATTTCAATATTATAATAATTTCGATATTATTATATATAAATAATTTAAAACATATACTCATACCAAAAATTAAAGGAACAAAAAAATTTTAGAAATTTTAGTGATTTTTGCAAGACTGTAACTTCATGAAAAATAATCGTATCGAGATTTAAAAAAAAACATTTTATAGCTTGAAGTTTCTAGTTTTATATTTGTGCAAATATATATAAACATATATCTATATAAATATATATTTACATACATTTATACAAATATATGTGAACATATATTTATATAATTATATATTTACATGTATAAATATTATATGTCAGTCATATAATGAAATCATACATCTTATAATATAACTTAAAGTATATTATAAAATATTATAAGCAATATTTATAAGTTAGCATGTAAAAAAAATATATTACCGATATATATGTTGCAAATTATAAAATCATATAATATTTTGGCAAAATTTTGTATATGGCTCCATATATGACTTCTTATAATTCCATATAATTTATCATATATTTTGAATTATACTGAAGCTTATATATTGCTTTTTCATACGGGTAATTGTCCAATGAAAAATTTTTTCTCAGTGTACTTATTATAATTAAAATAATATTATTTCTCTTTGTATGATGCAGTTTACATTCTAAAATTGTTATTATTAACAATTAAACTATGGTTATATATTTTTAATTTTCAATTGAAAGTTCCCTGATCATCATAAATGCGAATGAAATCTACAGTGACATAATGTAAAAATCTATAGATATCTGAAGAACCACACAAGAAACGACTAGACAATTTTAATTTTTTTACTAAAATAAAAATTTTGTATTAAATAAAAATATTATAGAAAGAGATAAATTAAATCCCATACAGGAGCTGCCAGAGTTGAACAACGGGCCCCTACTTGGCCCAGCACTGGGGAACCTAACTTTGGCACACCTATATTGGCCCAGGCTTGGGCCAAGACTGGGTAACCTAGCCTTGGCCATCCAATGGCAAGCCAGGCTTGGGCCAAGGTAGGATTACCCAAGTTTGGATATACCCATGGTTTACATAAGTAGATCATATAAATGTACCAGTTCAACGTTAGTAGGTTCGTCCAGTAGCTACCGTTCGGACCCAGTAATCAGAAGGACGGCAGTTCGCGCCCAGAGTCCAGCAGAATTTCCACCGAGTTTTTTCCACATCATTTACCTTCCTGATATAATTAAAACGTTAATGATCATGAATTCTACGAGGTTAATAATAATACATTTTTTTTAATTAAATTTATTCGTTTCCTGGAAGCCTGGGCCAGGTCTGGTAACCAAGCATGGGCCAGGTCTGGCAACCAGGCTTGGCCCGAGATTATCATTCCAGGCTTCTACCAAAGCTGGGCCAAGACTGGCTTACAAGCCTGGCCCAAGGTTCTACAAAGTTGGGCCAAGTCTGGGCCAAGCTTGGGCCCGTGGTACTTTCCGCACTGGGATGAGCTAAAAATGAGTTGCTGGTGGTGTCTGGCAACACTGCAAAGAAAATCCGATCAAATTTAACGGGTTCTTCAAATTTCTCAGGTTTTTTAACAAAAAAAATTATTTTTTTCATGTGTAAAATTTCGTAAAAATAATTATCATTTATTTGTTGATACTAAAAAGTATAGTAAAAGAACTCATAAAATTTCAGAATACTAGGAAATTTATTTTCCTCTTAGATAATCTTTCTAATAAAAATTGCAACGCTGCGCTCATAGCGTGGGACGAAGGGTAAAAAAAATGTTTCGATGTATCACTCTAATAAATACTTAATATTAGGAATTTAAAACATTAAATAATTTATCAATTTTGTAAAGATGGCTAATGTATAAATTTGAGATAATATAGGAAATCATTAATGAAAATTATTGCTGACATACTTTTATAAAATTAGAAGAGAAGAATAAAACTAATATTATTTAAAAAACACTTTTTTATTTCATGATAATCTATATTTTTAAGAGAATGAGGAAAGTTTGTTCCCACCATATCTATATGATAGAATTAGTTGATGTTATTGAAATTGGTATCATTAGAAAGGTCGTGACTTGAATTTGTGTCTTTTCATACACGGAAAGAAAATTATAGGAAGTTTTGCTATGCATTATGGGAATGGTTCCCATAATGGTATGGGAATAGTACCTATATATTATGGGAACCATCCCCATAATGATATGGGAATGGTACCCATACCATTATAGGAATGGTTCCCATAATGATATGGGAATGGTTCCCATACCATTATGGGAATGGTTCCCATAATATTATAGGAATAGTTCCTATACCAATATGGGAACCATTCCCATAATATTATAGGAATAGTTCCCATACTATTATGGGAATGGTTCCCATATTGGTATAGGAACTATTCCTATAATATTATGGGAACTATTCCCATAATATTATGAAAACTATTCCCATAATGTTATGGGAACCATCCCTATAATATCATAAAAGTTTTTTTTGCACAATAGTGTAGAAATTTCCCAAAATTTGAATTTTCTTGAATGTTTTGTGCTGACAAAAAATTCTTGTTAAAAATTTTAATGTTTTTTGCCAAATACGATTTTTTTTTTCAATGTTTGGATTTTTGTTTTTATGTTTAATAATATTTCTGTGTATTGTAGAAGTGATTACCACACTTCTTTAAATTAATTTTTTCATGATAATATGGGAACCATTCCCATAATATTATAGGAATGGTTCCTATAATAGTATGGGAACTATTCCCATAATATTATGGGAATAGCCTAAAGAAAATTTTGGTATTTAATTGATAATGTATAAAATTTCTTGGTGCAAATTAAAATTTTTTTGCAGCAAGAAATTCTTTTTTTCCTGCGTATTTTATAAATTTACTAATAATATTTGGACAATCGCGTAGCGACTGCAGGTTGCTCGTAATTATTAATTAGTTTTAAGTGTTAAAGAATTAATAAAGAATATCATTAATGAATTCAACATTAGTGTTTATTTATTTAATGCAATGCTTAAAAATTATTTACCGATCGAACTTATTTTAATAAACATTGTTAATTAATAATCAACTTTAATTAATTATATAAAAAAAAGTCAAAAAATTACGTTTATTCAAAATTTTACTCGTCTTATTTAAATTTTTTTCTTTTTATTTATCTTTAAAAAAATGGGAAAATTAACTATTAAAAAATAAAGAACGGTACAAATTAAATAATATCACCTGTTGTTACTTAAAAAAAAGTCTTATTTTTATTTAATGATTTTAAAATAAGTAGATAAATTTCTAGAAAATTTCTACAATCTTTTCTTTTAAATTTGATCCCATGTAAAATAAAAATTAATATTAAGTAAAAAAAAAAATTATTTAAACTACGTAATTTCAACTATTCAAATTTACAAACGTGAAAAAAGAAATTAATATTTATTTAGTTAACTTTTTAACTTCTTGCTAAGAAAATCGACGATTTTCGAAGTCGAGTTTTCATCAAATGTCGACGTTTTGAGGTCCTGTGTGTGTTTGTGTTTGTGTTTGTGTTTGTGTTTGTGTGTGTGTGTGTGTGTGTGTGTGTGTGTGTGTGTGTGTGTGTGTGTGTGTGTGTGTGTGTGTGTGTGTGTGTGTGTGTGTGTGTGTGTGTGTGTGTGTGTGTGTGTGTGTGTGTGTGTGTGTGTGTGTGTGTGTAAACTTTTTGTAACTTTTTAACTAATGAATCGATTTGGATGGTTGAGGTGGCAATCGAAAGAGCTTGTTGGCCCTCAACGCCACCTCAATCATATCAATCGGTTAATTTGTTCGAGAATATCGTTGGCGAAAGAAATGATAAAAAACGTTTTTTTTTTTTATTATTTCTGAAGTGACTTATCCGATCAATTTCAAAATTTAATCAGTTCTAGGATTCAAGAAAACGCGCCGATTGCCACCTCAAACGTCAAAATCGGTTGATCAGTTCAAAAGATATCGGCGCTGAATAGTTAAAAAAATAACATTTTATGTCATTTTTTCCGGAAAAATCAAAATGTAATGTGCTAAAATGTGTCTGAAATCATACCAACTCTTTCTCAATATAGTCCCTTTCGATCATCAGATAATGTCATCTAACTTGTTCTTTAGTTTTAAACATATTGTCAGCAAAAAATTGAAAAAACCCAGTCTTTAATGTTTTTCTCGGATATTCCATATATTATTGCTCTGGCCTAAGTCAAAACTCACTCTAATCTTGATGTTGATCACTGACATTGATTTCTGCCTCAACACATTTATTTCAGAGAACATAATCGATAATAAAAATTTAAAAGCCGCTTCTTCATTAATGATTTTCTATTCTTAACTTTTCAAACTCTAGAATAAATTTTTTTTTTTTTTAAATTTTTGTTTCGAAAAAAAACTTGTTTCTTTTTTGGAAATTTAAGCACTGTCAGCAATAAAATTGTGGAAAAAGCTCAGAAAAAATGTTTGTTTTCATCTTGGTAAAGACTATGAGCTTTTCAGAGCAAAAAACGTGATCCTTTAATTTTTTCAAAAATTTGATCGAGTGAAACAAATAAATGGCTGGTGGGATTGATCTGGATCTTTGTAGGCTTTTTGTGGACATATTGAACTGTAAAATGCACAGTTGACAGTATCGATTTCCACAATATTTTCGTTTCAGCGCTTGATTTTCCAAAAAACCATAAAAAGCCCTTTTTTTGTTGCATTTTTAAATTCATGTGACGATAGGAAAAAATTTTTTTTTCGAAAAAGCAATGGCTAATCGTTGAAGCGAATTTATTCAAGTTTTTAAAACCCACCATTAAGTTTCTGTGCAATCATTGGTTTCTGAGATATCGATAATCAAAAACAAATCGATCCTTTTCCATTTGAAGACCGATATCTCGGCGAGAAGTCGACGTATCAAGGTCCATAAAAAAAAAAATTAAAGCTATATAATGAACGTATCCGATCCTCATAGTGCACGGAGAAAATTTTATGGTAAAAGTTACCATCAAGTTATAGTACAATTTTTGAACTGAATTATATGATTGATAATATCATTTAAATTATTAAATAAGCAATCTGAATGGTAGTGTCTACCATCTGTATGGTAAAGTTTACAATTATTTATGATAATCAGAAATTATAACTGTTATTATCTAAAATAATTACTACTATTATAAAAAATCGTAATTCTTAATAACCTGGCAGTAATGGTTACTATCAGCCAAAATAATGATGACCATCGAAGCTAATAAAAAATTAAAATATAAACGTTATAGTCAGACGCTTGTCTATGTGTAATTTGATTAACTGGGGAAGTGATTAATTTCACACACACACACACACACACACACACGCGCGCACGCACACACACACACACGCACATGTATACATATATCTACGCATGTGCACATGCACGCACACATGTACATAAATACGGGGTCGCACACTTACCCGCACACATGCGCACACTTACCCCCACACGTGCACATCCATGCGCACACTTACCCCCACACACGCGTACACTTACCCGCACACATGCGCACACGTACCCCCACGCGCGCGCACACTTACCCGCACACTTACGCACGCGCACGCATGCGAATCCATGCGCACACTTGCCCGCACACATGCACGCACACACATGCACACGGTTGCACGCACACCCGCGCGACCACATGTACACACACGTGCACACATATACCTTCACTCGTACACATGCACACACACGCATGAACACACTCATGCACACACTCACGCGAGCACACACACATTCTTAGTTAAGAATTTTTACAACTTTGAATGGTAAGTGTTACCATCTTCGATTGTAACTGTTATCATTTTTAATGGTAAAACTAATCATTTTACCGGTGATAAAATGTTATTACCATTTTAGATGGTTAAAATTACAAATTTTGTATTGTAAATAGTACCATTAAATTTTCTCCGTGTGGTTAAGCAAAAAAAAATTTTTCTACGCCCGAAGACCAAAAAAAAAAAAAAAAAAAAATTTTTTTGTCGCTGGTTTTTCTAAGATTACTCTAAAACCGCTGACGCTAAAAAATTGTGAAGTTCCAATCCAAAAAGTAGACACTTGGAGCTACAATTTCCTTTTTTTTATTTCTTGAACGACCATTTCTCTCAAAGTTAAGGCCTGTTGAAAATCGCTCAGAAATTTGGAATTTTATTTTTGATCCTTTAATTTTTTCCATTAGTGTATATTTAATATACACGTTATCGGAGAGGATCGCGGTTCTGGTGATCATTGTTAGTAGGCCTTGCTTTAATACCAGTCCACCTAACAACGAACCTCCTAAGCCCACTGTCCTTCCGACAACTATTCATAATTTGACTACCGTAGATACTATTATTTGTGAGTTTATAAGTGGAGGAGACATAGTTTTTGTTTCGGTGATTCCCCGCCCCGAGTCCAAGAACCGGGACCTGGGGTTAGCTAAGCCCACCGTCGTTCTCTCCCGTCACTATGGGTCCTAGCCTTCAGCTGCCGCGACCATCATACGTCGTGTCCGTGTCATCGGGGGGGGATTTTCTTAAGTAACCCCTTTTGCCCCTCCTTCCCCTAATTTTATAGATTCGTATCACTTTTATTAATCATCAGGGCGCGGCTAACTTGAGTATATACTGGGAAAAATTGAGACTGAATTCGGAGTGATTACCGGTTTCAATTCAATCCGAATTCATTCCATCACTCGGCGTTCTGGACCCATACAGGAGCTGCCAGAGTTGAACAACGGGCCCCTACTTGGCCCAGCACCGGGGAACCTAGCTTTAGCACACCTATATTGGGCCAGGCTTGGGCCAGGACTGGGTAACCTAGCCTTGGCCGTTACAATGATTACCCGGGCTTGGGCCAAGACTGGGTAACCTAGTCTTGGCCGTCCAATGGCAACCCAGACTTGGGCCAAGACTGGGTAACCTAGCCTTGGCCATCCAATGGCAAGCCAGGCTTGGGCCAGGACTGGGTAACCTAGCCTTGGCCGTCCAATGGCAACCCAGACTTGGGCCAAGGTAGGATTACCCAAGTTTGGATATACCTATGGTTTATATAAGTAGATCATATAAATGTACCAGTTCAACGTTAGTAGTTTCGTCCAGTAGCTACCATTCGGATCCAGTAATCAGAAGGACGGCAGTTCGCGCCCAGAATCCAGCAGGATTCCCACCGAGTTCTTTTCACATCATTTACCTCCCTTAGATAATTAAAACGTTAATGATCATGAATTCTACGAGGTTAATAATAATAAATTTTTTTTAATTAAATTTATTCGTTTCCTGGAAGCCTGGGCCAGGTCTGGCAACCAAGCATGGGCCAGGTCTGGTAACCAAGCATGGGCCACGCCTGGCAACCAGGCTTGGCCCGAGATTATCATTCCAGGCTTCTACCAAGGCTGGGCCAAGACTGGTTTACAAGCCTGGCCCAAGGTTCTACAAAGTTGGGCCAAGTCTGGGCCAAGCCTGGGCCCGTGATACTTTCCTCTCTGGGGAGTATTGAAAAAATCACTCCGCATACGGAGTAAATAGAGAGTTTGTTTTTTCAGCGGAGTGATTTTGTAGTGATTTGGATTCCATTTAAATCAGCATTCACTCCGATTCAGAGTTTTAATATTAAAATAAACGCCTTTCATCAAAAACACTAAACTACCATTTTTTAACAAGATTTGATATCTTTTGCATCGATGCTTGATCAAGCATTTGGTCAAGTACTCTATTCAAGCAACTCGCACAATACTATTGCTACTAGAGTAATAACTACTAGAGTCGATAAAAAAGATATTAAATTGTCAATAAATGAAAACCTATTAAAAATTTTTTTTGTATTGAGAGTTTCATTAATTGGAAAAATACATCTTTAAATTTTCACTGTATTGTTATAATTATTTTCCAAATATATTGGTTAGAGTTACAGCATTCCCGCAAGAGGTACGCATATACCGTCACCCATTTTACTACTACATGTTGTAATTGCATCACAACAGCCAATACCTTGTGATGGATTGCACTGCAAAAAAATATATTTTAATGATTATTTATATTTTAGTAGAAATTATTATCGTTTATCGAAAAGTATACACAAAAAATTGTTATTTTATCAACTTTCACACTGAGAAAAAATTTATCTTCAGACAATTAAATTGGTTTTGTTGAATTCTGTTAAACTAAAATTTATTTGGGACAACTAAATTTTATTATATCAATAAAATCTATTTTATCATTGTTAACAAATGATTTAATAGGCTCTATTTGGTTGACATTAATATTTCTCTCTCTAAGATAATAAAATCATTTGGTAGAGTTAAGAAAATATATATTTAATGGACAGCCAAACTGTTTTATAGTGCCAACAAATCCAAATACTAAAGCAAAGTGTTATTATATTAACTCTAATAAATATTACTTAGACACAAAAAAAATATTAATTTGGAATAAATATATATATATTAGAGTGTCTCAAAAAATCGACTTTTTTTTTTTTTTTTGAAGAACATTGAAAAATCGACAGAGTATCTCTAGACAAAGACCCTGTTAAAATATGAGACCTTAATATTAATATTTAAAAGTGGCGATTCACGACTTTCTATTTTCCATTTAAATAACATGGGAAAAAAACAATTTAAATTTTGGAATTTTATACCTCGGCGATGGCTTATTGAACAGATAAGTTCAGGATATATTTTTGTAGGAAATTGAACGCTCTACAAAAAAAGTCTCTTATCATTTTTTGATAAATTCATCTGTTCAAAAGTTATTGGACCTCGAAGTCAAGTTAGAGTAAATTTCGAGATCTTTTTACTTTTCCGGCGAAACTATCGGACTTATCATAAAATGTTATGAGATCTTTTTTGTAGATAATTTTATTTTCTACAAATTATTATTGATAAATTTTTTTCAAATTCTGCATTGTTTTCTAGTTATTTCCATTTTAATGCCAAGCTCTTAAAAAAGTAGTGTTCTGATCGATTTTAAGAGCTTGACATTAAAATGGAAACAACTAGAAAACAATGCAGAATTTGAAAAAAATTTATCAATAATAATTTGTAGAAAATAAAATTATCTACAAAAAAGATCTCATAACATTTTATGATAAGTCCGATAGTTTCGCCGGAAAAGTAAAAAGATCTCGAAATTTACTCTAACTTGACTTCGAGCTCCAATAACTTTTGAACAGATGAATTTATCAAAAAATGATAAAAGACTTTTTTTGTAGAGCGTTAAATTCCCTACAAAAATATATCCTGAACTTATCTGTTCAATAACCCATCGCCGAGGTATAAAATTCCAAAATTTAAATTGTTTTTTTCCCATGTTATTTAAATGGAAAATAGAAAATCGTGAATCGCCACCTTTAAATATTAATATTAAGGTCTCATATTTTAACAGGGTCTTTACCTAGAGATACTCTGTCGATTTTTCAATGTTCTTCAAAAAAAAAAAAAAAGTCGATTTTTTGAGACACTCTAATATATATATTTGTTTGAGGTTAATAAATATATAGTTGAACCTAATGATTATTGATTTAAAAGTTATGGTGTTAGGCAGCAGCAGCTGGAGTAGTTCGGTGCTCGCCACTAGATCGCGCCCACCATTTGTGGTGTCCCTGGTAAGATACTTATTGCAGAGTTTGTATATTCGCCAGCTTAAAGCCTTCATGGGATGGTTTGTCCGTTGAATATTTTTGATAATAATATACGGGTATCCTGTATCACACTCTGACATTATTGTCTAATAATAATGTTTTTTCTGAACAATTTTTGTCATAATACGAAAAAAAGTACGTGTGAAGGAAATAAATTACTTTTCTAATTATGCATTTATTTAACTGTTAAATAAATATTCTGTCATTTTAAAATAATATTTAATTATTATTAATAACTCATTCTCTAAGGCTCATTGATATATTCCATTATGACTACTTTATAAGTTCTACAGGTAATCAATTTGATTTTATGCTTGCTACATAACGCATAATTATCTTTACTGAATCTTTTATAGTTTCTAATAATTTGTTTTGTTGGTGGATTATAAAAAATTTAGTTAAAACAACCAAATATATGATTGGCAATGGGCAATCAAATCATTTTCTTGTCATAACTAAAATTTAGTTGTCAGGAGAAAATTTTTTTCTCAGTGCAAGCGACGTACTTATGGGAAATAAAAATCTCTAGAAAAACCAGTCCTTAGTTGTGACACGATAAAGTTGAAATTTAAAAAGTCATGGTACTTTAAAGTTTAATACTTTGTCCGACAATATCTTTGGAACGAATCAACTGATTCTAACGTTCATGGTGGCAATCGAAAGGGTTCACCAAGACTTAAATTGGATCAGATTTTGAAGTCAATCGGTTGAGTAGTTTACAAGTCTACGGAATATAAAAATTAAAAAAAAATTCTTCTTTAATTTTTGTTGCATAACTCGTAAATCGCTCGATCGATTTGTTTCTGAGTTTGATTTTATCTAAGTCTCAACATGCTCTTAAGATTGTCATAAAGCATGCATGTGCAAATTGGTTGATTTGCTCCGCAGATATCGTCGGACAAAAATTACTTTTTTTCAGCGAAATGAATATTTCCCGCATGAAATAGTATATTGTGTGACAGGGGATGAAACAAGCCGATTTCAGACTACGGTAAAGTTGGCTGACATCTATAGGGAGGAAAAGATCTATCGAAGAATCGATTTTCGATTCCCACTTCGAGTCTGTTCATCTCGGTTCTGGAAATCGATTAATCGTCACAAAAATTCGATTTTAATCGATTTTTGAGTGAAAATTATCATGTAGCAACATTCAAATGTTTTTTATCCGAAATTTTCAAAAATTCATAACTTTTTCAAAAAGCAATATGAGAATTCAAAATAAATCGTGGACGTGTTTTTCAACAAAGAGTATAAGATGTAAAGGAATCGAGTGAATAAATAATGATCGGGTCCAAGACCTCGCTGATTGAGGTGGAATGCCCCACATATTACTGTCCACTGCGATTCTGAATGCAGCTAATGTGGAATTTATTTAATGTTTGGCTGTTATTTAACATTAACAATAATGTAGGGGAGGGTGGGACAGAGCGGCCCCCTAAGCCAATTATTACTTTTTGTGTCTTTCAACCATCAGATCACTTTACTTTTGTCCTATTTCGAACAAATTTATGGACATTTTGCCGAAATTCTGAAAAAAAAAAATTGTTTTTTGGTGGGGCAGTAGGGCCCCCCTCCAAAAAATGATAAAAAAATTTTTTTTTTCTTTTTTTTTTTTTTTACCTATTTTTGGTTTTTCATTACATAGAAAAAATTTTTTTAGCTGTAATAAATCGTTCACCCTCGATTAGCTTCATTGCTAATTGTTATTTAATAAAAAAAAACAATTCTATATTTCTTATTTGTCATTACTTTGAACCCAAAAAACGTGTTTTTTAATTTTTTAGATTATAAATAGTTTTACTTTATTTCAAAAATTTATCAACTAAAAAAAAAATTTTATTATTGAATATTTTTCGTGACCAAATTTGCCTCAGACATAGAGAAGCGGCCGAAAAATTAAAAAATCATTTTTTCAGAAGTGTTGTCTGGTTCGTTTTACCCCAGTTGTTATGTGTAGGGCTGGGAACGTGGAAATATCATAATTTTTTTTAATTTGATGACAAATATATGAAAAAATCACTTTTTCAAAATTTTTGGCTTGTCCATTTTGCCCCGGATGTCATGCGTAGGGCTAAAAATGCGCAAATATATCGGATTTATAGTAATTAGTC
Organism: Microplitis mediator; assembly: GCF_029852145.1. Lineage (NCBI taxonomy): Eukaryota > Metazoa > Arthropoda > Insecta > Hymenoptera > Braconidae > Microplitis > Microplitis mediator. The sequence continues at coordinate 22,874,302 of NC_079976.1, forward strand.
GGAAAAAAAAAATTTTTTTTCGATTAAAATTTCAGGGGGGCCGCTTTGCCCCATGGGGGCCACTCTGCCCCACCCTCCCCTATAGCTTTTTGAAGTATTTTTACACTGTAAAAAGAGCGGTGTTAAAAATGGACTCATTTTAACTCCGCCCGGTGTAAAAATGAAATTACACCGGTGTAGGAGGAGTAATACACCGGTGTTAAATCGGGGTAACCCAGAGAGGAAAGTACTACGGGCCCAGGCTTGGCCCAACTTTGTAGAACCTTGGGCCAGGCTTGTAAGCCAGTCTTGGCCCAGCCTTGGTAGAAGCCTGGAATGATAATCTCGGGCCAAGCCTGGTTGCCAGACCTGGCCCATGCTTGGTTGCCAGAACTGGCCCAAGCTTCCAGGAAACAAATAAATTTAATTAAAAAAAATTTATTATTATTAACCTCGTAGAATTCATGATCATTAACGTTTTAATTATCTAAGAGAGGTAAATGATGTGAAAAAAACTCGGTGGGAATTCTGCTGGACTCTGGGCGCGAACTGCCGTCCTTCTGATTACTGGGTCCGAACGGTAGCTACTGGACGAAACTACTAACGTTGAACTGGTACATTTATATGATCTACTTATATAAGCCATAGGTATGTCCAAACTTGGGTAATCCTACCATTGGCCCAAGTCTGGTATGCCATTGGATAGCCAAGGCTAGGTTAACCAGTCTTGGCCCTAGCCCGGGTAATCATTGTAACGGCCAAGGCTAGGTTACCCAGTCTTGGCGCAAGTCTGGGTTGCCATTGGGTGACCAAGGCTAAGTTACCCAGTCCTGGCCTGAACAGTTTACCAATATTATAATGTTTTCGAGCTCTCCAAGCGGGAAGTTTTGAGGATGGCCCACAGGACCATTAATTGCTTAGATTTTGTCACTGTGTTATGGTAATTACTCACTGTATAATATTGACATGCTGCATCTGCACAAGCATAGACACTAATCAATAGGAAAATTGATAATAATAAAATTATTTTCGACATTTTTTTGATTTTATATCTTGAGCTGTAAAAAGAATAATTATTTAATTTGATATTGCAGCTAAATTATCGAAGATATGATAAAAAAGTACTTCAATTAATTTATAGAGCACAACATTTTCTATAAAAAATATTTGACTTTTTTTTTCGTAAATTCAATAGTATAAAAGTTATAATTAAAAATATATAAGCACTTATAAGTTATTACCGATCGTTGTTCTCGAAGTTCTGTAAACTTTTGTGTAATCAATCTGTGGATCGCTAACTTTTATATGTTGAAAATAGTGACCTTCGACATTTCCAATGATAATTATTTGTTTGTCATGATTTTGCTATACAACACTTTAATGTCGATAATAGTATTTTTGATTAGTTCTCAAGTTTTGGAATTTTCCTTCTTTCTAACATCCCACTTTTATATAAATTTAAAAAAAATCTATCCTTATCTACACGGAAAAAGAGCAGTCGAAAAATTAAACTCTTATCTGTATTTATTACAGATTCATCAAACTCGATATTGTCTAGCTCTCGATAGTAAACAGATTTTATAATTATAAATTTTATTCTAAAATCAGTTAAAATCACATTTTTGATCGTTATTATTACTATTCCGAAGAGTACCCGGGAAAAAATGATCAGACCTGACCATGCCTGTTCATGTATGATCAGGCCTGAAATTAGACCTGATCATGCCTGTTCATGTCTGTTCATGTCTGAAGCATGAAATACGCTCAGGCCTGATCATACCTGTCCATGCCTGTTCATGCCTGGTCATATATGTTCATGTCTGTTCATGGCTGTTCATGTCTGCTCATAGATCTAAAATTTTTTTGACCAAGAATCTATCACGTATAAGATTTTTATTACTTGAAGTTCATACGAAACTTACTTTTCAACTAAATCTCTTAGGTCAGTGGGTAGCGAGTTACACTTTCGAGCGCAAGGTCCACGGTTCAAATCCTGCACACGCCCGAATTTTTTATTTTTTTTTATTTTTGTAGTAATAATTATATACATGTATAATTGAATATAGTTATACATAATTATATATAATTATATAGGGCCATTTTTTATATATAATTTTTTTACCCGGATGGGCATGAACAGACATGAACATACCTGATCAGACCTGAACATGCCTGATCAGGCCTGGTCAGGCATGGTCATTTTTCATGTCTGATCAGGCCTGATCATTTTTTCCCGGGTAGTGTTCTTTTTAAGATATGGATGCAATAAATCTTAATTTTCACAGTTTCACCTATCAACTGTTACCCGGGAAAAAAAATTTAGATCTATTCAGATCAAATTGGATCTGATGTTTTAGATCTGAACAGATCTGCATTTTGGCCATATCTGTTCAGATCAAATAAGATCTATTCTGATCAGAATAGATCTGCTTGGATCTATAAACAGATCAAGGTAAATAAAAAATACTCTTAGATCTGCTCAGATCAAATTTAATCTAATTCGCTAGATCTACATCGATCTGTTTTTTAATCTCTATCCTAATAAAAATTTATGTCTGATTAAAAATATATTAAATATATCACAATAATATAAAATATATAGGATTGAAGCCATTTATTTCAATTACGATAGACTTTTTAGAATTATCAAAATTCAGGTGAATGTCTCAAAATTCAGCTAGTTAATCTCATAATTATGATATAATGTGAAGAAATATTTCTTTATAAAGATCTTTATGATCTGTACAGATCTAATCTGATCAGAGCAGATCTGAACTTTTTTTTTCCGAGAAAAAGTTATGTCAGCTCAGATCTGGTTTGATCCGTACGAATCCAATTAGACCCATTTATATTTACTTCATAAATTGATCGTTTAATCAATGTTGATCTATTTTGATCTGACTAGATCTAGGTTGATCTGACTTGATTAGATTTCATCAGGGTAGATCTGGACTATTTTTTCCCAAAGAAAAATGTCATATCTGATCAGATCTAGTTTGATCTGAACAGATCAAATCAGATCTACTCTGATCTGGGTTCAGTATAAATTATGATCGAATTTGATCTGAGCTGATCTAATTTGATCAGAACAGCCCATACAGGAGCTGCCAGAGTTGAACAACGGGCCCCTACTTGGCCCAGCACTGGGAAACCTAGCTTTGGCACATTTATATTGGCCCAGGCTTGGGCCAGGACTGGTTAACCTAGCCTTGGCCATCCAATGGCAAGCCAGGACTGGGTAACCTAGCCTTGGCCGTTACAATGATCACCCGGACTTGGGCCAAGACTGGGTAACCTAGCCTTGGCTATCCAATGGCAACCCAGACTTGGGCCAAGGTAGGATTACCCAAGTTTGGATATACCTATGGTTTATATAAGTAGATCATATAAATGTACCAGTTCAAAGTTAGTAGGTTCGTCCAGTAGCTACCGTTCGGACCCAGTAATCAGAAGGACGGCAGTTCGCGCCCAGAGTCCAGCAGAATTCCCACCGAGTTTTTTTCACATCATTTACCTCCCTTAGATAATTAAAACGTTAATGATCATGAATTCTACGAGGCTAATAATAATAAATTTTTTTGAATTAAATTTATTCGTTTCCTGGAAGCCTGGGCCAGGTCTGGTAACCAAGCATGGGCCAGGTCTGGCAACCAGGCTTGGCCCGAGATTATCATTCCAGGCTTCTACCAAGGCTGGGCCAAGACTGGCTTACAAGCCTGGCCCAAGGTTCTACAAAGTTGGGCCAAGTCTGGGCCAAGCCTGGGCCCGTGGTACTTTCCTCTCTGGGAGATCTAAATTTTTTTCCCGGGGTATTCATTTTTAAATAAAGCAAGAATTCAGAATAAAAAGTAAATAATACTTTATAGATTTATTTGAACTATACCAAATTTTTCTTATTGTTCATTCAGGAAAAAAATAAAAAAAAAAATTTTTTTTAATAATTTTAAAACCCTACCCCCCTCCCCCCTCTTAAGGAAATTAAAAATTTCGATAAGTAATTTTAGTTCACCGGCAATATATGATGATTGGAATTCATTTCATGTGTGGTATTATCTAGTCTTGCATAGATAAGACGCGGTGCCACAAGTAGGAAAAAATAATAAGCCTACACGGAGAAAAATAAATGATTGGAGTTATCATACTAAATTTGTAGCTGCAATCATCTAGGATGATTAAAAAATTTTTCAGTGTAAAGATGGTTAGTGCTACAATTTTTTATAATTGCAGTTACCATTTTTTATAGTAACAGTTACCATCAGGATGATAACAGTAACCATTAAGATGATTACAGTTACTATCAGGATGGTAATATTTACCATCAGGATAATAATGTTTCCTATCAAGGATAGTGATAATTTATCACTGATAAATATTATTAAATGCTATAAAAAAAATTGATCAAAAATTCAATAATTTTCAAGTACTGGTGCAAAATTATAAATTTTTTATTACAAATATGATGACAAATATACTTAAATTTTATTTATAAAATTTTTACAAAAAAATGACAATTATTTATTTTTTACAATTATTCAAATCCATAATTTAGTTATGTACACTTGATTGTCTAAAATATTGAAATAAGTTACTGTACAGTCTTCAATATCAGCATAAAATAAAAATTTCCAAGCGAGAGAGCTTCTGTTAATAACTTTGAATGATTGAGTGTGTTCATCGAAATAACAATCATCCAAGTACTGGGTAATGAATAAAATTTGGCCATTGTTGACATTTAGTATTTTTTTAACTTGGTAAAATGATGGTTCGTCAGACGGTTTCATTATAATTGAATTAATTGTTATTCTATCATTCTGAAAACTTGTCCATTGAATGTCTTGAACAAGGTCGTCTATTTTGTATGGTAAGGGTTCATGACATCCAATGCTGACAAGAACATCATTAATGGTAACATCATTAATTGTCTTAGATGGTAACTTTAATCATCTTTAATGGTAACTACTACAATTTCTGATGGTAATTGTAACCATCTAGATCGTAAATATAACTATTTAAAATGATAACTGTAACTATCTCTAATTAACATACATGATTGTAACAGTTACCATAAATATGATTTATACAATCATCCAGATAGTTGTCACTACCATCGGGTTGATGGTAAAAAATTTTACCATAAATAGATAGTAACTGCAATCATTTAATTTTCTCCGTGTACGCTTGTTCCAAGCTTGTGTCAAGGCTCGTGAAACTTGGGCCTAGTCTGGCAATCGAGCTTGGCCCAAGCCTGGTTAAACTTTGAGATGATGGCCTTGGGCTAAGTCTGGCTGCCAATGCTTGGGCCACGCTTGCCAAACGAGCTTGGACCAAGCATAAAGTTGTATGTATGAGGCCTATACTTAACTATGGCACTTCTTATAGAACTCATTCATTCTTATAAAATCTCTATGGGAATTTATGAGAATCTATTGGATTCTATGAGATTTTCTAACCAGGGATGTTGCCAAGTATCATAATTATGATTTTTCAAAATTAAAACCACTCAAGATACGACTAGACAATTTTAATTTTTTTACTAAAATAAAAATTTTGTATTAAATAAAAATACTAAAGAAAGAGATAAATTAAATGAGCTGAAGGTGGTGTCTGGCAACACTGCAAAGAAAATCCGATCAAATTTAACGGGTTCTCCAAATTTCTCAGGTTTTTTAACAAAAAAAATTATTTTTTTTATGTGTAAATTTTCGTAAAAATAATTATCATTTATTTGTTGATACTAAAAAGTATAGTAAAAGAACTCATAAAATTTCAGAATACTAGGAAATTTATTTTCCTCTTAGATAATCTTTTTAAAAAAAATTGCAACGCTGCGCTCATAGCGTGGGACGAAGGGTAAAAATATGTGCATCGACCCTGTGAAAAAGCTCTCATAAATTCTGATAAGATATTGAATATTTTTTATGAGAATCTATGAGCTTCGAAAATATCTATGAGATTTAAAAAAATTCTCATATGAATTTTTATGAGAATCTATGAGTCAAAGCTTTTGATGTTTTCCTATCATGATTTCCGTACTAGATTTTTAAAAGAATGAGTAAGATTTTTTAATTTATGAGATTTTGTGACTCGAATTCCGCCAACGATTATGAGATTGAATAAGTACTTTCACTTCTATAAGATTGTTGCAGTTTATTCTGATGTATTTTCAATAAGAATTGATCAGGCGAATTCCGATGTTATAATACTTACAAAATCGCAATAAGATTATTTTTTTATACGAAATTTTCAGAATTTATAAGTTTTAGTAAGAGTTATCCTAGGAGATAATATCTTATTGAATATCATAAAATATTTGTCATATTTTATGAGAAAATATTTAACATGTATTTCTTCGAAATTTTATGAGACTGAATCAGGAATCACATGGACAAATGCAGACCTTTTTCTCATAAAAATTTTATGAGAATTAGTAAGAAAATCTATAATCGAATTAACTTGTAAAAACTTGAAAGATTTAATTTTAATTTAAAAGCTATGTGATTTATGAGTTTTTGTAAGTTTTATTTAGAAGGCTATTACTTATAAAATATTATGGAGTACTTATGAGATTTTATAAATATTTTCCATTCACATAAAATATTAATTTTATCAGATTCATTTAAAAATAATTGCTTAACTTCATTTTTTTTTTTACAAGAATTTACACCAGAAATACTAATATTATCACTTTTTTTTGTACTTTGAATATTTTAACTGTTCGGAGATGAGTGAAAATATAAGTTTTTATGTGATTTTTTACAAACCCAGTAATGTATCTTGCCGCATTTTTTTTTTTGGTGCAAGATACATTATTTTTTTGTAGCAATATTGCATTTTTTTGGTTAAACAGAATAAAATTTCTTGGAACAAGTACTATTATTTTCACGCAAGTATTTTTGTATTCTCCGACCAAAATAACAAAAGTTGCTTAAGTAAAGAGAAAAAATTTTTTGGGCGAAAAGATCGATATGGAGAAGGGGAAAATCACTGGTGCTAGCCAGCAGCAGCGGGAGTAGTTCAGTGCTCGCCACGAGATCGCGCCTACGACATGTAGTGTCCCTGGTAAGACATTTATTTCAGAAGTGTTATATTCCGCAAATTTCAATACGATTTTATCCGAGTACTCCTCTGTCATTTGACAGACCAACAAGTACCTGTTTGGGTTGTACTATGGTATATCCCATAATACATCATGAGAATTTTAAGAAAAAATTTTTTTTGATGCACCATCTATGAGAAAATAATTGTATAAGAATTTTTGAGATTTTTCGTGGACAAATACTGATCGTTTTCTTATAGCCAATTTTTTTTATGAGATTTTATAAGACATTTTCCACAGGGAATGTATCACTCTAATAAATACTTAATATGAGGAATTTAAAACATTAAATAATTTATGAATTTTGTAAGGATGGCTAATGTATAAATTTAAGATAATATAGGAAATCGTTAATGAAAATTATTGCTGAAATACTTTTATAAAATTAGAAGAGAAGAATAAAACTAATAATATACAAAAACACTTTTTTATTTCATGATAATCTATATTTTTAAGAGAATGAGGAAAGTTTTGTTCCCGCCATATCTATATGATAGAATTAGTTGATGTTATTGAAATTGGTATCATTAGAAAGGTCGTGACTTGAATTTGTGTCTTTTCATACTTTAAACTCTTTTTAATTGCCAAGTATCGAGATAAATAGATTTATGTATGTCATTCGAATTACATTTAAATTACGCGGGAAAAAAGACGATCGTATTTATTTTCTTTAAATAAATTAATACTTTAATTATTCTGGCACTAAATATGACTGAATGCCACTGAATATATGGCTATATTATTTAAATCGCGTCACTTATTCCAAATTGACAGATTTTTCTACTCCCTTTTGGTTTTAGGAAGCTTCTCAAAGCCAAAAAATTGTGGATCGAAAAAAAAAGAATTCATTGACACAAAAAATCGTTACTCGCCTAAAGAAAATTTTGACTTACCCCAATAAATTTTTTGCATTGTGAATTGAAAACAAAAATTTATTTAGAACTAGAAAAAATTACTCGGTGTAAGGAATTATTTCTTGACCAAAAAAATCTTTTCTCGCCCCAAGAGAATTTTTAGGTCAAGGTTATTTCTAGGTGCAAATTAAAATTTTGTTGCGGCAAGAAATCCTTTTTTTCTGCGTATTTTATAAATTTAGTAGTGATATTTGGGCAGTCACGTAGTGGCTGCAGGTTGCTCGTATGTTAATATTCAAATTAGTACACGAAGAGAAGTTTATGGTAACCGTTCCTAGTACGTTTATGAAATATCATCTCATACCGTTATCCCTATCCAAAACACCCCATAGAATCCATTAGAATGGGTCAAAAGCCGCATAGAATCCTATAGACTTGTATTGGTTTTTAAGCGGCTTTTGACCCATTCTAATGGATTCTATGGGATGTTTTGGATAGGGATGATAATGATTATTTGGAATTATGGGATATAGGCCCATACTTTTTAGGAAAAGTTCTCATAAGTATGGGAACAATTCCCATTATTATTCCCAAAATATTGGACCTAATAAAACATAAACATATATGTTAATTATAAATTTATAAATAAAAAATACATCTGGATTTGATTTCGGCTGTATTTTTATTCATCACACAAGCATTAATAAGTTATCTATTCTTCATGGTATGCGTGTTGAGTGACTCAGAAAATGTTTAGTTTCAGGGTTATGTTACACTGAGAGAAAAAAACGGTTTTCTGAACTAAGGAATCGTAGTTCACAGACGACTCAGCTATTGAAGTCAGTTTCAGTAACTAATACGCCACAGTAAAGTGCTCTATGACTACATAGTCGTTTTTACTATTTTTAGTTACATATACTAAGATAGCAATAATAAACATAACTAGTTTAGGGAAAGTTTTTATTACTATCAGTTTAAAGTTAACATAACTATAATTTATATTGTAGTAAGAAATTTATTCTTAGTCTAATAAACACTAAGATTATTGTGATGTTAATAATGTACACTTAGTTCTTCAGATCATTTATAATAGTAGCAATAAGTATTTGTGTCTAGATGTACACACTAGAAAATCGAACTTTCTGCGAATGTACTAATTTGACTTATTGTAACTAAACATTCATAGTTACCATTGCCATAATTTAGTATTGCAAGAAACAAAATTATTTAGCGATCTGTAGTGCAAATTTTGTTTTATTGTTACTGAATTCTTTTTTCTTTAATAGCCAACATTTATGTGATAAATACAGAAAATTTTTTTTCTATTACATTAAATGTACTTGATGTTTTTCTATTATTACAAAAATTATTTTAGGAAACATTAATGTTGAACATTAATGTCATAATGTAATTTAGTACATACTATATTACAATCAAAAAGGATACTAGTCACTCTGTCAAATAACAGAGAAGTACTAATGCCAGGATTGTTCTCAAGCTTGGAATATAATACTTCTGAAATAAGTTTCTTACCAGGGACACTACAAAAAGTGGGCGCGATCTAGTGGCGAGCACCAGACTACTCCCAATGCTGTTGCCTTGCTCTGGTGACTTCCCTCTCCTCCATATGTATCTTTTCTCCCAAGAAATTTATCCCTTAGTTTAAGCAACTATTCTGTTTTGGTTGGAGCATGAAAAGTTCTTCCGCTAAATAATAGTACTCATTAAGAGAAATTTTATTTTTTTTAAACAAAAAAGTGCAGATTGCTACAAAAAACTAATACATCTTGCTTCAAAAAAATATCTAATTTTAAGAAATAAAAACTTCTGTAACAAGTAAAAATTTATCTTGAATTTTTATCTCGAATCGAAATATTTTTTTTCAAGTCAACATATTCCTACGCTTAAATCGAAAAATTTTTACTTATTTAAAGAGTTTTAATTTCTCAATATAGGAGATATTTTTTGTAGCAAGATATGTTAGTTTTTAGTAACAATTGCATTTTTTAGTTTGAAAAAAATAAATTTTCTCAGAATAACTACTATTTTTTTAACGCGAGAATTTTTGTATGCTTCAACAAAAAAAAAAAAAAAAAATAAAAAGTTGTTTAAGCTAAAAGGAAAATTTATTGGGAGAAAAGATATATATTATCTTGATTGATTTTCATTTTAATAAATAATTCCGAATTGATTGACAACAAAAAATTTTTACACGCCCTTTTGGTATAAAAAAAATTTTTTTTCACTTTTTTAATCCATCTTCACATTTTTAACAATTCGGAATTGATAAGCAAAAAAAATGTTTGATACGCTTCTTTGGCTCAGCAGACCCAATAAGGCGTATATTTTGCAGTACGCACTTTTGGCATTAGGATCGGAATTTATAGCCAGGGAAACTAAATATTAAGGGTATCCATAACTATATTCCCTTTGAATTTTTTTTTACAGTTGATTATTAGTCAGCAGAAATATTCTATAATTATTAAATTAACTGGAAATTGATTGTTTAGACAACTAAGATGAAATAGTACGCTTGATACTTTTGTCAGTAGTAAAAGAAACTAAATAAATGCAGTTCTATGTGACGACAACTAAACTCTTAGTTGAGTCAACTATTAAAATTATTTCTACCCACTATCACACAGTCACTAAACTAACATAGTTACTGAATCTATATTATGTTAATTGACCCAATGATAAAGGTAATATTGTGTTCACTACTAAGCCTTGATTTAAAAAGATTGAAGTTTTGTAGTGACCATAATGAGGCAAAAATAGTTTCTTAAGTTTAGTTAATGTAACTATTTTTTCGTGCTGATTCACACTAGTATATAGTTCCAGTAACAATAAAAATTGGTTAAGGAGACTATATTTTTATATCTGTCGCTGAATAGTTCAGGTTACTAAGCACTTTTCTCTCAATGTAACAGTTATACTTAACAGAGTAACAACGTTGTAACATTATAAAAGTTTTAACAGTTTCATTCGTAGAAACTCCGTAACTCGAGTTCCCACAGAATTTTAAAGAAGTTATCAGTGAATCCTGAAAAAATTATTACTGAGCAAACAGTGATAGATTAAATAATTTCTATTATAAAGTTTCGCTCAAAAATGAACCGAAATTATTATTTTGCTCATTCAACACATGTAGAGTTTATCGTATCTACCGGCGAGGGCGAATTCGAGGACGTTCGGAATTTTGCAATCGGAGATCATGGTCTAAAACTACGATTGTTTAAACAGGCGAATCGAGATGAGTTTAAATATGCTATTTATCGAATGAATACTGATATGCCACTCCCTGAAAATTTTTCTGTCAGTTTTGGAATAATAAGTCCGGGAGAGAGGCCCACGCATCGCGTAATGCAGCCGTGGTTTCGGCCGATTGTGCCAAGTCAAGAACCCTGTGGAAAAGGTCTTATAGAATCTCATAAAAAAAAATTGGCTATGAGAAAACGATCAGTATTTGTCCGCGAAAAATCTCAAAAATTCTGATAAATTATTTTCTCATAGATGGTGCATCAAAAAAAATTTTTTCTTAAAATTCTCATGATGTATTATGGGATATACCATAGTACAACCCAAACAGGTACTTGTTGATCTGTCAAATGACATAGGAGTACTCGAATAAAATCGTATTGAAATTTGGAATTTAACACTTCTGAAATAAATGTCTTACCAGGGACACTACAAATCGTAGGCGCGATCTCGTGGCGAGCACTGAACTACTCCCGCTGCTGCTGCCTAGCACCGGTGACTTTCCCCTTCTCTATATACATCTTTTCTCCCGAGAAATTTTTTCTCTTGGCTTAAGCAACTTTTGTTATTTTGGTCGGAGAATACAAAAATACTTGCGTAAAAAGAATAGCACTTGTTCCAAGAAATTTTATTCTGTTTAACCAAAAAAATGCAATATTGCTACAAAAAAATAATGTATCTTGCACCAAAAAAAAAAAAAATGCGGCAAGATACATTACTGGGTTTGTAAAAAATCACATAAAAACTTATATTTTCACTCATCTCCGAACAGTTAAAATATTCAAAGTACAAAAAAAAGTGATAATATTAGTATTTTTGGTGTAAATTCTTATAAAAAAAAAATGAAGTTAAGCAATTATTTTTGAATGAATCTGATAAAATTAATATTTTATGTGAATGGAAATTATTTATAAAATCTCATAAGTACTCCATAATATTTTATAAGTAATAGCCTTCTAACTAAAACTTACAAGAACTCATAAATCACATAGCTTTAAAATTAAAATTAAATCTTTTAAGTTTTAACAAGTTAATTCGATTATAGATTTTCTTACTAATTCTTATAAAATTTTTATGAGAAAAAAGTCTGCATTTGTCCACGTTTTTGACCATTTTCGAAAATTTTTCGAGAAAAAAAATTTTGACGAAATTTCGAGGGTATCCCATTTTGCCGGCCTATCCCGTTTTGCCCCCCCTTCCCCTATTTAACACTTTTTTGGGTTGATTTAACAGAATAAACGTTAAATGTACACATAAAAGTGTTAAATATTTAACGCAAAAATTTGTTACACTGAGTTTTTTTACGCAATGACACAACATTTTTTACTGTGTAATTATATTTTACTATTAAGTCGCAACAACAGTTAATCCTGTTGCAGCAACAGTCAATTTTTTTCCGTGTATAACAACATTGTAACGATTCTTAAGTGCATATGGGAATAAACCCTATATATTATGGTAACTATTCCTATAATGTATGGGAATTATTACCATATGATTATGGTAATGATTACCATAATATTATGGGAACGGTTACCTTAATATTATAGTAATGATAACTACAATGTATGGGTGCCGTTCCTATAATCAACACGGAGAGAAATTTATGGTAACAATTACAATATATTATGGTACCCTATCCAAAAATTTCCATAGAATCCACTCAACTGCGACAAAAACCGCATAGAAACCAATACGGTCTATAGGATTCTATGCGGTTTTTGTCACAGTTGAGTGGATTCTATGGGAATTTTTGGATAGGGTAATGGTTCCCATAATGCATGGTAACCGGTTTTTTTGAAATGTTGATTATAGGAACGGCACCCATCCCTGATTAAAAAAGTGAATTGAAAAGTATTGAAAAAGATGAGAAATGAATCCTTTCGAATACTTTCTATACCTTAAGGTATTCATTTTGACATAAAATGAATAATTTTCAATCCCAAAATAATAAAAGAATTTCTGAACTTCCGAGGAATTGAAAAAGATTCAGATGAATTGATATTTTTAATCTTTCTGAGTCCTTCTCAATACGTAAATAATCCGACATTCCGGATCAAGTGTGGGATTGAAAAAGATTGAAATGAATTGAAATTTTTGAATCTTTCCGAAGCCTTCTCAATACCTAAATAATCCGATATTTCGATCAAGTGTGGGATTGAAAAAGATTGAAATGTATTGAAATTTTTGAATCTTTCTGAATCCTTCTCAATACCTAAATAGTCCGATATTTCGGATCAAGTGTGGGTTTGAAAAAGATTGAAATGAATTGAAATTTTTGAATCTTTCCGAATCCTTCTCAATACCTAAATAATCCGATATTTCGATCAAGTGTGGGATTGAAAAAGATTGAAATGAATTGAAATTTTTGAATCTTTCTGAATCCTTCTCAATACCTAAATAGTCCGATATTTCGGATCAAGTGTGGGTTTGAAAAAGATTGAAATGAATTGAAAATTTTGAATCTTTCTGAATCCTTCTCAATACCTAAATAATTTCACATTTCGGGTCATGAGTGGGATTGAAAAAGATTGAAATGAATTGAAATTTTTGAATCTTTCTGAATCCTTCTCAATACCTAAATAATCCGATATTTCGATCAAGTGTGGGATTGAAAAAGATTGAAATGAATTGAAATTTTTGAATCTTTCTAAATCCTTCTCAATACCTAAATAGTCCGATATTTTGGATCAAGTGTGGGATTGAAAAAGATTGAAATGAATTGAAAATTTTGAATCTTTCTGAATCCTTCTCAATACCTAAATAATTTCACATTTCGGGTCATGAGTGGGATTGAAAAAGATTGAAATGAATTGAAAATTTTGAATCTTTCTGAATCCTTCTCAATACCTAAATAATTTCACATTTCGGGTCATGAGTGGGATTGAAAAAGATTGAAATGAATTGAAATTTTTGAATCTTTCTGAATCCTTCTCAATACCTAAATAATCCGATATTTCGATCAAGTGTGGGATTGAAAAAGATTGAAATGAATTGAAATTTTTGAATCTTTCTAAATCCTTCTCAATACCTAAATAGTCCGATATTTTGGATCAAGTGTGGGATTGAAAAAGATTGAAATGAATTGAAAATTTTGAATCTTTCTGAATCCTTCTCAATACCTAAATAATTTCACATTTCGGGTCATGAGTGGGATTGAAAAAGATTGAAATGAATTGAAAATTTTGAATCTTTCTGAATCCTTCTCAATACCTAAATAATTTCACATTTCGGGTCATGAGTGGGATTGAAAAAGATTGAAATGAATTGAAATTTTTGAATCTTTCCGAATCCTTCTCAATACCTAAATTGAAATGATGAAAGATTGAATTCTTTTCAATACTTTCGAATTCCACTTTGGAATTCAAAAGTATTCAAACGATCGAAATTTCAATTCCATTCAATACTTTCCAAAACCGCCAAGGGATTGAAAAGAATTGAGATAATTTTCAATACTTTTCAATTCACTTTTTTAATCAGGGATATATTGTAGTTATCATTACTATAATATTATGGTAATCGTTACCATAGTTCCATAGTAACGATTACCATAATTCCATAGGAACTATTCCGATACCATATAGGAACCATACCCATAATTATGGGAACCATTACCATAAAATATTGTAATTGTTACCATAAATTTCTCTCCGTGTATCGTTTTATTGTAGATTAAAAAATATTAAAGAATCGACTTTAAATTTGAATATTCGCGCCTATTTCAAATAATTACTCTAGCGCCACATGACGGTTACTTTGGACGTGACACGATCGCTGCGACTCGACTACTCGAAAAAAATAAATATTTGTGGCAACAGACTGTACAGAATAAAAACAAAAACATAACCACTTTACTAACAATTGTTTTTGTTTTTTTATAATCAATTCTCATTAAATAACATCATAATAACAATTAAATATATGCTATTTTTTTAACTTTACAACAAAATAAATAAAAAAAAAATTAAAAAAGAATTTAAAATAAATTTTACTTCATAAGTTAATGAATTTCATCTGAAAAATTTTAGCGGTAATTTTAAGTTGTGATTTGAAATTTAAAAATGATAAAAATTGTAAAATATTTAAATTCAGACCATCACCGAAAAAGTTTTAGATGAACAAATAAATAAATTATTCAAAATGTCAAATTTTAAAACGGCCTATAAATTGTCAAAAAATTTAAATGATAATTTTTTAACCACTGGCTGTAAGATAATTGATAATTTATTACGCGGTGGTATTTCGAAACGAGGAATTACACAGTTTTATGGGATTGCTGGTTCTGGAAAAACACAATTAGCTTTGCAATTATGTTTAACATCACAAATACCGACTTCAAGTGGTCATCAAACTGGTAAATATTTTATTTTATTTATAAGAATTTTAAAATTACTTATTAATTTTTACGAGCAACCTGCAGCCACTACGTGACTGCCCAAATATCACAACTAAATTTATAGAATACGCAGAAAAAAAAGATTTCTTGCCGCGAAAAATTTTAATTTGCACCAAGAAATTTAATGCATTATAAATTAAATTCAAAAATTGTCTTGGAGAGAAAAGATTTTTTTGGTCAAGAAATAATTCCTTGCACCGACTAATTTTTTCTAGTTCTAAATAAATTTTTGTTTTCAATTCACAATGCAAAAAATTTATTGGGGTAAGTCAAAATTTTCTTTAGGCGAGTAAAGATTTTTTGTGTCAATGAATCCTTTTTTTTTCTCTGCACACTTTTTTGGCTTTGAGAAGTTTCCTAAAACCAAAAGGGAGTAGAAAAATCTGTCATTTTGGAATAAGTGACGCGATATAAATAATATAGCGATAAATTCAGTGACATTCAGTCACATTTAGTGACAGAATAATTAAAGTATTAATTTATTTAAAGAAAACCCGTATGAAAAAGCAATATATGAGCTTCAGTATAATTCAAAAGATATGATAAATTATATGGAATTATAAGAAGTCATATATGGAGCCATATACAAAATTTTGCCGAAATATTATATGATTTTATAATTTGCAACATATATATCGGTAATATATTTTTTTTACATGCTAACTTATAAACATTGCTTATAATATTTTATACTATACTTTAAGTTATATAAAGATATATGATTTAATTATATGACTGACATATAATATTTATACATGTAAATATATAATTATATAAATATATGTTCACATATATTTGTATAGATGAATGTAAATATATATTTATATAGATATATTTTTATATATATTTGCACAGATATAAAACTAGTGATTTCAAGCTATAAAATGCTTTTTTTTAAATCTCGATACGATTATTTTTCATGAAGTTACAGTCTTGCAAAAATCACTAAAAAATTTCTAAAATTTTTTTTTTCCTTTAATTTTTGGTATGAGTGTATTTTTTAAATTATTTATGTATAATAATATCGAAATTATTATAATATTGAAATTATAAGTTTATATATAAAACGAGAATATAATTTGAGATGTAATGTCATATGTATACAATTACATATATTATAAATTATATGGATTATAATAATATTGAAATTATAAATTAATTTATAAGATGAAACATATATTTTACGTTATAAATTAATATATAAAGCGGACATATAATTTTTGATACAATATCACATGTATATAATCACATATATTATAAATGATATGGATTATTATAATATCAAACGTATAAATTATTATATATGATAAATCATATATTAATCAATATTAATAATTTTGCCGCCATATATGTTCAGTTATTTACCATATATTTTTTTATATATTATCGACAGTATATGGTTTTCTCATACGGAAATAAATACGATCGTCTTTTTTCCCGCGTAATTTAAATGTAATTCGAATGATATAGATAAATCTATTTATTTCAATACTTGGCAATTAAAAAGAGTTTAAAGTATGAAAAGGCACAAATTCAAGTCAAGACCTTTCCCTGATTAAAAGAAACGATTCAAAAAAATTTTTTTTTAATATTTTTGAATACTTTTAAATTGACTTAATCGACATCGTTTTCGAAAAGGAAAAAAAAATGAATAATTTTGAATCGACGTATAAAAAACAATTAAAAAAGATTGAAAACAATTTAATTTTTCAAATACTTTTGAATCGACAAATAATAGTTAAATTTCTGGCTCGCCACGGCGATTTAAAACAATTTGAAACGATTCAATTTTTTAAATTGTTTTAAATAGATTTGAATCGACAATTGATAATTATTATTTGTCGATTCAAAACGATTCTATTCAATTAGATTTTTCTAATCGTTTTAAATGCAATCTAACTGTTAAAGTAGATTTACGAGTATTAGATTTCTCAATTTTGAATCGTTTCAAATACTTTTAAATCGCTTATTAGAATTTTTATTATTCGAATCGTTTTGAATCGTTTCTTTTAATCAGGGATTCTAATGATACCAATTTAAATAACATTAAATAATTCTATCATATAGATATGGCGGGAACAAAATTTTCCTTATTCTCTTAATAATATAAATCATGAAAAAATAAAAAAACAATAAATTATGATTTTAATTTTATTGCAGGTGTTATTTATATTTGTACAGAAGCTAAATTTCCATCTAGACGTTTCCAACAGTTATTACAAATGTCACCAATTGCTAAAAAGTATAACATTAATGGAAATAAAGTATTTATTGAACATATATCAACAGTAGTAAGTATTCAAGTATTTATTTTCTCTGTTAGGATTTTTTTTCGATTTTCAAGGATAATTGTCATGGAAATTTAATAAAATTTATTAACTTTACATGAATATCGATTTGTTGTGTTTTAAATTTAAAAAATTTTTCAAGTGCAGTAATAACTTTTTTTTTTTAAATCTTAATTAGTTTTTGATAACCGCGAGTTTATTGAAGTCTTGATGTGAGATTTCAAGTATTTAAGATCTAATTACACAAAAAAAAAAAAATCAATTAAAAGTCAGGTTTTTAAAATAACTACCAGTTCTAAAATTAATATTGTTTAAAATTAATTGACTTGTGGGTAATTCCTGCTTAAGAAAAGCGATTTGGAACGAATTAAAAAAGAAAGTTTTTAATACTTTTTAATTGTTCCATAACCCGTGTCGAAATATTTGATCTGATTTTAGTCTAATTGAACTATTTGAGCTGTTTCTGATCATTTATAAAAATTTTAAGCTGTTTTTTGATCTGTTGTTTTAAAAAACAATTGCATTACGGGCAGACAGAACTAGATTAATTCTTGAACTTTAAAAAATTTTAGTTCTGAAAATGTACAAGGACAAAACTAGATTAAATCATGGACTTGTGATATTTTTATTTACGGGCAATATTTATAAAGAAGTTTGGAAAATCCAAAAGTGCACGACTCATAATGCTTATTCGATCGTAAACATTAAAATATTCCGTAAGGGTAATGTCGCAGGCAAAATAAAATAAATAAAATTTGAAGTATAAATGTTATTTATTTATATAAAAATAATAAAAAAAAAAAATAGGTAATAAATTTTAAACGTAAAAAATTCCGAAATTTTTCGCCGTACGATCTGTGAATAATTTTACGTTTTTTTTTTCTATTTTTATTTATTTTTTTTACTTGTTTATTTATTATTTTTATCTATTTATTTATTTATTCGTCTAATCTCAATTTTTTATATTTTTATGTTCGAAATACCCGCGCCAAATGAATTGGTTAGAAGTATGGCGCAGGCACACTGGGAATGTCCACACATATTTAGGCTAAAATTAAAGAAAATCCGATTTAATTTTTTCATTAATTATAATTGCATAACACAAAGTTAGATAGCCATTTTCGAAAGCAAATCCTTCTAGGGCAAAACGGGTCATTTAAAAAAAAAATGGAGTTAAATTATGGATTCTTTTTCGAGATATTGTGTTTTCAAGCTACAAAATTTTTTTACTGCTTGACGGGAAAATTTTTTAGTTTATTTTAATGATTTTCTCGTTTCTATTGCACTGAATTTGTTTTTGAAAAGTGCAGAAATAATATTTATTACATTGTCTGTAAATTGGTACATCATTTGAGATGTTTCTGTTCACTAATAAGACGATAATAACAGAAATAGTTGTAGAAAGGAGGCGAAAAAAAATTTTCGATCGTAAAGCACTCCCTAATGCTTCGCATTATGAGTCGTGCAAAAATATATTAAGTTACTGAATTAATTATGATTTGTTTACTATTAATTTAGTATATAAAATAAATACGATTTATAAACTTAAATTGAAGAAAAATTATTTGAATTTATCATTTATTTTAAAACTGTCCAATTTTTTGACCCGGGAAACTTTTAATCCTCCTAATTTTTAAACATTAAATCCTTTTGAAAAATTCCAATTCACCCGTTTTTCAATAATTTGAGAAGATTTCAAGTTATTCAATTTTTAAAATACTTGACAATAATTTTTAATCTCTAAATAATAGTCGAATTTTCTGATTGTTGAAAGATTTGGGACGATTCGAAAATAAAAAATTTTTTTAAATACCCTCAAATATTTTTCACTTAGTAATGGAATTCAATTTTTAACGGAGATTCAGAATTCAAAAATATTGAAATTTTCAAATTTTTTTAATGGCTAAATAATAAAGAAATTTCGACTCATCAAGATTTTGAGATATTCAAAAATAGTCAATCATTTTGAATACTTCCAAATACATTTAAATCACTAAGTAATAGATGGATCTCATTCTATAGCAATATTTTGAACAATTTGAAATCATTAACGTTTATAAATACTTCAAAATTTTTTCTTATCGCTAAATAATAGTAAAATTTTGATTCCTGGAGAGATTTATAACAATTCAAAAGTACTTAATTTTTTTTAAAACTTCCAAATAGTTTTTATCATAAAAAAATTTTTTTAGTCGCTTAAAATTTACAAAATCACCCCAACCCGATAGCAACAGAACTACTCAACAACGCGATAAACAGAAGACGAAAAAGATTTAAGCCAACTGACCTCAAAAATCGTTTTCAGTAAAATAGTGGATACTGTCTACTAATACCTGTCCTACACACACATCATAAAAATTATTTATTGTTATGTAATAACAGATTGTAATTTAAATAAATAAATAAAAAAAAAATCGCTTCAAATACTTTTGAATATTTATTGAAAATTTGAAAAGATTGAAAATCATTCAAATTTTTTTTTAAATCTTTTCTAATCACTTTTCTTAATCAGGGATTTGGTTTTTATGACATTTATCACTTGGAAATTTTCAGTACTGTAAAAATAAAGTATACAAACAATTTAATTTATAATTATATTTATATTTAATATTTTTGATTGATATTTTTTTTTTTATTTAGAATTCAGTTGTTAAATTCAATTAATTTTTTTTGAATTTGCAGGAAAACTTTAAATAATTTTTATTTTAAATATTTTTATTCGTGAAAATAAAAATCAAGATTAATTACTGAATCTAAATTTAAAAAATATTTTCCAGGATGATTTGGAGAGTTGCATAGTACATAAAATACCAGTCATGCTAACAAGAGAAGAAATAGGATTGATCGTAATTGATTCGATAGCTGCACCATATCGTGTTGAATATGAAACTCTTAATTTGAAAGATCGCGCGAAAAGTCTGCGTAGTATTGGCAGAGCTTTACATAATTATTCAAAGAATAATATCTGTATCATTTGCATCAATCAATTAACAGCAGCAATCGATGATAATTTGATTACTGATCGAGTTTGCAATAATGGAACACCAGCTCTTGGTATTATTTGGGCTTGTCAAGTAACAAATTCATTCTGTTTTTGTAAATTTAACGATCAACGGCACATACATACCAGAGAATCTCCGTATTTAGACAGAAAAACTTTAACTTTTTGTGTCAATAACGAAGGAGTCTATGGTTTAGATGAAATTACATAGAAAAATTATAAAATTCAAAAATTTCTTATATAAAAAGTTTCTTAATTTTAAATGAATCCTAAAAATTAAATCTTATGGTTCATTTCTTATTTATTAAAAATAATTTAAAATGCGAATATTATTCTAAGAAATAAGTATTAATTATTAAGTTTAACGTTACTCTATAAATTCCAAAGAAACAACAGATTAGTGATGAGCAAGTATTCAAATTTATAAATAAATAAAGTGGTCAATTGTAAAATATTTTTATTAAAATAATTATTTATTTATTTATAAGATTGTGGAGCTGCTGCTTCCTGTTACCAAAAATAAAAGTAATTCATAAATTATTGTTGAGTAAAAATTACAATTTTTTTCAGACGAATTATAAACACTCATTCACGCACATACATAATTAAAAATTTTCTGACTATCAGATGCAAACTGCATTTGCTTCTAAATTCATTTTACGACTCCGCTGACGTAAGTTAAAGTGGAAGCGAATTCAAAAAATTGCAACCCGTAATTATAAAAAACCGCTGATAAAAAGTTCGAGCAAATGGAACCAAAAAGTGTCTGCCCTAGTGAGGTCACGACGGGATGCAATGGGTCTAAGTACACTGAGAGAACAAAATGTATATTTTCGAGACTTACATAGAGCCAAGCAATTATTTTCTTTAATCAAGTAAAGTAATTACTACGGACAAGATTTTTGCCTTATTTTTGAATGAATGGTTAGAATGTTTGGTATTACGGCGAAAATATTGGTTTTATGAAAAAAGTTTTGAAACAAAAGTTGTAGGAAATTTAATTTTCGAAAAAAAATGTTTCTTATAATTTTTTTATACGACCAATATTTTCACCGCAATTCCAAAATTAGGATTAATAATGAGTGATTCAAATTTTTGATAATTATGAAAATCATAATTTTGAAATTACGGCTTTCTTATTAGTCCTATGAAAAAATTATAAGACATATTTTTTTTATAAAACTAAATTTTGAACAACTTTTATTTGAAAATTTTTTTTATACGACCAATATTTTTACCGCAATTCCAAAATTAGGATTAATAATGAGTGATTCAAATTTTTGATAATTATAAAAATCATAATTTTGAAATTACGGCTTTCTTATCAGTCCTATGAAAAAATTATAAGAGATATTTTTTTTATAAAACTAAATTTTGAACAACTTTTATTTGAAAATTTTTTTTATACGACCAATATTTTCACCGCAATTCCAAAACTAAGATTAATAATGAGTGATTCAAATTTTTGATAATTACAAAAATCTTAATTTTGAAATTACGGATTTTTTATTAGTTCTATAAAAAAATTATAAGAGACATTTTTTTCATAAAATTAAATTTCCTACAACTTTTGTCTAAAAAATTTTTTTATACGACCAACAATTCCGCCGCAATATCAAAAATTTGACATCAATTATTAATTGTTATTTTTAAATCAAAGCAAAAATCCCGACTCTAGTGATTAGAGCAGGACTTCGTTATAAGATCATTAGTTTCTCTCTCAAACTATCGATACCTGGTTTAAAAAAAAAACAGCCAATAATCTTACAACGAGGCCCAACTGTACTTTGTTCAAATATTTTATTTGAACAAAAAATATCAGCAATATCTGTTCATAAGAACCCGAAAAAAAACGAGATTATTTTATTAATTTTAATTTTAAACCATGTTACGATAATGATAAAAATATGAAACTATTTTTTTTGAATTCCTCGTTCAATTTTCGATGAAATTATGAGCTTCGAGAATTTTTTAAAATGGTACTTCATATTGAAAAAAAATAAAAACTTTCTTTTTATGATTTAACTCTTGAAATGATAAAATACAGAACTTTTGCGATTACTGTACTAGTGAAAACAACAGAATAAATTAGAAACACTCATATAAAAATTTGAGAACGTATCAACTAAATTGTCGAAATATTTGCTTGCCTCAAGTAATTGATGCTTTTAGAAATTTATTACTAAAGTGTCGCAATAGTTTCCTTAAAATAAGAACTATTACTTCAATTTTAGTAAAAAAATTACTTATTCTGAGTATTTATGGAAACAAGAAAAATAATTACTTGGATTTAATATTTTTTTTTCAGTGTAACTGATGTCCAAACAGATCCGGCCGCATGAGACAACGCTTTATAAAATTTACATGCAGTAAATAGTAACCTGCGGTTATGATAATTAAAATTTTAACTGCGACGTATTAAATTAATTTATCAATAATATCAAACGTATTATTATTTAAAGTACATATCAAATTAGTTGGTACCCATTTATTACAATAATCGTTGCTATTAAAAGGGTCCGATGTTCGGACATCGAATTTTTCAATTTCATTATCCAAAGCCAATCTGTAAAAATATGAAAAACTCATTTTATTTATAATCTACAAATTATTAACATTAAGAGTATCTCAGACAGTGCCCGCCACTTTTTAAAAATATTCAATGACTCAACTGTCAATACCGTATTGAAATTTTATTAATTAATTAAAAAAAAAAAAATTAAAACCTTAATTGAAAAAAGGACAATTTCGCCGAGATATGGAATTTAAAAAAAAATTACTTTGTTGTTATCAATTGGGAGTTAGACGAAATTTGTTGAATAAATTTTATAAAAAGAGATTGAAGAGATAAAAGATCTGGGGATCATTTTTGACAATAAGCTTTCCTTCTCTAAGCACATTGATAAAATTACGTGCAAGGAATTTAAAACCCTAGGGTTTATTCAAAGAAACAGTAAAGACTTCAGCAACCCCTACTCCTTAAGGGGGTAGGGTTTTAAAGGCGAAAAAAAGGCATATTTTTGTGATTTTTTCCCGGCGAGATGAGTAATATAATTTCATTAAACTTAATCACATATTATTGTACAACTTTTAAAGAATATCAGAAAAAATTTTCAACGAAAAATATTGATTAATAAGCTGGTGACGTTGAATCTCCGGAGGCGCCTCGAAAAAAAGTCGCTTTGCGGTAAACATCATAACTCGTTACCGGATCATCGGAAAAAAAAAAATTGATATGCATTTTAAAGTTGATGTATTTCTTGAGGTAACCACGAAGAGTTTTTTTTTTTTTTTTTTTTTTTTCGATTCTTTGCAGCACTTGGAAGTGAAAAACGCGATTTTAGCTGAAAAAATCGCGGTTAATTTGTTATTAAAAAATAGAAAAAAATGAAAAACAAAAAAAAACTCTTCGTAGTTACCTGTTGATTTATGTGAAGAAGTAATGTTTAAATTTTCAAAGGGATCGGTTCAGTACATTTTGAGTTATGATGTTCACGGACTTTAAAAATAACATATTCGGGAAAATCCATTTAAAGTTTTTTATTCGTGAAAATTTGAAATAAACTATCAATCAAAGAATATGAATTTTTATACTTATATTGAGTCATCAGTTTACATCCCTCGCAGATTCGAATCACGGTGAAACACGGTGGGTTTGTTCCATTTTACCACTGTGATTACGCGGTGTATCCACCGTGATTACATGGTGGCTTGACCACCGTGTATACACGGTGTTTCCACTGTGATTACGCGGTGGATACACCGTGGAATCACGGTGGTGAAATAGCACAAAGACACTGTGGAATCACGGTGGATACACCGCGTAATCACAGTGGGAACACCGTGTATACACAGTGGTCAAGCCACCGCGTAATCACGGTGGATACACCGCGTAATCACAGTGGATACACTGTGTATACCCGGTGGTGAAATGGAACAAGCCCACCGTGTAACCACAGTGGATCCACGATGATTACACTTCCACGGTGTTCCCACCGTGATTCAAATCTGCGAGGGATCCTTTGAAAGACACACAGCCGGAGAAAGGGATTCGGAAGAACAAAGAAAATTGCAGCTGATTTCTACTAGGAGTATGTAGGGGAGGTCGTGCAGTTATAAAAATAAGATATACCGGCCGGTCATTTGAAACGCTGTAACTCCGTTAGTTTTACTCGAATTGATTTAAAATTTGTACACAATATTCTTGACATATTGTTCATTTAGAAAAAAAAATTAAAAAAAAATTTTTTTTTAATAATTTAAAAACCCTACCCCCCCCCTTAATGTATATTGCCGATTGGCGTGATTGTAATAAATAAATAAAGAAGTTATAATTAATGTAAAAAATTGACATGAAGATTTTACTGGAATTTATATAAAAAATTTCGTTTAACTTCTTATTGATGTCAACTGTAAGTAATTTTTTTTTAAATTTGCATCTCGGCGAAATTGATTCTACGTCATACTTTTTTCAATCAAGGTTTCAATTTTTTTTAATCAATCGATAAAATTTTGATACGTTTATGACAGAAAGTCATTAAAAATTTTTACAAAGTGGTGGCACTGTTTGAGAATGGCCTTAATAAAATATTTATTGAAGAAAAAAAACCAGACCTAAAAGAATGTAAAAATGTCCTGTGAGGTTTTGAATCCTTTCGGTCACTGTAAGTGTAATCTCCAATGATAGTATGCCCAATATAGTAACAATGTACTCTAAGTTGATGTCGACGGCCTGTGTGAGGACGTAATAATATTTTAGTAGCCGGCTTACCATCTCGTAATCCTCTTTCAAGTACCAGTAATAATGTACAGCTATCACGGGGTTTAATACAATAGTTATCATCAATAGTGCACATTTTTTTATTACCTAAAATTTCTCTGGTATCTTGCCCTGGAAATATTATCAGATATTAATTATAAATTAATTTATAAATGAACATTCCAATGCTTACTGCTCAGTTGCCTACTAAAATTTATTTTCTACAATTCTAGTGCCTACGCAAATATGAATAATAATAATGTTTTTAATTTAATTTTTAATTTTCAAATTTAAATCTATCATTTTATTTTGAGATTTCAAATTTTCGGTTATTAATTAACTTGAAATGTTTATTTATAAATTTTTCTTAAGTATAATTAAAAAAAAAGTTTTTGAGTCAAATAATTTTTATAGAAAAATTTTCCCTACATTTTCATTCTTTTTCTCTCAAAATTTTATTTAAAAAATAAAAAACTGAATCTTTAAATGGAATAAATTTAAAATTTTGATAATAAAAAAAATATTTTGTTTTTGACATACATTTTACTTGTAATTTTAAAGATTGTGAAAAATAATATTACGTAATTTAAAGAACTTTTAGTTGCCTACAATATTTTTTCGTACATTACAAATACTTACTGTTCAGTTTCCTACTAAAATTTATTTTCTAGTCCTATTGCATCCGTAAATATAAAATATATAATTTAATTGCAGACTTCTATTGGCACTTAAAAATATTTCATGATGTTCATTGATTGCTATTTAACTGCGTACCCAAGTCAATGAATTTCCTAATTATTGTAGATGAGCTTCTGGTTTATTTGCCGAGAAAATCAAGTGGGTGAGGGAAATGATCGACGTTCAAGACCGATCACTTGAGAAAAAAAACGCAGCTGCTCTGTAAAATATCAGACCCACGGTAATTTTCACAACAGTATGACTCGCCCGGTCCATCATAAGATACTGGACTGAATCTCAAAGTCGATGTAGAAAATTTCCTGACCAGGCCACTAATTTCTAATAGAAAACTCGGAATTTTCCAGTTACTTTTGTGAAGACTGCAGTGGTTCTGATATTTTTCAGATCAGCTGCGTTCATTTTCTCAAGTGCTCGGTCTTGAACGTCGATCATTTCCCTCACCCACTTGATTTTCTCGGCAAATAAACCAGAAGCTCATCAACATCAATTAGGAATTTCATTGACTTGGGTACGCAGTTAAATAGCAATCAATGAATATCATGAAATATTTTCAAGTGGCAATAGAAGTCTGCAATTAAATTACATATTTTATATTTCTGTAAGCAATGGAACCGTAGAAAATAAATTTTAGCAGGCAACTGAGCAGTAAGAGTATAATGTACGAAAAATATTGCAGGCGTTTGATAGATTCAGCAAAAATATTGCAGGCAACTGATGCCTTTTCTTGTGTAAATACCTATTGGTTTATTAATTATCAAATGAGATTCATTGATATGTCCATGAACTAACGCTAAATAATACTTTTTAACTTTTCTTTTTTCAAATGCCGTTGATGCAGCACGTGCTGAGTTTTTATTTAACGCTATACAAATTACTCCACTTGTTGGATAGTCAAGACGATGTACAAAATAAAA
The DNA here is from genome assembly GCF_029852145.1 of Microplitis mediator. Lineage (NCBI taxonomy): Eukaryota > Metazoa > Arthropoda > Insecta > Hymenoptera > Braconidae > Microplitis > Microplitis mediator. Next base: position 22,901,546 of record NC_079976.1, read on the forward strand.
TCCATTTTTTAATAACGGGTTCGCTAAATGTGGGAACATTTTTTTTAGTTCATTTTCTAACGTTTTCTGCAACAAAAAAATCAATTATTAGTTTTTCGAAAAAAAAATTTACTATTATTTATAAATTAACAATTTTAAGATTTTTTTTTCAACAAATCAATTTGAAAAAATGTAAACTAAATATATACACATATAGAAAATTTAAAAAACTACAAGTGCAATTTTTTCAAATTTTTTTTTTAACTTCCCGCTAAGAAAATTGCAAATTTTCAAAAAAGGGAAGTTATTGGTTTCGGTCCGATTTTCGAAAATCGAGTTTTCATCAGATGTCGACGTTTTGAGGTCCTAGGAAACTATTCTGACTATTCCCGGGTGGACGTCCGTCCGTGTGTGTGTGTGTGTGTGTGTGTGTGTGTGTGTGTGTGTGTGTGTGTGTGTGTGTGTGTGTGTGTGTGTGTGTGTGTGTGTGTGTGAACTTTTTTTTGTCCGACGATATCTTTGGAACGGATGAACCGATTTGAACGTACTTGGTGGCGATCGAAAGAGCTCACCAAAACTTAGCCTTGATTAGATTTTGGGGTAAATCGGTCATGTATTTTACAAGTTATACAAAGAATAAGAATTAAAAATTTTTTTTTATTTTAGTTTTTTATTGATTTCTCAGAAACGACTTATACGATCAACTTCAAAATCTAATCAGCTCTAGAACTCAATAAAACACGTCGATTGCCGCCTCAACCATCAAAATCGGTCAATTCATTCCTGAGATATCGTGGAAGAAAGAAATGCTAAAATCGGTTTTTTTTAAAACAATGGCACACTAAAGTATTTTCGAGCTCGAAGAGCTCGAAAATGTATCCACAACAATGTTTCCGAGCTCGAGGAGCTCGAAAACAGCGGGAAGTTTTGGGGCTGGCCCGCAGGGTCAACCGATAGACAGATTTTTTTTTATAATTTATCGTTAAAAAAAAAATCCAAAATTATTAAACGTTGTCTGACTTATGATTGTAAATGATACTGAATTTAGCAGACGTTTAATAATTTTTGGATTTTAAAAAAAATGATAAATTATAAAAAAAAAACATTTCAGAAAATTGCACTTGTAGTTCTTTAAATTTTCTACGTGTGCATATTTTTAGTTAAATTTTTTTGTGTCTTTAATTGGTTTAAAAAAAAATTCAAAATTTTTAATTGTCTGCTAACTTCAAGATCACGATTGTAAATGTAGCAGACATACAATTTTTTAATTACATATAAAAAAATTAAATAATTAAAATAAAAAAATTTTTAAAAAATCCATGTACTGAATTTTGAATTCTCTGAACATGCATTTTTTTATTTTTATTTTATTAACATTTTAATTTATAGTTTCAAAGTGTTAAAAATTGTCAGACAATTAATCATTTTTATGAGTGTGAATGTAGCAGACATCAGAAAAATTTAAAATTATTAACAAATAGAGTAAATAATTAATAAAATAAAATTTTAAAAAAATGCGCATTTAAAAAATTTCAAAATTAATAAGTGCATTTTTTATGATCCTGAAGTTAGCAAATAGTTAAAAATTTTCGAATTTTTGTTTCAACGACTTAATTTAAAAAAAAAATAAAAATAAAAATATGCACATGTAGAAAATTTAATAAACTACAGGTGTAATTTTTTCAAATATTTTTTTTAAATAATTTATTGTTTAAAAAAAAATCCAAAATTGGATTTTTGGACGTCGGCTAACTTCAGTATCATCATTTTTTATAAATAATTTTTTTTTTATTATTTACTCTATTTATTTATAATTATAAATTTGTCTGATGTCTGCTACAATCACACTCGTTAATTTTTGAATTTTTTTTGAACGATAAATTAGTAGACGTTGGCCAAATTTAGTATCATAACTTTACTGTCATGTCTAACTTTAGTAATGACAGTAAAGTTGGCGGACATCTGACAATTTTTTAAATTTTTAAATGTGATCCTGAAGTTAGCAGACAATCAGTAATTTTCGGATTTGTTTTTCACCAAATCAATTATAAAAAATCAAAACCTAAAAATATGCACATGTAGAAAATTTAAAAAACGACAGGTGCAATTTTTTTAAATGTTTTTTTTTTTATGGTTTATCGTCTAAAAAAAATCCAAAAATAATCAGACGTCTGCTAACTTCAGTATCATTTTTAAATAATAAAATGAAATTGTTTAGACAAAAAAACCAAAAAAAGACTTTTAGAAAATTCTACAATTGGTACACGAAACTATGGGATTTGGCAGTCTTCCATGATGTCGATTATATTATATGACTTCGATTTCGCTTAAGAAATTGTGGAGTCATATTCTATGACATATGAAGATACAATTTCAATGATAATAATAATATAATTTTTTTTTTTTTTTTTTTTTTTTTTTTTTTTTTTTTTTTTTTTTGATCAATTTAATTCTTTTATTTTTTTGTATTTAATTTAAAAATTGTCTTATGCCTGCGTGATCTTGAAGTTAGCAGACAATTAAAAATTTTATGATAGTAAAGTTAGCTGACATTTGAAATTAAAAAAAATTTTTTTTAACTGATAAATAATGAAAAAAAAATATTTCTAAAAAAATGCACATGTCGGAAATTTCATGAACTATACGCGCAATTTTTCAAAATATTTTTTTTAATGTTTATTTTTTTGTTAAAAAAAATCAAAAAATTTTGAAATGTCTGCTCACTTGTCATAAAATTATTGAATTTTTTTTTAAACTAATTAAAGACACAAGAAAATTAAACTAAAAATATGCACAGGTAGAAAATTTAAAAAACTACAAGTGCAATTTTCTGAAATGTTTTTTTTTTATAATTTATCATTTTTTTTAAAATCCAAAAATTATTAAACGTCTGCTAAATTCAGTATCATTATGCCTGCAACATTATGACAGTAAAGTTAGCAGACATTTAACAACATTTTAATTCTTTTTAACAAAAAAATAAATATTAAAAAAAATATTTTGAAAAATTGCACATATTGTTTATTAAATTTTCTACAGGTGGATTTTTTTAGAAATATATTTTTTTATGATACTGAAGTTAGCCGACGTCTAATAATTTTTGGATTTCTTTTAGGCGGTAAATTTACAAAAAAAAAAAATTTGAAAAAATTGCACCTGTAGTTTTTTAAATTTTCTACATGTGCATATTTTTCGTTTTTTTTTTCTTCAAATTTAATTGTTAAAAAAAAAAACCCAAAAATTTTTAATTGTCTGCTAACTTCAGGGTTATTATTTTTTTAATTATTTATTTATTTTAAAAAATTTATTCAAATTTCAAATGTCTGCTAACTCTACTGTCATTGCAACATTTACACTCATACTTTAGTATCATAAAAAAAAATATAAAATTTATTTGTTTACCTTAACATTAATGTTATTACTATTGACAACCATATCATAGGGTTTGTTAATAATTAAATAATTATTACTACGATATAAAATATTTGAGTCAGTTAATTTATTAGTCACAACAAATAACTTTTTTATAAAATTAAAAATAATAATTATTTTGTTTATGAACCATAACCACATTGCCATTTTTTTTATATATTACAAATAAATTATTTATGCATAAAAATATTTTATTTTTAACATCAATCACTACTATGAATTATTTTTCATATTTAAATATAAATTATAATTATCATTCAAATCCAGTAATTTAAATTTTTAGTAAATAAATTTTTTTATGATACAGGTTAGCCGGCATTTAATAATTTTTGAATTTTTTTAAGACAATAAATTATTCAAAAAAAAATATTTTTAAAAATTGCACTTGAGTTTTTTGAATTCTCAAGTGCATATTTTTAGTTTTTTTTTTTTGTAATTTATTTGTTTAAAAAAAAAAAAAAAATTACAAATTGTCTGCTGACTTCAGGATCATTTTTTTTATGAGTGTGAATGTAGCAGACGTCAAATTTAAAATTATCAATAAATCGAGTAAATAATTTTAAATAAAATTTAAAAAATGCGCGTTTGAAAAATTTTGAAATTGAGTGCATTTTTTAAAATTATTTACCCTCTTTATTTATAATTTTAAATTTATTTGTCTGCTACATTCACTCGTATTTTTTTTTTAGTTGGCAACATTGAATTTTTTTTGCAACAAAAATTAATTTAATTACAAATTAATTAAAAAAATTAACAGAAAAATAAATTAATAATTTAATAAACTTTTTTTTTATATTATTTATTTAAATAAACGTTTTACTGGCATGCGCATAAGCGCGCGCTTTTTTAAAATAAAAATTTTGTATAATTTATATAAATAATTATCAGTAATTAATAATAATAATAATAATTACTAAGTTATCATAAAAATTAAATTTTTTACTAAAAAAAAAAAATATAAAAATAATTCCAACAGCTGACAGCAGGCCGGTATTGGAAAATATATGAAATTTCATGAGTGTGAATGTAGCAGACGTCAAATTTAAAATTATCAATAAATCGAGTAAATAATTTTAAATAAAATTTAAAAAATGCACATTTAAAAAATTTTGAAATTGAGTGCATTTTTAAAAATTATTTACCCTCTTTATTTATAATTTTAAATTTATTTGTCTGCTACATTCACTCGTATTTTTTTTTTAGTTGGCAACATTGAATTTTTTTTTACAACAAAAATTAATTTAATTACAAAGTAATTAAAAAAATTAACAGAAAAATAAATTAATAATTTAATAAACTTTTTTTTTATACTAATAAATATTTTTGTTTAATTATTTATTTAAATAAACGTTTTACTGACATGCGCATAAGCGCGCGCTTTTTAAAAATAAAAATTTTGTCTAATTTATTTAAATAATTAAAATAATTATCAGTAATTAATAATAATAATTACTGGGTTATCGTAAAAATTAAATTTTTTACTAAAAAAAAAAATATAAAAAATTCCAACAGCTGACAGGCCGGTATTGGAAAATATGAAATTTCAAATTTAAAAAAACGATTTTAAAAAAATATGAACGATAATTACTTTAATTAATAGGAATAATGATTGCATTTAATAAAATTATTTTTATTTTCTTAGTAATGTTGATAATTATTTTAAAAAATGTATTTATTTGAGTGTGCGCAGAACTACATGCGCATTCGTCCACATGCGCTCTGTATTTACGCATAAATTTCACCTGAAAAAACCGCCATTTGAAAGCAATTGGATCAACGGTTGGAATTATAACGTTATAGAATCGTCTAGTAAATTGCATATAAATAAAAATAATTGTAATTTAAATAAAAAGTAATCGTTTGATGTAAAAAAATTATACGATCGTTTCTAAAATGTTTCGAACTAAAACGTCAGTTGATCGTCATGTGCAAGAATTATTTCGTAAAATCACGGACGAAAAGGAGGTGAGTGAGGTTAACTCATATTTATATATATATCTATATATATAGATACGGTAAATAAGCCTATCAACATGTCTTCCGGCATTTTTTCATATTTCTAGAATAATTTTTCATGCCGGTATTCACACTTTTTTACTTTAAAGTTCATTATATATTTACTTTATTTATTTTTCAAAGATAAATATGTTATTTTATAATTTTTATTGAGTCATTTCATTGAATGACTTTTTTGACAATTGTCTGCTATTGTTTTATTAAAAATTTTTTTTTCATTGAGTCAAGTCAAGGTCGAAAATGAATTTAAAAAAATATGATCCTGAAGTTGGCAGACATTTAAAAATTTTTGAATTTTTGTTCCAATGACTTAATTTAAAAAAAAATAAAAATAAAAATATGCACATGCAGAAAATTTAAAAAACTATATGTGCAATTTTTTCAAATATTTTTTTTTAAATTTTTTATCGTCTAAAAAAAAATCCAAAAATTATTAGACGTCTGCTAATTTCAGTATCATAAAAAAATATATATATTATAAATTTTATGATACAGAAATTAGACGTCTAATAATTTTGAATTTTTTTAAAAATCGATACATTAGAAAAAAATATATGTAAAAAAATTGCACATGTAGTTTTGTAAATTTTCTACACATGCATATTTTTATTTTTTTTTTTTTTTAATTTTATTTGTAGAAAAGAAAAATTCAAAAAATTTTTAGTCTTAACGTCAGGATGATACTGAAGTTAGCCGACGTCCAAAAACTTTTGGATTTTTTTTTTAAACACTAAATTATAAAAACAAAATATTTGAAAAAAATTCACTTATAATTTATTAAATTTTCTACACGTGCATATTTTTATTTTTTTTTTTAAATTAATTCGTTAAAAAAAAAATTGAAAAATATGCACATGTAGAAAATTTAATAAACTATAAGTGCAATTTTTGAAAATATTTTTTTTTTATAATTTTAAAACAAAATCAAAAAATTATTACACGTCGGCTAACTTCAGTATCATTGAATTTTTTAATTTTTATGATACTGAAGTGAGCAGACGCTTAATAATTTTTGGATTTCTTTTTAGACGATAAACCATAAAAAAAAAATTTTTGAAAAAATTGCACCTGTAGTTTTTTTAATTTTCTACATGTGCATATTTTAATTTTAATTTTTTTTTTAAATTAAACTGTTGAAAAGAAAATTCGAAAATTGTCAATTGTCTGCTTACTTCAGGATCATAAATTTTAAGTGTAATTTATTTTTATTTTATTTTTGGAGCATCCAGTCAATTGATAAAAAAAAAATTTCATTTATTTTTATTATTTCAATGAATTTAAAAATTGTTAATTTATTTTATTTTGATGAAAAAAAATTTTTAATTTAAAAATTCACTGATTTACATAAATTTTATTATGATCCTGAAGTTAACCGACGTCTAATAATTTTAGGATTTTTTTAAAAACGATAAATTCTTGAAAAAAAATAAACTAAAAATATACACAGGTAGAAAGTTGAAAAAACTATAAGTGAAATTTTTTCAAATATTTTTTTTTTAATAATTTATCGTTAAAAAAAAATCTAAAAATTATTAAACGTCGGCTGATTTCAGTATCATATCATATTTTATTATAAAATTGATTTTCCATCGAAACATTTGACATCTTGTACAGAAAAAAGAATTATTTTGTTTATTTTCAAAATAATCAATAATTTTTTTTTTTTATTTTAAATATTTAAAATTTATTTTATTTTGATAAAAAAAATTTGAAAATTTGAAAATGCATTCATTTGCATAGAGTTCTTTTTATATTTAAAGGTTTCACATCTCATGTAAAAAAAAAATTCTTTTTTTTTTTTTTAAAATAACCCACTTTTTTTATTTCAAATATTTGAAGTTTATTTTATTTTAATGAAAAAAAATTTTCAAGTGCGATAATGTGCTCATCTATATAAACTTAATTATCAAATGATTTCTATAACAAAGCATTTGATATCTTGTATATAAAAAAAAAAATTATCTTATCTATTTTCAAAGTAATCAAATTTTTTTTTCACTACAAAGAATTTTTAAATATTCAAGTTTAGTTTATTTCGATTAGAAAAATTTAAAATCTGCATATGCGCCGGTTTACATAAATTTATTTATCATATTATTTTTATATCAAAACATTTGTCCTTTTATTTTAAAAAAATTTTTTATTTATTTTTCAAATGATCAAAATTTTACAAACTGGAAATTAATTTTAAATTAATATAAAAAATTTTTACGATGCTGAAGTTAACCGACAATTAAAAATTTTTGTTTTTTTTTTAAATTTTTAAACTTAAAAATCTGCTCACGTAAATTTTTTTATTTATTTAAAAATTTGACATCTTTTGTATTAAAAAAAAGTAATTTTTAATATAACCAAAATTTTCATTGTTTCAAAGATTTAAAAAATTTTAAAATTAATTTTATTTTGATAAAAAAAATTTTCAAATGCGAAAATGCGCTCATTTACATAAATTTAATTATAAAATTATTTTTATATCTAAACATTTGACATCTTGTATTTGAAAAAAAGAACTATTTTATTTATTTTCAAAATAATCAATTTTTTTTTTTATTTCAAACATTTTTAAAATTCAATAATTAATTTTACTTTGATACAAAAAATTTTTAAATATCAAAATCCGCTTTTTTTTCTAAACATTTGACATCTTTTATAAAAAAAAAAAATATTACTTTCAAAATAACCAAATTTTTTTTTTTTTCAAACATTTAGAAAATTAAAAATTTCATTTTCTCCTGATAAAAAATATTTTTGAACATAAAAATCTGCTGATTTACATAAATTTATTTATCAAATTATTTTTATATCGAAACATTTGACATCTTTTATTCAAAAAAAATTTATTTTATTTATTTTTTAAATGATCAAAATTTTTTTTATTACATACATTTTACAAACTGAAAAATTAATTTTACTTTGATATACAAAATTTTTAAACAAAAATCTGCTCACAAATTAATTTTTTTACCTAAAAATTTGATGTCTTTTATAAAATAAAAATAATTTTTAAAATAATCAAAATTTTTTTTATTTCAAACATTTAAAAAATTATAAAATTAATTTTATTTTGATAAAAAAAATTTTCAAATGCGAAAATGCGCCCCTCTTCATAAATTTAATTATAAAATTATTTTTATATCTAAACATTTTACATCTTGTATTTAAAAAAAAAAAAACTTGCAAAAATATCCATTTTTTTTTTATTTCAAACATTTTTAAAATTAAAAAATTCATTTTACTCTGATATAAAAATCCGCTCACTTACAAAAATTAATTTTTTTATCTAAACATTTGGCATCTTTTATAAAAAAAAAAAGTTACTTTCAAAATAACCAAAATTTTTTTTTATTCCAAACATTTAGAAAATTGAAAATTTAATTTTCCTCTGATCAAAAATATTTTTATACATAAAAATCCTTTGATTTACATAAATTTAATTATCAAATTATTTTTATAGAAAATCACCTGACACTAAAAATAGCAGACGTTAAAAAAATGACTTTCTTCCAAACGACTAAAATTCTTACCGAAAAAATTGTGATCCTGAAGTGAGCAGACGATTAGTAATTTTCTGATTTTTTTCACCAAATCAATTCCAAAAGAAACAAAAACTAAAAATTGCACATGTAGAAAATTTTAAAAACCACGGGTGCAATTTTTTCAAATACTCGTTTTTTTTATAATTTATCATGTAAAAAAAATCCAAAAATTATTAGACGTCTGCTAACTTCAGTATCAAAAAAAATTTAATATCAAAAACTTCAAAAAATCTTTTTGCGCATGACCTAAAAATCGTATCCTTACAAAAAACTTGTTTATAAAACAACAAAATTGTCCAACGTCTGCTACTTTCAGTATCCCAAACATTTGACGTCTTGTCCACAAAAAAAACTGATTTTTTTTTTTTTTAACAGCGATCGCTTCGTTGTTACAACATAGCCAAGCTGTATTACCAAGTCGGAGACTTCGAGTCTGCTCGTCGATATGTATCGAATTATCTCGAAGTAAAAGTAGAGTCCGCAGCAGCCCACAAATTACTAGCTCAAATAAATGAAGCATTGGGACAAAAGGAAGCAGCCTTGGCTCAGTACCAGCTATCACTCGAGCTCGATGGTCGTCAAGATGATTTGATCTTAAAAGTATGCGAGCTTTTAATAGACGTAGACATCAGCTTGGACATAAATCGTATCAAGTACTGGGTCGACCGAGCAGGTGAGAAATTTCCCCACCACCAAATAGTATTTCAATTAAAAGAAAAAATGTTGTCATCAGATCGATCTGGAATAAATGACGATCTTGAAGGCTTAATAATATCCGAGTTATCAACACGTCCATCAGACGTTATGTTGCGCGTTAAATTAATAAAATATTACATTTCTAAAAATCGTATCGCTGATGCTTATCGTCACGCTATCGATGTCGAAGCCAATTACATTCATCGAGATGATTTGCAGTGGTACGAAACTTTAGTTGACGTCATGACGTTATTTAAGGAAACCAATAAATTTTCTTCATCATTTTGGATAAATTATGTCGCATCTTGGGAGAGATTCGCTGCTCTATCATGCAAAGACGGTAATAAAGTCAAAACAATTGCCGAGGCAACTCAAGCAATTTTGAATTTCGATTCAGCTTTGCATCAAGTCAAACAACAGCCCCAACAAAATTCCGCTTTCAATGATCAAATGTTCCATCACATGTCGGGTCAGCTTTATTACCATCTCGCTTGTCTGTTGCTGCGTAAAGCAAAACGTGAGCAAAAAAATTGGACTGAAACTGCGCGGCTGTGCTGTCCATTGTTACTCAGCGCTTTTCATGCTGCCCCAATAGACCCAACCGGTTCGTGGACTACTGGTTTGAAAGCTCCTTCTAAAACACTCGTTAATTTATGGCGCAAAGAAGGCTGCTATCGTTGCAGTCAAGCTGCCCATGTGTTGCAAGATTATGCGCGTGATAACCCGAAGAAACTGATGGGCAAAATTGAAGAGTTTATGAATAATTCCTGGCGCGAAAATATTTATCGCAAAATATTTAATAACAAAACTCAAGACTTAACTAATTCATATTTTGTTAAACATTCAAATCAGAATCCCCCGTTGAGACTTTTGTCAGCCACTGAACTGAAACAATACGACGAAGAGTCGAAAGAAGTTTATCCCGATTCCCTACATCATCATGTGTGGCTTGGAATCGTTAACAAGCCGCGTTTGAATAGCAATGAAGTTCCCGGGCCTTATCCCAATGAATACTCACACGTGTTTCCAAATTTGCAACTGTCCGTTTATAATTTAAGTCAAGCTTCGCCTGACAGCCTCGGAATTCTCGATATAGACGCGTTTTTGAATGCCACTATATTGTGTTCTCTGAAAACTGTTGAAGAACAACAAAAAAGCGGACTGCTGTCACCTGAACGCATGCCCACATTGCCTGCTGATTTGACGAACACTCTGTGTACGTCGGTTCAAGAAAAATGGTGGACGTACGCCTACAAAATTTACCGACGATCTGAGATTATTTCCAGTGACATCGGGGAAATACGACAGGAAGTTCAACGCGGGCTGGAAGTCATTCGTTGCATTGGCAGTCACGGTTTGCATCCCAGTATTTTGGTTCATTTGGCTCGAATTTTTAATCACCGGAGTAAATTATTCAAAGACAAAGACAATAACGATCTTACATTCATCCAAGCGAGATGCGAATTGTATTGGTCTGCAGCGGTCCCATTACTCGAGCGATTACTCAACAATCAACAGATTCGTATGATAAGCACCCGGATTTTTGATTATCAAGGCAAAGAAATGAGCAATCTTGAGCTGAGCAATGCGTTGGAAGAAGGCAGACTTTTGATTGCATGTAAATACATCCGTGATAAAAATTACGAACAAGCGAGCGACATTCTTCAGTCATTGAAATGTCCTGAGGCTTCTTTCCATCAAGGGGAAATTTACAAAAAACTTGCTGATGAATTAGTTGAGTCACTACCAAAAGAGAGCATCACATCGTCAGTACGGTCTCAGTACACGATAATGCTGACGAAAGCACGGAATTGTTTTTACTTGACTTTAGATCGTTTGCGTAGTCCAGGGATAAATCCAAACCATCCATTAAACGCGGAATTGGGAAGCCGACTGGCGATTATTGAAGATGAATTGTGGCGCAATGACGCCAAGAATGAGGCCGACAATGCTTCTGACGAAAGTTACTCGTCTGCTCACAGCATCACTGAACAATTGGCCAACTCGACGATTAATCATTCGAGTATAATAACACCTCGGCGTAATAACCCTCGCACACCTAGACAAGCAAGTACTCCACGTCATCATCATACTTTAGACACCGACATTACGCGCAGCCGAATCCAATCAGAAGCTCGTCCGAGTCCCGAACGTCTGGACGCACAAATCCGCCAGCTGTTGTACACAAAAGATAATATTTTGCACAGTGTGATGGACCAACAAAAAACACTACTGGAGTCTAACAAAGCGTTGACTGAATCCAACAGACAACTGCAGGCAATCGTTGAAGATCTAAGGAAAGAGATGTCGGAATTTCGGATTGCAGCGAAACAAAAAAAATCAAAACCTGCTGCTGGTGGTAATCAGTACGAAGATGACACTTATATTTATGATGAAGATTACAGCGACGTTAACTTACAAAACTCTCAGCCTATACCTCAACCCATAATTCCACCACCGCATATTCCGACTAATATTTATCAACCACCGCGTCATCCATACTCGCCCCTGGTCTATCCGAACCAGCTGAGTAATTATTACACAGGATTGCCATTCAATGATCCCGCTCAACTCCAGCCATTTTATCCCCCCAGAGTTTTTCCATTGCCGGCACTCTATCCCTCCACGCCTGACCGTTCTATTGGGATCCCAAAAGTTCCAGACATGATGCAACCAGGTATGTTACAACAAAACTTGTTTAATTCACATTTGATCAATCCGTTACATGAAATTGTCTCTCCTCCCCAAAATCAAGTCCCAGTTCAGCCAGGCATCGATTTATCGTCCACTGCTTTAGCGCCCAAGGAACCAGTAGCCCCAATTAAAAACGTACCCGTAAATAAAGACCCGCCTGTCAATGTTACCATCACCAGTTCAGATACTGTTCCAACTAGTGCTTCAACTGTCCAACCGACTCTAAGTATTGTCATTCCACCCCAGCATCGTAAAACTACAGCCATTGCCAATTCAAACCCGACAGTTACCACCAGTACCCCACACAATTATCAGATTCTAATGCCCACGGGGGCTAAAATTCCTTCGTCAACAAACTTGCCATCGTTTTTCAATGCCAATCAGAACGTCAGTTCAATAATCGGTAGCAATAATATCCCACTGTCACAAGACAGAATAAATACCAGTGTGGTATCAACCGGTTCTCACAACAGTTCTATTGAAGCTGTCGAAGTTGAGCATGACCCGATTCCTGACTTCCAACCGGTGATACCTCTTCCAGCTGAGGTTAAAGTAACAACTGGTGAAGAAGATGAAGAAACGTTATTTTGCGCTAGGGGTAAATTGTTCCGTTTTGCTGACAAAGAGTGGAAGGATCGCGGTGTAGGAAACGTTAAACTTCTGCGTAATAAAGATGGCAAAGTCCGTTTGCTAATGAGACGTGATCAGGTACTGAAAATTTGTGCTAATCATCTATTGTCATCTGACATGGAACTCAAAGCGATGCCAAGTAATGATAAAGCCTGGACTTGGGCGGCCAATGACTACGCCGATGAAGAAGTTAGACTAGAAAAACTCTGTATTAAATTTAAATTAGTCGAAGAAGCTCAATTATTCAAAGAGAAATTTGATCAAGCGAAAACATCAATCCCCTCATCGCCGCCCAAAATTAAAGATCAGGAAAAATCCAAAGCTAAAGAAGTTGATAAGAAAACTGATGATAAACCATCAAGTGCGATGATGGTTGGTGGGTTTTCCTTTACTTCTACGCCGGTTATTCAGTCAACGGTATCTGCTGATGACAACAAACCCAAACAAACTGAAGAACCGGCAAAACCAAGTCCATTTGCTGGGTTTTCATTCAGCAAAAGCGAGCCATCAATGCCAGCAACTGGATTTTCTTTTGCTAAAACCTTTGCATCAACTCCTGAAGCAGAGGTAACCAGTACAAGTAAACCAGCACTCCGTCAACCTCAAGGTTTGTCATCTTCGTCGTTGTCGTCAGTATCAAGTTCAGGTTCTCAAATCATGGGAACAATAAATGATGACAATGAAGCCGTTTTGTTTAACAAAAATGCGAGTTTGATGCGCAGTACTGGTGACTCAGGACAATGGAAAGACCGCGGCATGGGTTCATTGATGCTTTTGCTCAACGAAAAGTCTCGTAAATTGCGAATATTGATGAGAAAATTGGATACTTCGAAATTGTCTATCAACCACATGGTAACGGGTAATTTTATGATTATGAATTTAAGTGGAGCGTCAAATGTTCTCATGTGGTCATCGACGGAACAGATAAAAACCGGGAAATACGAAACTTATGCTGTCTCATTCAAAGATTCATCAGAAGCTGATGACTTCCGTGACAAAGTAAATCGCTTGGTAAAAATTATGGTCGACAATGAAATTCCTGTTGAAAATATTATCAAGAATGGCAAGACAATTGAAATAATTGAGTCAATTAAACCACCAGCTCCAAAGTCTTTGTCAGAAATGTTCAAACCAGCCGCTGGCTCGTGGGAATGCGCCGGTTGCTATACAAGAAATACTGCGGGAACGACCCAGTGCGTTGCTTGTTCTGCTCCATCGTCAGTTGTAAGCTCGACGGGTCACAAAATCACCGAAATATTAAAACCACAAACTCCGATATCAGTACTAACATCAGCTGCTAATTTAAATACCAAACCATCATTCGGTGGATTATTTAAACCGCAACCTGATACGTGGGAATGCAAAACCTGTTACATACGAAACGTTAAATCTGACACTTACTGCATTGCTTGTGACAGTCCTGTAGATCCGTCGATGCCTCCCAAGCCAAAACCGAATGACTTTGGATTAAAACCAAACAACTCTGGATCCACGCAAACGTTTACTTTTGGATTTGCACAGCAACCAGCCACAGCAACTTCACAATCAACGAATTTGTTTACCGACATGTTGAAGGGTCAGAAAGACACTCCAAGTGTTACTGGTTCGTCATCAACACCCACGTTCTCATTCGGTTTAAATTCACAAGCATCAAAAGATTCCGGTATCAGCGGATTTACATTCAAAGCACCAGTTGCTGATGTAAAATTACCTGGAGACAATAAGCCACTGGACTTTAGTATGTTCGGTAAAAAATCCGAAAGCAAAGACTTCATTTTTGGCAACACACAAAAACTCGACCCACCAACACCCAACACATTCGCATTCGGATCACCCGGAAAGTCATTTGACTTCCAGTTTTCATCAAAGTCTCCAGTTAAATCACCTGGTGCTGCTGATGTCAGTGAAGACGAAGTTGCTGAGAGTGAGGACGTTTACTTTGCACCGGTGATACCGTTGCCTGATAAAGTCGAAGTTAAAACTGGGGAAGAAGACGAGCAAGTTCTCTATTGTCATCGCGCGAAGCTTTTCAGATTTGATGCCAAGAGTAAAGAATGGAAAGAACGTGGACTGGGTGACATTAAAATTCTTCGACACGAAGAAAGTCAGAAGACCCGATTTGTTATGCGTCGGGAACAAACGCTCAAGTTATGCCTCAATCATTTTGTGACAACGGAACTAGAAATAACTAAAAAAGATGACAAGACCTGGATGTGGTATGCAGCCGATTACAGTGATGGAGAAATAGAATACGTTCAGTTCGCTTGTCGTTTTAAAACCCAGGAAATTGCTCAAGAGTTTAAGGAAGCTGCTGATCTCGCTATTTCCAATGTAGCTTTTGATGCCAATGAAGAGTCTCACCAGCCATCGACACCAGCGGCTTCAAATAAAAGTACCGCCCAAGATGTCCAAGTGGTTTATGAGCTTAAGGTTACACCGGAAGAGAAAGATGCAGCTTTGAAATTGAAGCTTCCAGAAAACTTTTACGCTTACAAACAAAAAGAAGACTGTCCAGGATGTATCGGATGCAAAGACCCAGATGTCTCTCTATTTGAAAGTGACAAATCAAAGTCTCAAGCTGTCACTTCACCGACTACGCCACTTAATGTCAAGTTAGCGCCGCCTAAATTGAGCCCATTGCCATCACAAGCTCCTGCATCAACCACCAGCTCCATGGTCTTCGGTGGCGTCAATTCATTTTCCTTTGGCTCGACTACTCCCACATTTGGAGCCACGCCCGTTTTCGGTGGGAACTCACTTGCAGCAAACGACAAAGACAAAAAACCAAGTTTCGTTTTTGGCAGTTCTACAATTTCTGATACTTCCGAGTCTGATAAATCGAAAAATTTGTTTGCTGATAAAACGATTTGTAGCCCGACTTCAGCGACTGTCAATTTTGGGAAAAGTCAGGCTTTCAATAAATCATTTGGCGAACCACAGAACCAGGGATGGGTTTTCGGTGCTTCCGGTTCGACTGGAAGTTCAATATTTGGTGGTAACAGCAGCAATACTGTAAGTAAATCCGAGTCAAGCTCAACGGGATTTAATTTAACAGCAACTACACCATTTTCGAGTACATTTGGAAGTGGGCTGACCATCACAGCTAAGACTGAACAACCAACAGCAACACCAACTTCTATTTTTGGTTCAATTGCTAATGATTCTACGGCTGTTTCATTTGGAAGCTTAGCTAAATCAGTTCCAGTATCTTCAGCACCAGCAACTTCAACACCACCAGCAACTAGTTCATTAGTCTTTGGTTCAACAACAGCATCAACACCAGCAACTAGTTCATTAGTCTTTGGTTCAACAACAGCATCAACACCAGCAACTAGTTCATTAGTCTTTGGTTCAACAACAGCATCAACACCAGCAACAACTAGTTCATTAGTCTTTGGTTTAAAATCAACACCACCGACAACATCAGCCAAAGTTTTTGGAGACACATCAATATTTGGCGGTACAACATTCGGATCTGCTACAATGAGTTTTGGATCATCAGTCACTGGTTCCAATACTAAACTACCAGAGACTCCACTTAAAGCAGATGGAACCACTGCGTTTTTAAATACCGACAACATCACAACGTTTTCCAGTCTCGCAGCCAAAGCCGGACAACCAGTTGGTTTCAAAACGGATCCTAATTTCTCGTTTGCTGGTGCGGGGCAGTCATTGTTTGGTTCCAAGCCTTCTCCGGTAACAAATAAAAATGAAAAAACTCCCAAGAAAGACGAAGACAATGAGGAAGATGATAAGGGAGACGATGGTCAGGAATACGATCCGCATTACGAGCCAATAATTCCACTCCCTGATGCGATTGAAGTCTGGACTGGCGAAGAAGACGAAGAAAAAGTATTTAGTCAGCGTGCGAAATTGTACAGATTTGAAACGGAGACAAAGGAATGGAAAGAACGAGGTGTCGGTGACATGAAACTTCTGCACCATGTTGAGAAAGGAACTTATCGGCTCTTGCTGCGACGTGAGCAAATCCACAAAATTGTTTGCAACTTCTCCATATCACCAGACCTGGAATTCCAGCCGCTAAAAACATCTGACCGCAGCTGGATGTGGGTGGGAATGAATTACATCGAAGGGGAACTTGTATTGGAACAGTTGGCAGTGAGGTTCAAAAACCCGCAACTCGCGATGGAGTTTAAGCAGGCGATAGATAAAGCCCAGCAAGAGTTACGAGAAAGACCACCGCGTAATAATGAAGATTCTCATGGAGTTGATGACTACACGGAGTATCATGTCGAGGAAGAAGACGATGATGAGAATGATGAAGAAGATGAGGATGATCATTCGACGATGTTTGAACGAGCTGGTAAATTGTTTTATCTAGACGATGGCGAGTGGCATGTGATGGCTGATGGTCAGCTCAAGATGCTCTACGATTCTGAGTTGTACGGAGCTCGGATTACATTCGAGACAGCCTCGGGAGAACTCATTTGCAACTGTGTCATCACAATAGAAACTGAAATTCACGTAAGATTTTTATTTTTTTAATTATAGTAGAGGGTGGCTCTAAAAAAGTACACGGTAAAAAATAGTGGGTCAGATAAAGGGCCCAGTTTCTGAATTAATTTAAATTAAAGTTTCAAAAATTGATGTTTGAAGACCTAGTTTCTGACACTCAAAATTTTCAGTGCTGTAGTTTCTGACACTGATATTTATAAATGATTTATTATTTGTTCTTGACCCAAGAAATTTTTTGCATTTTGAATTGAAAAGAAAAAATTTAATCAAGTTTTGCCCTTGCAAATTTTTAGAACTAAAATTTTTGAAAGTTCAAGAATTAGTCTAGTTTTGTCTGTCCGTAACGCAATTTTTTTTTAAAACAACAGATCAAAAACAGATTAAAATTTTTATAAAAGATCAAAAATATCTCAAATAGTCCAATTAGACTAAAATCAGATCAAATTTTTCGACCCGGGATATATAAACTTGAATTGAAGAAAAATTATTTAAATTTATTATTTATTTTGATACTGATTTCATTTTTTGACCCGGGATTTAATGCATTTTTTATAATAATCGTACTTACTGCATTAAATATTAGGTCTCCAATAATAATTAATATTGCACTTGATCTAGCCAGTCAATGAAACTTACCGTTCATATGTCTATCGATAACATTAATAACATTAATACGACTGACTGTTCCGGTACTGGGCACGGGTTCATTTTGTTGTACCAATAGACAAACAGTAAACTTAATACAATAATACTATTTTTTTCATATTGATAATATCTTTTCTTGAATTTTGTCATTCAAGATGCATATGGGAGATTGTCAATAACTGGGCCCTTTCCCAGGTCAAAAAATTAGATCTGTTTTAAAATAAATGATAAATTCAAATATTTTTCCTTTAATTCAAGTTTATAAATCGTATTTATTTTATATAAGAATTTAATCTGTTTTTGCCCGTACTATTCCTTATCCAGGCCAATATCAGACTTATTTTCGTATGATATTTAGTCTGTTTTAAATCGCGTTTAGACTAAAAACAGACTTTTTTATTATAATTATTGGTCTGTGTTCAATTGTTTTTAAGGACAAATACAGGACTTTTTATAAATATAAATAATAATAATAATAATCTAGATTTATCAATTTATTTTAATTTTCTTGGTATTTAAAACATGCTAATGCGCTTCCATAATAAGATGTCACAGAGAGAAAATGTTGGCTCGAAACCTACCACTTTTTACAATGCTGTCGACTAAACTTGAAACAGGAAGTAACGCATCCAAAAAATTATCGTGCTCTTACAAAAAATGATTATACTGTATCACATTACTTATTACGCGCGAGAAACTTATCGATGAGCTCCAATATCAATTACTTCCATACATTATAATAATTTTGATGCAGCATAATAATTTTTTATAAGAGTATAGTAATTTTTTGGATACTTTACTTTCTGTTTCAAGTTTGGTCGACAGCATAATAAAAATTGGTAGATTTCGAGCCAACATTTTTCTCCGTAGCACATGAATTTTGATGTTTTTTTATGCCAAAATATTTTCAATTTTATCCAGTAAATAAGAGAAAATTCTTGACATTTTAAGAGTTGTTTTATCACTTTTATTCAATGATAAAAATATTCAATGAAGACAACTAAAAAATTAAGCTGTCAAATTTTCATTAACTGCCGACATTTTTAAACAAAAGATAGTAAATAAAACATAATCAATTCTGCAACTTAATATTTTTTCATAAATATTGCCCATAAATAATAATTTTATAAGTCCATGATTTAATCTAGTTTTGTCCTTGTAAATTTTCAGAACTAAAATTTTTTAAAGTTCACGAATTAATCTAATTTAGTCTGCTCGTAACGCGTTTGTTTTTTAAAGTAGCAGGTCGAAAACAGCTTAAAATTTCCATAAAAGATCAAAATCAGATCAAATTTTTCGACCCGGGTTATCTTATTCAGAAAAAAAGGGATTTTTCGGCGTAAACATTTTTATTTGAACCAATAAATTTTTTGCATTTTAAATTGAAAAGAAAATTTTTATTTTTTTTTTAAATTTTATTATTTATTTATAAATATTTTAACTTACATATTTTTAACATCGAATAATCAAAAGTAGGTCATATTAATTTATTTTACTGACAATGAAAATATAATGAAAACTTTAAATATCTTAATGACCCAAATAAAATTTTTGAATCAGGGAAAATTTAAAAAACTTTACTAGAAAACTGGGAAATAGAGAATTTTAAAATAATTTCTTTGTGGTCACCCTGATTATCAATTGAAAACAAAAATTTTCTTGGGCCAAGGAAATTTTTGTTTTGATTTCATAAAAAAAAATTTTCTATCAGTTTTTGATACAATAATTAATAATTTTTTTTCTTTTCATATTAAAGGTTGACAAAAATGAATGTATATGGACTGGAATTGATGATGCATTCGAACCATCAGTACGACGTACTCTCAAAGCTCAATTTTCATCAGAAGAAGATGTACAGGAAATGTATATGAACTTCCAAGATGGTCAAGATTATGCACGCCAAGCTGACATTAGTGAACACAATTATATAGATAACGATTTTTCATCGGCTAGATAATATTTTTTTTCTATTTCATTGGATACATAGAACTTATTTTTAATTACTTTAAAAATACAAATTAAGTAAAACTAGAAAAAACAAATAACTAAATAAATATTAATTTCTTCTTTCACGTTTGTAAATTTGAATAATTAAAATTACGTAGTTTATATAATTTTTTTTTTACTTAATATTAATTTTTATTTTACATGGGATCAAATTTAAAAGAAAAGATTGTAGAAATTTTCTAAAAATTTATCTACTTATTTTAAAATCATTAAATAAAAATAAGACTTTTTTTTAAGTAACAACAGGTGATATTTTTTATTTTTTAGTAGTTCGTATTCCCATTTTTTTAAGATGAATAAAAAGAAAAAAAATTAAATAAGACGAGTAAATTTTTGAATAAATTTAATTTTATGACTTTTTTTTATATAATTAATTAAAGTTAATTATTAATTAAAAATGTTTATTAAAATAAGTTCGATCGTTAAATAATTTTAGCATTGCATTAAATGAATAAACACTAATATTAAATTCATTAATAATATTTTTTATTAATTCTTTAACACTTAAAATTAATTAATAATTACGAGCAACCTGCAGTCACAACGTGACTGCCCAAATATTTTTAGTAAATTTATAAAATATGCAGAAAAAAAGGATTTCTTGCCGCAACAAAATAAATAAATAAAAAATTTAAAAAGTATTTATATTAAATTTTACTTGATAAGTTAATGAATTTCATCTGAAAAATTTTAGCGGTAATTTTAAGTTGTGATTTGAAATTTAAAAATGATAAAAATTGTAAAATATTTAAATTCAGACCATCACCGAAAAAGTTTTAGATGAACAAATAAATAAATTATTCAAAATGTCAAATTTTAAAACGGCCTATAAATTGTCAAAAAATTTAAATGATAATTTTTTAACCACTGGCTGTAAGATAATTGATAATTTATTACGCGGTGGTATTTCAAGACGAGGGATTACTCAGTTTTATGGGATTGCTGGTTCTGGAAAAACACAATTAGCTTTGCAATTATGTTTAACATCACAAATACCGACCTCAAGTGGTCATCAAACTGGTAAATATTTTATTTTATTTATAAGAATTTTAAAATTACTTATTAATTTTTACGAGCAACCTGCAGTCACTACGTGACTGCCCAAATATCACAACTAAATTTATAGAATACGCAGAAAAAAAGGATTTCTTGCCGCAAAAAATTTTAATTTGCACCAAGAAATTTTATGCATTATCAATTAAATACAAAAATTGTCTTGGAGAGAAAAGATTTTTTTGGTCAAGAAATAATTCCTTGCACCGAGTAATTTTTTCTAATTCTAAATAAATTTTGTTTTCAATTCACGATGCAAAAAATTTATTGGGGTAAGTAAAAATTTTCTTTAGGCGAGTAAAGATTTTTTGTGTCAATGAATCCTTTTTTTTTCTATGCACAATTTTTTGGCTTTGAGAAACTTCCTAAAACCAAAAGGGAGTAGAAAAATCTGTCATTTTGGAATAAGTGACGCGATATAAATAATATAGCGATAAATTCAGTGACATTCAGTCATATTTAGTGACAGAATAATTAAAGTATTAATTTATTTAAAGAAAATAAATACGATCGTCTTTTTTCCCGCGTAATTTAAATGTAATTCGAATGATACAGATAAATCTATTTATTTCAATACCTGGCAATTAAAAAGAGTTTAAATTATGAAAAGGCACAAATTCAAGTCAAGACCTATCTAATGATACCAATTTCAATAACATTAACTAGTTCTATCATATATAGATATGGCGGGAGAGCTATCGACGGACGAAGCTATTGAACTAAGACATTATTATAAGAAAGTGAGAAAATCATCTAACCAAAATGAACCCTTAATGGCCACACCTCACCCAGGCCACATGGGGTTCAAGACCTCTAATTCCACTTTTTTTAAGTCTGGGGTGACTAGTCACCTCATGTAGCCGTTAAGGGTTAATAAAAAACATAAATTTATGTGACAAATCAAAAGAATCTGGTTTATGCGAATACGAATTGACAATATCTTTAGAAGGAAAAATTTTATATTTTTTTATTTCTATGACAGTTTTATACTTTTGTATTTTATTATTCTAATTCTATAATTTCAAATTTTGAGAACTGAAAAATGTATGCTAGAATCTCTAAATATAATGCACCGATATAGGGGAGGGTGGGGCAGAGCGGCCCTCCTAAGCCAATTATTATTTTTTGTGGCTTTCAACCATAAGATCATTTTACTTTTGTCCTATTTCGAACAAATTTATGGACATTTTGCCAAAATTCTGAAAAAATTTTTTTTTTTTTGTGGGGCAGAGCGCCCCCCCTTAAAAAAGTGATAAAAAAATTTTTTTTTTCGTTTTTTTTTTTTTTTAAATTGTTTTTATCATTAAGAATGTATTTCTTTCTCTTGACAACTATTTTTGGTTTTATATTACTCGAAAAAAATTTTTTAAAGCGTAAAAAATCGTTCACTCTCGATTACCTTAATTACTAATTGTTATTTAATAAAAAAAAAATCAATTCTATAATTTTACTTTATTTCAAAAATTTATCAACTAAAAAAAAAAATTTAATTTTTATAAATTTTTAGTGACCAAATTTGCCTCTTACATAAAGAAACGGCCGAAAAATATGAAAAAATAATTTTTTCGGAAGTTTCGGCTGGTCCATTTTGCCCCAGGTGTTATGCGTAGAGCTAGAAATGTGGAATTATAATAATTTTTTTTTAATTTGACGATAAAAATATGAAAAAATCACTTTTTCAAAATTTTGAGCTTGTCCATTTTGCCCCAAATGTCATGCGTAGGGGTAAAAATGCGCAAACATATCGGATTTATAGTAATTAGTCGAAAAAAAAAAATTTTTTTTTTGGTCAAAATTTCAGGGGGGCCGCTCTGCCCCACCCTCCCCTACGTAAGGTATTAAATAAAATTCAAGTTTCATCTTGGGTAAATTAAGTGTTCATTATGACGGTTCCACCATGATATCTCCCCAGACGAAATCTCTCCGACAAAATTTCCACAGGAGAAAATCTGTTGAACACGATCTCTATAAACGAGATCTTATAATAATCTATGTAATTATAATGATTTCTACACTTACGACTGGAATCGTATTCAGGTTTTTTTCACATTTTATGTGTATATCATAAATAACTAGAATGTGTTAAACATATATGTATGAAATCATGGGGAATTCCCAGCCCAAATTTGACATCATCGTTAATTGCAAGAACTTGACGTAAACTTAACGTCAAATTTTCAAATTTTTGAAGTGATAGTATGGCCATCAGGGATTGGACTGATAAAAATAATTTTAGAAATTTTATCTTGGAGAGATTTTGTCCAGAGTGATAAAGTTGTGTTACTCATTTTGACTGAATGATTGGTATATGAAGACGCCCTAGCGGATCCGAATTACGGTAAATACAGTGATTTACCGTAATTTGCCGTAAATTACGGTAATCTACGGTAAATTGCCGTAATTTACGGCGAAATGCCGCAAATTTACGGAAAATTTGCGGTGAAGCTGCGGTAAATTTGCGGCAATGTTGCGGTGAAAGTACGGTAGTTTACGGTAAAAATGCCGCATTTTCGCCGTAAAGTTGTGGTAACAATGCAGTACTTTACCGTAGAAGTTTTGTTAAATTGCGGTATTTCACCATATAATTGCGGTAAATTTGCTGTATTTTACTGTAATGTGAAGCTTTTCACTGGAATGTCTGTTGATAATCGGATATTTGACTGTAAACAACTGTCTTTACTTGACATTTCGGTACCGTGTCTTTAAGATTTGGTATTGTGTAGTGCTGGATATTATTCAAATCGTAAAGAAATCTGTTCTCATCCGTGTTGACCGAACTTTCAAATTGTAGATCTACATTGATATCATTACAAGTATTCAGATAACTTAGATTTTCTCACATTAAAGGTATAGATTAGAATCTATACAATTTAATAATTTTTTAATTTTTCGATCTACTTTGATTTTTTCTAATAAATGTAAAAAATTAATAATTTGATCTACATTCATCAATATAGAATGCCGTATTTTTATTCCAGTATATTAACGCTATTTTTCCCATAGTATGATCTTATTTTGCGGTGTTAGATGTTACCCTAGCAGATCCGAATTACGGTAAATTACAGCAATTTACCGTAAATTACTGCAACTTACCGTGATTTCGCCGAAAATCTACGGCAATTTGCCGCAATTTACGGCAAATTGCGGTAATATACGGTAAATTACCGTAGATTTTCGGCGAAATTACGGTAAGTTGCGGTAATTTACGGTAAATTGCTGTAATTTACCGTAATTCGGATCTGCTAGGGCGTAGACTCCTCCCGTATAAAAAAATTATTGTTCATAATGAATTTTAATATAAATTTCATCTCGAAACTCAGATTGTGACACAAATATGACTTTCATCATGAATTTGTATCATCAACTTTGATCATGTCAAAATTATGACTCAGTAAAATTTAAATCCGTGATCCGAAGTTCATTCACTAAATTAATTTTACAATCGAAACTGATTTACGTTAATCAAGTTCTTGATAGAAGAAGTTTATTGGTAATTTCTGAATCGATAAATTTGACAAAAGGTTTAATCCAGTAAAAAATCAGCTTCTATCGAAGTCATCCCAAGTCCAATTCAAAGACGTAATAAATTAATTTTATAATTGGTACCGATTTACTAGACGAAAAATTGGAGTAAATTCATGATAAAAGTCATATTTGTGTCACGTTCTGAGTTTAGTCATGAAATTCAGACCTAAATTCATTATGAACAAAAATTTTTTTTACACGGGCTAGGGGTCTTCCCGGAGATATTTTCATAAAAATAGTCTGACTACTACAAGATTGTCTTTGTACGTCATATTGGGCAAGTCCATGCAGTATCTATCGAAAGATTCTGGTAATCAGTGCCTTGACCAGCAATTTGTGATGATTGTTATATAGGGGAGGGTGGGGCAGAGCGGCCGCCCTGAAATTTTGACCAAAAAAAAAATTTTTTTTTTTTCGACTAATTACTATAAATCCGATATGTTTGCGCATTTTTACCCCTACGCATGACATTTGAGGCAAAATGGACAAGCCCAAAATTTTGAAAAAGTGATTTTTTCATATTTTTATCGTCAAATTAAAAAAAAATTATTATAATTCCACATTTCTAGCCCTACGCATAACACCTGGGGCAAAATGGACCAGCCGAAATTTCCGAAAAAATTATTTTTTCATATTTTTCGGCCGTTTCTTTATGTAAGAGGCAAATTTGGTCCCTAAAAATTTATAAAAATTAAATTTTTTTTTTTAGTTGATAAATTTTTGAAATAAAGTAAAATTGTAGAATTGATTTTTTTTTATTAAATAACAATTAGTAATTAAGGTAATCGAGAGTGAACGATTTTTTACGCTTTAAAAAATTTTTTTCGAGTAATATAAAACCAAAAATAGTTGTCAAGAGAAAGAAATACATTCTTAATGATGAAAACGATTAAAAAAAAAAAAAAACGAAAAAAAAAAATTTTTTATCACTTTTTGAAGGGGGGCCGCTCTGCCCCACAAAAAGAAATTTTTTTTTTTCAGAATTTTGGCAAAATGTCTATAAATTTGTTCGAAATAGGACAAAAGCAAAGTGATCTTAAGGTTAAAAGCCACAAAAAGTAATAATTGGCTTAGGGGGGCCGCTCTGCCCCACCCTCCCCTATACATGGAAACTACAACGTAATTGTTGTAGCCGCACCACAAATAGGCGTTTTAAAAACTCTAATCTATTTGTTTTTTAATCTATAGATGAATAATAAATGTATTTCTAGTTCCCAAATTTATAACAATATTTAAATGCAGCCGTATTATAAAATTTTTTATATTTTAGCATTAATCATAATTAGCTTATCATGTAACATTGATATATAATTCTGATTTATATATATATTTTTTTTTTACATTGATGAATGAAATTAAAGTTTAGTAAAAACTTGTGCTAATTGTTGATCAATCCATTCGCGTGCATGAGCAACATTAGCATAAACACCAGGAACTCCGTCTTCACCACAGCCGATGCCCCAAGAAACGATTCCAGCTTGTGAATAACGAGTTGGATCATTACGGAGAGGACACACTAGCGGACTTCCTCCATCACCCTAGACAGTTTTATTTTTATGTAATTTTATTTATTTCTTCATGAAAAATTTTTTATAGATTGACTGAATTTAAAAACTATGAGAGCAATAAGTAACATAAATAATCATGAATTTTACACTGATAGAAAATTTATATTGACTCGAGAAATATTTTCTTGAGCCAAGAATTTATTTTTGAAGAAAACCAATTGTCTTGCTTCAAGAAATTCTTGTCTTGATTTAGACTTTCTTGGCTCTATAGATTTTGTATCTTCGATGGATAACTCTCGTGTCTTGACCCGAAACTATATTATCTTCAATCGATACTATCGAATTCTTCAAGCAAGACCACTTGTCTTCAACTAAAAATGTCGTATTATTATTTTAAGAACTTTAAATTTTTGGTTCAAGTAATAATTCCTTGATAGAAGATGTTTTTAAAGTAATGAAAAAAAAAAATTTTTTTTAAAATAAATTTCTACTTTAATATATTTGAAGTAAATGAATGTAGTCCTAAAAAATCACTTTAAAACTTTTTATTTTTAAAATAAAAAAAAAAGTTTTTTTTCAAGCTGAGTAAATTGATATCTTGATTTAAAAACCGCGCCATTCTCGAAACGAGTCGGTAATGTCTTAAACCTAGATTTTGCCTATCTTAATCCAAGAGCAAGAAATTCTTGAACGAAATATGTCAGAATTTTGTTTCAAAACAAAAAAGGCTTCATCGAAAAATCAAATTCTCAAACAAAAAATTTTTTTTCTCTATCCGAGAATTTCAATTTTTTGGTTCAAGGACTTATTTCTTGAATTAAAACAATTAAAAATTTTGAAACAAGAACCACATTTTGAAGAAAAAATTTTTCTTGAATCAAGATAATTTTTCTGTCAGTGTAAGTTTACCTTGCATGTATCTTTTCCAAGCTCGCCTCCAGCGCAGATAAAACTATTGTCCAATCTAAAGTATTTTCCGAGCCGAGTAGAGCGTAGAGAATTTTGACATGCTCCGTGATTGACTACTGGCACTTCAACGCGTTTGAGTATAACTTGGTAATGCCCTTCTTTACCTAATTCAAAATTTATTAATAATTATTTCAATATTATTAAACTTAGTATAAATTTGAGGGCGTAACAAATTTTTTTCACTCGATATTACACTAAAAAATATTTGAGCTGTTAAAAAAATATTATTAATTATTTCTATAGTAAATATCTACTACAAACAATATAAAGGACAATTGTTAAGATTTTTTCAGCTACCATTACTTTAGAGAAATTCTTTCTTTCTCTAAATTGCTTATCCCAGGTCGAAAAATTTGATCTAATTTTAGTCTAATCGAACTATTTGAGCTGTTTTTGATCTTTTATAAAAATTTTAAACGTTTTTAAAAAATAATTGCGTTACGGGCAGACAAAACTAGATTAATTCTTGAACTTTCAAAAATTCATGTTCTGAAAATTTGCAAGGACAAAACTAGATTAAATCATGGACTTGTAATATTTTTATTTATGAGCAATATTTATAAAAAATATATTAAGTTACAGAATTGATTATGTTTAGTTTACTATTTATTTAGTGTCTTTTGTTTAAAAATGTCGGCAGTTAATAAAAGTTTGACAGTTTTATTTTTTCGATGTCTTGACTAAATATTTATAGTATTGAATAAAAGTAACAAAATAACTCTTAAAATATCTAGAAATTTTTATTATTTTCTGGATAAAATCGAAAATCCTTGACAAAACATCCCCGACGAAATATCCTACGAACAAAATATCCTCCGACAAAAGATCCCCCGACAAAATATCTCCGGACATAATATCTTTCGATATAATTTCCACAATTTTCCTGAAAAACTAGCACTCTAAATAGGTAGTAATTATTTATTTATAAATTCCCGCAATTTTCCTACCCGGGTCAAAAAATTAGATCTGTTTTAAAATAAATGATAAATTCAAATATTTTTCCTTTAATTCAAGTTTATAAATCGTATTTATTTTATATAAGAATTTTATCTGTTTTTGCCCGTACTATTCCTTATCCAGGCTAATATCAGACTTATTTTCGTATGATATTTAGTCTGTTTTAAATCGCGTTTAGACTAAAAACAGACTTTTTTATTATAATTATTGGTCTGTGTTCAATTGTTTTTAAGGACAAATACAGGACTTTTTATAAATATAAATAATAAGAATAATAATAATCTAGATTTATTAATTTATTTTAATTTTCTTGGTATTTAAAACATGCTAATGTGCTTCCACAATAAGATGTCACACAGGGAAAATGTTGGCTCGAAACCTACCAAATTTTATAATGCTGTCGACTAAACTTGAAACAGGGAGTAAAGCATCCAAAAAATTATCGTGCTCTTACAAAAAATGATTATACTGTATCACATTACTTATTACGCGCGAGAAACTTATCGATGAGCTTCAATATCAATTACTTCCATACATTATAATAATTTTGATGCAGCATAATAATTTTTTATAAGAGTTTAGTAATTTTTTGGATACTTTACTTTCTGTTTCAAGTTTGGTCGACAGCATAATAAAAATTGGTAGATTTCGAGCCAACATTTTTCTCCGTAGCACAAGAATTCTGATGTTTTCTTATGCCAAAATATTTTCAATTTTATCCAGTAAATAAGAGAAAATTCTTGACATTTTAAGAGTTGTTTTATCACTTTTATTCAATGATATAAATATTCAATGAAGACAACTAAGAAAATTAAGCTGTCAAATTTTCATTAACTGCCAACATTTTTAAACAAAAGATAGTAAATAAATAGTAAATAAAACATAATCAATTCTGCAACTTAATATTTTTTCATAAATATTGCCCATAAATAAAAATTTTATAAGTCCATGATTTAATCTAGTTTTGTCCTTGTAAATTTTCAGAAGTAAAATTTTTTAAAGTTCACGAATTAATCTAATTTAGTCTGCTCGTAACGCGTTTGTTTTTTAAAGTAGGAGGTCGAAAACAGCTTAAAATTTTCATAAAAGATCAAAATCAGATCAAATAGTCCAATCAGACTAAAATCAGGTCAAATTTTTCAGTCCGGGTAGATCAAAAACAGATTAAAATTTTTATCGAAGTTCAATAACAGACCAAGTAGTCCAAAAACAGTCCAGTTAGACTAAAATCAGATCAAATTTTTCGACCCGGGTAAAAAACAAGCACCCAAATTAGTTGTGGATAGTACAAATAAACATTAAAATTTTTTTGGGGGACATAATATCCCCGACAAAATATCTTTCGATATAATTTTTACAATTTCCCTGGGAAACTAGCACTCTAAACATTTAAATAAAAAAGAGAAATTTTGCTGATAGGATATTTTGTCGGGATTATTATGTCCGGAGATGTTTTGTGGGGGGATCTATTGTCGGGGGATATTTTGTCCGTAGGATATTTTGTCGAGGATATTTTGTCGGGGGATGATAACGCGCGGAACCGGCATCTTATTACGGAAGCGCATCAGTATGTTTTAAAAATAAATTTATAAATCTAGATTTTTATTATTATTTATCTTTGTAAAAAGTTATGTTTTTAAACTGAAAGCGATTAAAAACAGACTAAAAATTATAGAAAATAAAGTCCGTTTTTGTTCTTAGAAACAATTGAACACAGACTAATAATTATAATAAAAAAGTCTGTTTTTAGTCTAAACGCGATTTAAAACAGACTAAATATCATACGAAAATAAGTCTGATATTGGCCTGGATAAGAAACAGTACGGGCAAAAACAGATTAAATTCTTATATAAAATAAATACGATTTATAAACTTAAATTCAAGAAAAATTATTTGAATTTATCATTTATTTTTAAAACAGATCTAATTTTTTGACGTGGGTTTACTCGAATAACTTCTTTTTTTAATATTGTTTAACACTAACCCGATGAAAAAAGATTTTATACAATTATATATTGACTATATATAAATTGGATAGAAAAAATGGCCCGTCCCAATTGTATAGAAATTGTATACAATTTTTATACAATTGGGTCGGGCCATTTTTTGTATATATAATTTTATAAAATTGTATAAAATCTTTTTTCATTGGAAAGGTTTAATGACCTCTCCTCTTTTTTTATTACAATGATGTCTAAGTTCAAAATATATATGAGTGCAATATGAAGAAAAACATATTGCCTTGCGTTTACTTGGAACATGGGCCTCAATCTCTCGTCGATCCAAGTACTTAAGGTCATAAAATTTGATCCATACTATATACACTTTTTGAACTCTACAAATAATAAATAAAAATACTACGACTTAAATGTAACATTGTTCGAAATAATACATATTTTGAATAGAATATTTTAGTAAAAGAAATATTCGAATAAAATATATATTAGAATAAAGATTCATTTTTGTATAGAGAATCCAACAAAAATGATTGAAATAATAAAAAAATAAGATTAATAATTATCATGAGTAATTGAGGTGTGCACTTTTGAATTTTCAAACTTTTTTTATTGCCTGTTGTTAGTTTGTAATTTAGACAATTTTAACGAAGGCTTTTGCAAAAGGCTGTCTGGTACGAAACTTTTTAGAGTGATTAAGTGGAAGAAATTGTTTGGTCTCAGTTATTGTCGATTGTAAGTTTATGATGGGAAGTCAACTGTATTAATTAATTTGTGGAAAAATTTGAATACTTACCAAAAACATCTTTTCCCCAACCACTGGCAGCACATCTTGCGTTATCAAAGACGTCATATTTATCCGGCAGACAGACAATATCAACATTCTCGGCATATTCTACAGGTTTTGACAAAATTAATATTGCAAAGTCATTATGCAAATTACCAGATTTAAAATTGGGATGAATGATAATTCTCGAAACATCTCGATTTTGATGTGGAAGTGGTTCACTTCGAGTCTGAGTATCCCATTCACCTGCTCTTACTATCAACTCCCAAAAGTCCCGTCTTAAAAATCGATAATTAACAAAAAATTTCATGTATCATTCAGTCGTATTGTAAATTTTTTTTTTACTTAATTATATTTTACCCTTTAACGCAATGAGCGGCAGTCAAAACTGCTTGTGGATGAATCAGAGAACCCCCACATTGAAAATGATTTATTTTTTCGCCTTGTTGATTTGATGAGTTTCCTTCTGTACGTAAAACTGCAACCATCCAAGGGAATTCCCCAAACTGAGCTTCATTGTCAGAGTGACCGGTTATTCTAAAACCTACGCCATTGAAATGACGGTGCCCGCATCCTTCACGCTTCGATGCTACTGGTAAGCGACGTTTATCACGTTCCAAAATATCTGAATGTTTGCAACAAACGTCCAAATAATTTTCACAAGTAGTTCCTCCAAGTCTGTAATAAATACAGACAATAGTTTTTATCGAGATCACCCATACAGGAGCTGCCAGAGTTGAACAACGGGCCCCTACTTGGCCCAGCACTGGGGAACCTAGCTTTGGCACACCTATATTGGCCCAGGCGTGGGCCAGGACTGGGTAACTTAGCCTTGGCCATCCAATGGCAAGCCAGACTTGGGCCAAGACTGGGTAACCTAGCCTTGGCCGTTACAATGATTACCCGGGCTTGGGCCAAGGTAGGATTACCCAAGTTTGGATATACCTATGGTTTATATAAGTAGATCATATAAATGTACCAGTTCAACGTTATAGTTAGTGAAATTCACTCCGGAGCGGAGTTTTGAAAATATTATTAATAAAATATAACTCCACTAAGTAAAATCGAAATAAAAATTCGCGTATTACAGTACTGATCAACCGATACGCACACACACACATATTCGCACACACGCACACATGCGCACATCCGAACACACATACGCACACATTCGCACACACCTGAACAAACGCACGCACACACACGCACACATACGAACACATTCGCACACACCCGATCAGACACATGCACACACATACGCACACCCCCGAACGCACACACGAACACATTCGCATAAACGGACACACCCGAACACACACACGCACACATTTGCACACTCGCACGCGCACTCGCACTCGACACACACGCTGTTTAACAGTTTAACATAAATTAATTTAAATGTTAAAACTCCGGACCGGAGTGAATTGGGAGTGAAATAAAATCCGCATCACTCCGCTAAAAAAAAACTCCCAATTCACTCCGCATGCGGGATGATTTTTTTTAAAACTTCGGAACTC
Source organism: Microplitis mediator (assembly GCF_029852145.1). NCBI lineage: Eukaryota > Metazoa > Arthropoda > Insecta > Hymenoptera > Braconidae > Microplitis > Microplitis mediator. The sequence continues at coordinate 22,933,928 of NC_079976.1, forward strand.
TGAGTGGCGGAGTGAATCCGGAGTGAATTTGAATTTTATTTCACTCCCAATTCACTCCGGATTTTTTACAGTGTACATTGAAGTAAATATTATTTTTAATCTTTTAATTACCTGATGTCAATTAATCCAACACCATCTTCAATAATAGTACCGTTTGAACAGAGATAATAACTAACACATTCACAATCTTCATTTTCCGAATCGTTAATTTTACCGGGAATATTTGGTGATTTTTCATCATGTTTAATTTCTTCAGTTGTTGTGCCAAAAACTTCATCAATTAAAGCCTCTAAACCACTGGTGTCGAATTTCGTAAACGGGCGACTTGTTGTTGTGGTTGATTTAGCTACACTTGGTGGTGGCGTACCGAATATTTCAAGAAGTAATTGTGGATCTATAGTGTTTTGTCGAGGTTTTGAAGATGACAGTCCTGTGAAGAAAACTATCCACAGTAATATCTTCCACTCCATGGTTATCTGAAAAAACTTTCAATGTGAAAAATAAAAAATAAATTATGGAAATGAAAAGCAAAAAAAAAAGATTTATTGAAAATTAATAAGATGGATCAGTTTAGTAGACAGCGGACGGACTTCATAATGCAACGGTCGAGGGCTCAACCTTTTTTTTTCATTTCTCGCTATGAAAATTAACGATTTTCAAAAATTTTGGGAGTTATTGTTTTCACCCCAATTTTAGAAAATCAAACTTTCATTAGATGGAATTTTGGTGTCACCATAAACTAACATGCACATTAGGGTGTTTCATATTTAGGCGATATTTTTTTTATTTCTGTCCTACCTGACAAACTAAAAATTTATAGTATGAAAAAAATATTCCCGCTTGAATAAAAATTTTAAGTCAATTAGGGGCTTAGCGCATCGAAAAATTCGAATTCCCATTTAAATAACATGGGAAAAAAAATTTTTTTTTAGTTTGGAATTTTATACCTCGGCGATGGCTAATTGAACAGATAAGTTTAGGATACATTTTTGTCGGGAATTTAACGCTCTACAAAAAAAAGTCTCTTATCATTTTTTGATAAATCCATCGGTTTAAAAGTTATTGGAGCTTGAAATCAAGTTAGAGTAAATTTCGAGAACTTTTTACTTTTCCGGCGAAACTATTGGACTTATCATAAAATGCCATAGAATCTTTTTTGTAGACAATTTTATTTCCTACAAATTATTTCTGGTAAATTTTTTTTAAATTCTGCATTGTTTTCTAGTTATTTCTATTTTAATGCCAAGCTCCTAAAAAAATAGTGTTCTGATCGAGCTCTTAAAATCGATACATGAAAGCGAGTTAATAATAATAAAATGAAAAAAATTTTTTTTTTCTTTGCACCCAATAATTATGTGAAATAAAATTTTTCTTTATGTAAATTACTTATAAAAAAATTTAATTTAATCAAATTTATTTCATTTCCAGAAATTTTTTTTCACCTTTTTTAGCGGGTGCCCATTTTTCCCGCAAAAAATGAAAATTGTTTCTATAACACTAGCTGAAAAATTTTTTCTATTTACTTTCAATATTCATTACAAAACAAAATTTAACATATTTGAGTCTCCGAAATTATTTCCTAAAGTACCCCGTTTTGCCCCTCCTATTATAAACACTACACTGATAGAAAATTTATATTGACTCAAGAAATATTTTCTTGAGCCAAGAATTTATTTCTGAAGGAAACCAATTGTCTTGCTTCAAGAAATTCTTGTCTTGATTTAGATTTTCTTGGCTCTATAGATTTTGTATCTTCGATGGATAACTCTCGTGTCTTGACCCGAAACTATATTATCTTCAATCGATACTATCGAATTCTTCAAGCAAGACCACTTGTTTTCAACTAAAAATGTCGTATTATTATTTTAAGAACTTTAAATTTTTGGTTCAATTAATAATTCCTTGATAGAAGATGTTTTTAAAGTAATGAAAAAACAAATTTTTTTTAAAATCAATTTCTACTTTAACATATCTGAAGTAAATGAATGTAGTCCTAAAAAATCACTTTGAAACTTTTTATTTTTAAAATAAAAAAAAAAGTTTTTTTTCAAGCTGAGTAAATTGATATCTTGATTTAAAAACCGCGCCATTCTCGAAACGAGTCGGTAATGTCTTAAACCTAGATTTTGCCTATCTTAATCCAAGAGCAAGAAATTCTTGAACGAAATATGTCAGAATTTTGTTTCAAAACAAAAAAGGCTTCATCGAAAAATCAAATTCTCAAACAAAGAATTTTTTTTCTCTATCCGAGAATTTCAATTTTTTGGTTCAAGGATTTATTTCTTGAATTAAAACAATTAAAAATTTTGAAACAAGAACTACATTTTGAAGAAAAAATTTTTCTTGAATCAAGATAGTTTTTCTATCAGTGTATTGAAATATTTATGGTATTCATTTATCCAAGCTCATATACATAAGTCTTCTTAAGGCCATGAATTATTATTCTATGTAATTATATATAATTGTACCCTGATTAAGAATTCTGATTACATCTAATTGAGAACAATAGAATCGCAATTATTTTCCGCACTTTAAAACCAAGTGTACTATTTTAATACACAGTAGTATTCTGTTCAAGACAAACTATAGTTTTTCATAGTCACTCAAAAGACGTTTCACGTTGTGTTAAATATCGATGGTTTTCTTATGGTGTTTTGACAAAAGTGTTAATTTCTACACACCCCTGGTAGAAATTTTTCTGACTTTCCTCTGAAAAAGTCTTAAGAACTTTAAAATTGAGGTTTTCAGAGGAAATTCCGAAAAATTTCCACCAGGGCTTAGTTTCCAAGTGCGATCGGACCCGTAAATTTCAATCGGAAAATAATAGAAACATTTATTTTATTCTTTGTCGGAATCTCTAACCAGAGTAATAATTTTATAAAATCTTTGAGATAAAAATATTTTATTTATGATCATAATAAACTTTCACAAAATTGACCTTGTCCCTGGATATAGTGAAAAAAAAACTCTATAAAGTGATATAACGAAAATGACCACTACTTTTTTTAACCAATTCTAATTGATGTAACACTTAATTCGATTTTATAATTTGACGTAAAAACCCCAAGGTCAATTGTCAACAGGCAGATGTCCCAAACAAAGTTCAACCTTTCTAATTTATTCAAATACTATTATTATTATCTTTTCAAAATAATTTAACTGTCAACAAAATATTAAGTAACCATCAATTAATTCAACTAATTGACTTTTATTTTTATTTATAGAAAACTAAACGAAAATATAAAAGTCATGCAATTAATTTTTTATTTTACTCTTCTTTGGATTTTTCTTATGCGGGAGTTTAAAAAATTCAAATTTCGTTACTTGGGAAGAAATTTTTAAATTTTCGGACGGTGCGATGGAAAAAATATTTAAATAAATATAATTATATAGAAATTTATAGTGACCTGAAAATTATTTTAAATTTACGTTTGAATTAAAAAAATTTGAATTTCGGTGAAAAAATTTTTTTATAAAATTCTTCCCGGGTTTTTGAAATCAAAATTTGCAGAAATAAATTTAATTTCTATAAAAAATAAATTAAATTATTTTTAAAAGTTAATTTCATTCAGAAATTGAATTAATTGTCAGCCATAGAATTTTATCTACAAATGAAAAATTATTCTGACGTAAACTAGATTTTCATTCAAAAAAACTATAATGAATATTTTTCAAAATTTAAATTCAAATTTTTTAGATTTAAAAAAAAATTTCAAAAAAAATGAATTAAATTTCATTCATTTTTAAAAATATCGAATTCTCACTAAAATAATAAATTAAATTAATTAATTACTTACTTGTGGATAAAATTAATCTTCGTTTAAATTATAAAAATAATTTTTATTTACTATTATAAATAAAAAATTTTATTTAGATTTTTATCAATGAATACTTTTTCTTTCACTTGAATTTTTTCGAGGCTCGAACGACACGCAAATAACGAAGATCGAACGCTGACTGAGAATTCGTTCCCTAGTGATGTCTTTACACACAATTTTACCTGCTGAATTGCGACACTATATATGAATATTTCAATCAAACATTCACCGTAATTTTTTTTGGGATTTACCAGTAGTGATTACTGTCGGAAATCTTTTATGATGACTCACTAAAATTTTAATTCTTCTCTTATTAATTTTTTTTTAAATTTTCCTACACTGATAAAAAAACGGTACAAGTCCACACTATCTCGGTGTTAAATGTAAACCCTAAAATGGTGTTAAAATAACAGCGGCAGTGGTGTTAAATTTTTTCCCGGTGTTAAAAAAAAAGTAGTTTTATTTTTCAAGTATCAGAAGTCGAGTATTTCAAATACAAAAAAAAATTTGTTGTTTCAAAAATTAATGATACGACTGATTTACTAATTTTTTTGTTAATTACTTAACACAGTGGAGTGAAGATTTAACTACATGGAAAAAAGAGCAGTTGAAAAATTACAGTTTCGTATAGTAGTACACGGAGAGAAATTTATGGTAATCGTTCCCATAATATTATGGTAAACGTTACCATATATTATGGTAATGGTTACCATACTATTTCGAAATTATAATAAAGTTTTTTTTTGTATATTTGATCATTTTGTTAAACTATATTACAATAAAATATTATTTCTGGTCAGACAAAAATTTTCAATTTGTGAATTATAATAATAAATAACTTCATAATAATTTACATTACAAAATTTCAAGTATGTAGGGGAAGAGGGGGGGGGGGGGCAAAATGGGCCCCTTAAGAAATGAGAGCTTATATGTAATAGAAATGTCAGCCCATTTTGCCCCCAGGGGTCTATTTTGCCCCACTCTCCCCTAAAAGACGAAGGGGGAGGGGGGCACTTAAAATTTTGAGTGCCTCAATTGATTTAGGGGCAAAATGGGCCCCTTAAATTTTGGGGCCCATTCCCCCCCTCCTTCTCCTGATTAAATTTCTAAACATTATGGTAACCACTACCATACTTACATAGTAACGATTACCATAATTCCATAGGAACTATTCCGATACCATATAGGTATTATACCCATAATTATGGGAATGATTACCATAATGTATATTAGAGTGATTCAAAAAAATCGACTAATTTTTTTTTTCTTGATTATATCGAAAATATTGTTGGAAATGACGAAAAAAAAATACTGTGAAAGTTTGAGCTCTTAATATTAATATTAACAACTGCTGCATCGCAATTTTCTATTTCCCGTTTAAATATCATGGGAAAATTTATTTTTTAAGCTTTGGAATTTCGTAGCGCACGGTGGGACCAATACTTTTGAATGTTCAAGACTTATTCTTATGGAAAATTTGACGCTCTACAAAAAAGGTCTCTTATAATTTTTCGATATTTTTATTTCTTCAAAAGTAATTCGAAGTTAAAGTTAGATTGACGATAAATTTTTACATTTTTTAAATTTTTTGACGCAACCATCAACTTTATCCGAAAATTTTAAAGGACATTTTTTGTAGAGCATTTTATTTCCTACAACTTATCTCAGAGACAATTTTCGATATTTCTCATAAGTCGTAAGTTATTCGCAATTAACTGAAAATTTTCTTAAATAATCTAAATTTTGTTGCTTAAAATTAATTATATTAAATTTTCAGTTAATTGCAAATAACTTACGACTTATGAGAAATATCGAAAATTTTCTCCGAGATAAGTTGTAGGAAATAAAATGCTCTACAAAAAATGTCCTTTAAAATTTTCGGATAAAGTTGATGGTTGCGTCAAAAAATTTAAAAAATGTAAAAATTTATCGTCAATCTAACTTTAACTTCGAATTACTTTTGAAGAAATAAAAATATCGAAAAATTATAAGAGACCTTTTTTGTAGAGCGTCAAATTTCCCATAAGAATATGTCTTGAACATTCAAAAGTATTGGCCCCACTGTGAGTTACAAAATTCCCAACCTTAAAAAATAAATTTTCCCATGTTATTTAAACGGGAAATAGAAAATTGCGATGCGGCAGTTGTTAATATTCATGTTAAGAGCTCAAACTTTCACAGTATTTTTTTTTCGTCATTTCCAACAATATTTTCGATATAATCAAGAAAAAAAAAATTAGTCGATTTTTTTGAATCAGTCTAATGTATATGGTTGCCGTTCCTATAATCAACATTTCAAAAAAACCGGTTACCATGCATTATGGGAACCATTCCCATAATATATTGTGATTGTTACCATAAATTTCTCTCCGTGTAAAGCGCTCCGAGTCTGAAACTGTAAAAATGATATTTTTTATCCAGAAATAACAAATATCAAAGTTTCAAACTCGATATTGTCGATTTAAACTGTAAAATTTTCTGCTTAAAATTGTATTAATTTTGTTACTATAACAAATTTCTAAAATTACAGTTTAAGCTTTAATGTTTAAAGATTTTTGCCCGGAAGGCCTATTTTTACTGTAGAAACTGTAATTTTTCAATTGCTCTTTTTTCTGTGTGTAAGATCAACACTAAATTTCTGTTATTTAGATAAAGATGCTTATTCTTTACTCTCCCAGATAGCGAAATGACGTCTTGATGAGTTCTGAATGAGTTCCTATTTATGATTTGGACGTCTTAAAAACACGTTAAAGAAGTCTTTAAGAAGTTCTCAAGATGTCGAATGCGCCACCTAGCGAACTCAGTAAGACATCTTTAAAAGTTCTCAAAGAGTTCTCAAAGAGTTTTTTTTTCTGACTCCGCAAATAAGACTTCAGAATGAACTTACCATGACGTCTTAAGGAGTTCCTAATTTTGACTTCATTTTGACTTCAAAAAAGTTAAAAAAAGAATACATTTAGACGTCACAAAACTGACGTCTTATTTATGAAGTCTTCAAGAACTCTTAATTTAGAGTTCTTAAAAATGACACCTTTAAGAAGTCATTATAAGACTTCTTGAAGACTCCTTCAAAAATACGCCGTAAAGCAGTCATTCTGACTTTAATGCTGTCTGGGGCTGTGTAATAAAATAACAAAGATTGGCTGGAACGTTTTTAACACACAAATCATGTAGATTTTAACACAATAGTTTTTACTCTGGTTTGGAAATTTCAAGGATTATAAGATTAAAGTCCGATTAAATTAACTTTTGATACATTTATTACTTTTACATTTAACAAAATTAGAAAAATACACATTTGTTTTTAATGTTTAGAATTTTATATCCCAAATTTGTTAATGACTTAAATACTTCTTACGGCAATCAAAAGTTTGTAAAAGCAAATTACTGATGATAATTTTTGCCCAAAACAACCCGATGAAAAAAGATTTTATACAATTGTATAGAATTATATATCAATTATATATGGACTATATATAATTATATATAGACTATGTATAATTGGATAGAAAAAATGGCCCGATCCAATTGTATACAATTTGTATAGAAATTGTATACAATTCTATACAAACTGTATATAATTATATACAATTCTACATATTGCAATTGTATAGAATTGTATATAATTATATAGAATTGTATATAATTTGCATAAAATTGTATATAATTATATAGACTTGTATAAAATTGTATATAATTATATAGAATTGTATACAATTTGTATAGAAATTGTATACAATTCTATACAAACTGTATATAATTATATACAATTCTACATATTGCAATTATATAGAATTGTATATAATTTGTATAAAGTTGTATATAATTATATAGACTTGTATAAAATTGTATATAATTATATAGAATTGTATACAATTTCTATAGAAATTGTATACAATTCTATACAAACTGTATATAATTATATACAATTCTACATATTGCAATTATATAGAATTGTATATAATTATATAGAATTGTATATAATTTGTATAAAATTGTATATAATTATATAGACTTGTATACAATTCGTATAGAATTGTATACAATTTCTATATAGTTGTATACAATTGGATCGGGCCATTTTTTGTATATAATTTTATACAATTGTATAAAATCTTTTTTCATCGAGAATGAATAGTTTATCAGTTAAAAAAAAAAGAAGGAAAACATTTAAACGCCTAAATCGATTTCAATTTATCATTCGGTGCTCGAAAAATTATTATTTTTATTAATGCAAAAAAAAGTATATTTTTACTTCAATTGTTTTTTTTCTTTACGTAATCAAAAAATTGTATTTGTGAGCAAAATAAATCAAACCGTCATTTAAAAAAAATTTATAAAATTAAGAGTAAGATAGAAAATTTAGTATAAAAAAAAACTTAATGAACTGCAAATAAATTAAATACGTTCATGACAAGGTTCATTATCAAAATTTATTTGAACCAAGTACTTAATTTTAATCTGCGCAGTGTCGTAGACTACGTACTCGTTATGAATAAGTTTCGGTTTTATGTCGTTGCATTGTTGCTTCTTAATTTTTCCAAATGGCACTTTGACACCTGGCGAAATTTCTCCGCAGTCCTCGGGATCAGGGACATTTCGTCCTCTTGCAATAACTGAATGCTTGCGTTTTGGTAAAACGAAATCATTGTCTGCTTGAAATTTCTCTTCCACGTTACCCAGGGCAACTTCACAAAGTAGCAAAAGACCTTTTGAATTTTTTCCCTGAGCTCTGCAATAATTTGCAGACTTGGAAACTACATCCGCAAAATAAATTCCTCGTCCAAACATGTGAGTGGTAGCCGTTGAATTTTTTCTTGGGATCCGCAATCCTTTCAGTAAAATACTTGCGATGTTTGTGAGTTTTGTTCCATGCCACAGAAGCATTTTGTTTCCAATTCCTCTTGAGCGATTGGCATATCGCTGAGCTTCTTCTTTTCGATTAATAGCAAATACTTTCTCAATATTAATCTTATATTTATCATGAACATACGAATGAGTATTTTCGATGTACTTTTTAATTACTTTGAATTCATTACTGTTCATGTTCAGTTCACTGATGTCCGTGTTCAGTCGATCGTAATAAATGTCTAGTATACTACGAAGTTCTACAGTCTTATAGTTCATAATTTTGTCTGCCAGGTTAATCTCGAATAGTTCGTCCAGCATATCAAATTTTGATGCAATTATTTCTGGGTTATCTAACATCGGAAGCTCATTGATGTTAATTTGGTGAGGAATACAGGCATAGAAGCTGGTTGAACATTCGATTATAATTGAAATTCTTATTGGGTCATTGGCCGGAGAATTCAATGCTCGGGAAATCATTTTCAATTTGCCGTAAGCTTTTTGGATTTTATTTTCCGACAACTGGCCGGGTCTTATTTTCTGAAGATTGTAATCTTCCATTACTTTGCTAATATTGTCAGCATTGAAAATTAGTTTCATTAAATTTTGAACGGAAACCGGCAATTTACTTTCAAAATTACTGGTGGTATTTGAATTCACGTTATTGCGAAGCTTAACTTGCAAAGTATCAAAGTCTCTTTTATGATGTGTTTTTACAATCCACTTATATTTTCTAATACACTCTTTGCGTGGCAGTTCTTGTAGCAGATCATCCCCATGGACAGTTACAACTGTCCCCCAACTACGGAATAGCCAATATTTGTTTTCGGTCTTGTGCTTTAGGATTTCCAGTTTGTAGTAATGAATGTGATTACGCGCACTAGTTTTAATAAACACGACTGAGTACTCCTTAACATTACTGCGGTAAATATTAGTGACATTTAGGACTTTAGGATCGGGTTTCAATTTTTCACAGCCTTCGATCCATCGTTTTAAAGATTCTCCACTTATATTGTCTCCGTTTGGGGGGTTCCTGTCATTTATAGTCAGACTTTCAATACGTCGCGTTAAATCTGAAAGGGACAAGTTTATATAAATAATGTAATTTATGATATTTCAAACAATTTATACTTTTAGTTTCACTGTTAAAAGTTTTTCCAATTTCCAAGGATTATGATAGAAATTTGATAAGATTTATTAATTTTATGTGAATTTGATTTTTCACACAATTGATAAAAAACTAGAGCGTAATCTTTAATTAAAATACAACTCATACAACAATCTTTTTCAATTCTTGAGCAAGTCTGCTCTCAAGATCGATAGGTGCTAGGTCTTTTTCTACATGTGTCTTGCTGCAGATACTTGTAACCAGATTTAAATTGCAAGCCTCCCTAGCGGATCCGTATACACCGTGTAAGCTTAGTGTAAACTCGATATATACTTAGTGTCAGTGTAAATTAGAGATTTATTTGGTGCATACTCGGTGCATATTGAGTATACACCAAATACACTCAAAGTTTATACTGAATTTACACGGTGTATATGCGCATGATATACACAGAGTTTACACCGAGTATACACTAAAAAAATTTTTCAAGTCCTCAGAACAAAAGTTGTGAAGAAAATTTTTTTTGAAAAAAATTGAAATAAAAAAAAATCAAGTTTTGAAAAAAAAAATTAATATTTAAAAAAAAATTAAAATTTTCAGGAAAATTAAAAAAAAAATACACATACATACAGTCATACAAGCACCATCGTAAAAACGCTCGTAGAAGCTTCCTAAGACCTCAAAACGTCGAGATCTGATGAAAACTCGATTTTCGAAAAACTGGTTAAAACCAATAACTTTCCGATTTTAGAAAATTTTCAATTTTCTCAGCGAAAAGTTAATAAATAAAATGTTGCAAATAAACTTGAGTAATAACTGTTTTTTTGTTTTTATTCAATAAAAAAAAATTCACTCAGTGGGGACTAAATCAACTGAAAATAATCCACCTCGCGTTACTCCGCAAATTTTTTGACTTTGCTTACAGCACTTAGAAATTTTTATGAAAATAGGACAGAAAAAAATTTTTGGTGTATACTTAATGTATATACGCCGTGTATACACCGTGTATATTTGGTGTATACTTAGTAGATAGCGGTCCGCTAGCAGGGCTTACACAAGAAATTCGTGCCAGATTATAACTCAATAGAAATTATAAGATTAAATTATATAGATTATAACTCAATAGGAAGACTGTAGTTAAAAATAGTTGCGCATGGCTTGCTCAAGATCTGCTCAAGACTCAAAATTGACCTTGTCTTGAGCAGATCTTGAGCAAGCCATGCGTAAGTACCTACTGTAAATTACTGGTGCAAAAAATGCGTCAGACACTTTTTCATTACACCGTATTCAAGATATCTTGCGTAAGATACCATGAGCGAAACATACACAAATCTGGACATTAATTTATATTTTTAACCGAATATATATTTAATTACATGTGCCAAAAATTTAGTAGGATTGATTTTTGTTTTTTTTAAATAATATATAAAAGTGTTTCAAGTCCTTTGTAACTGTAGTTTATTTTAAATTTGATAAGTAATCACACATGAATTGTCATTTAATTCCAAGAATCATTTTATCTAATCTTCATTCTGAATAGTTACATTTTTAATTTGATAATTAAACGATTTCAGTTCAGATAATAAATAATAAATTAATATATTTTATTATGCAATAATATGTTGTGAAAATATTTCAATGCAAAACATTTAAATGTATGTATTTTCGTATAATAATAAAATTTACTAGCAGCAGCGAAGTTAGTTTCATTATCAAACTTTACGAAGAGACCGCATACTTTAATGAAACTCGAGACTTAAATACAATATTACTGTTATCAAGCGTATAAATTTACTTGAGGCATAGTGCAGAATAATTTTTATTATTACTAAGTTCTATTTAAATATTATCATTGACTGATTTTATGTAATCGAAAATAAAAAATTGTTTAATCCAAATATACTTAAGTATGTAAATGAATAATTAGTAAAAAATTACCATACTGGTCAAAGTTCGCTGATTTTTAATTTTATGTAATATATATATATTTATATATTTTCTTTGTTGAACAAAAAAATAAAATTCCTTTGAACTATAGCTCATTTTTATTTTATTATTCTTTATTTATATTTAGATACTTGCAAAAAAAAATTTATGAGAGCATCGTTTAAAATATCCTTAAAAGCCTTAGTTGCGAACATATTAATAAGTGTATTTAGACAACAGTAAATTTATTTGTTTCAATATTAATAATAATGAATTGCCCGCATGAAAAAACTTTATATGTGAAAACATATATGATAGAATATATGAATATTATAATGTGATATATTGTACAATATATAAAATAATATTTATATTTTTGTCGTATTAATATATGATAATATATTGAAAAAAAATATATTGATAGAATATATTATCAATATATTTATCAATATATGACTTTTTATGTATGTTTTACGTATGTATTTTAATATATCTTTTTTATATTGATATATTATATTGAAAGTATTATATTAATTAATATATAGTATTTTTTATATTTTTTATATATGTTTTCCAATATATTGCGAAATATATGGTTTCCAATATATCGTAAAATATATGGCACTTTTTTTACTTTTCTTAGGTTATTGCCAGTAAATATAAGGTCAATAAAAAGAAGGAGAAAAAATAATAAATTTGACTTTTTTTTGTGGAATTGTGTAGAAATTGAAAAAGTATATTGAAAAAATAAAATTTTCAATATATTGCGAAAATATAAGTTTTAATATACTGGAAAAATATAATTCCAATATACCGCGAACCATATATTGCACGACTCATAATGCGAAGCATTAGGGAGTGCTTTACGATCGAAAATTTTTATTCGTCTCCTTTCTACAACTATTTCTGTTATTATCCTCTTATTAGTGAACAGAAACATCTCACATGATGCACCAATTTACAGACAATGTAATGAAGATTATTTCTGCGATTTTCAAAAACAAATTCAGTGCAATAGAAACGAGAAAATCATTAAAATAAACTAAAAAATTTTCCCGTCAAGCAGTAAAAAAATTTTGTAGCTTGAAAACACAATATCTCGAAAAAGAATCCATAATTTAACTCCATTTTTTTTTTAAATGACTCGTTTTGCCCTAGAAGGATTTGCTTTCGAAAATGGCTATCTAACTTTGTGTTATGCAATTGTAATTAATAAAAAATTAAATCGCATTTTCTTTAATTTTAGCCTAAAAAATATGTGTGGACATTCGTCTTAACAAGTGCGCATGCGTGGTATTTTTTTTTTCTAATACTATCACCCAGTGTGCCTGCGCCATACTTTTAACCGATTCATTTGGAGCGGGTATTTCGAAAATAAAAATATAAAAAATTGAGATTAGACGAATAAATAAATAAATAAAAATAATAAACAAACAAGTGAAAAATAAAAATAGAAAAAAAAAAAGTAAAATTTTTCACAGATCGTACGGCGAAGAATTTCGGAATTTTTTACGTTTGAAATTTATTATTTTTTTTTTTTTTTATTGTTAATAAAATTATTTTTTTATCATTTTTATATAAATAAATAACATTTGTACTTCAAATTTTATTTATTTTTATTTTTTTTATTTTGCCTGCGACATTACCCTTTCGGAATATTTTAATGTTTACGATCAAATAAGCATTATGAGTCGTGCACTTTTGGATTTTCCAAACTTTTTAATCATATAAATTCTTTTATATATAATCAATTATATAGAGACCATATACCACTAATTATATGAGTCAAAATATATGGATATATATATCAAGTTTATTATATTATACATATAAATTATATATATACTATCCATATATGATAAGAATATATTGAGCATTATATGAGATAATATATATAGAAAAATACAAAACATTATATACAAGTAAATATATTATGATAAATATATAATCCAATATATGTAAAAAACATATATTTTTCGATATAGATATTTTTGCCGCTATATATTTATCACATATTCACCATATATTTTTTTATATACTTTTAACAATATATAGCTTTTCCATGCGGGTGCTATGTAAGCGCATTCTTTATATAATTTATCCACTACTTTAATTAATTTTCCTGGTATTAAATAAAATGTTTTTAATAAATATGGATGATTTTATATGATCACTCAAATGTACTAATTGTTGATGCAAGTACCCTGCTTAGAAAAACCGATAGATTCTCATAGCTGTGCGTATAACAAAACTGCGTGTTAGAACAACATTTTACACAAATCTTTAAATGAATCGTTTATTTGAGAAACCCCATAAGTTAAGAAAACAAAATTTTTCAGGAAACACAAAAAACATTTTTTTGGAAAAACTTGACATTAAAATAATAAATATATAGGGGAAGGGGGGCCAAAACGGGATAGGCCGGCAAAATAGGATACCCTCAAAATTTCGTCAAAATTTTTTTTTCTCGAAAAACTTTCGAAAATGGTCAAAAATGACATCTAGTATCATTTTACACTATTAAAATCTAAAAAAAAACATTTTTATATTTTTTGCGAAAAGTATAATAGTGGCGCCAATTTCAAATTTTGAAAAGAAATAACAAGGAAAAACTTCTTTAAAAATATGTTGAGAGTAAATTTTATTACTTACATCAATTTAGAAAGACATTATTACATCAATTTTATTCACTTGAAAAAAAAAAATAAAAAAATTTACTTTTTTTGGGGTATCCCATTTTGCCTGCAGAAAATAAAAATTTTTTTTCTGATGGCAGTCTAAAATTCGTTATATTTATTTCAAATAGAATCAGAATGAAGCCTCCGAAAAAGATTCCATTAAGAAAAATTTAATTTTTCAACTGAAACTACTTAAAAAAATTATTTAAAGTTCATTGACTTATGGGGTTTCTCTACCAAACAGAAAAAAAAGTTATAAAATCATTGTTTTTTTAAATGCTTCCACTCAAATCATTTATTACACTGATAAAATGAAGTATTAAATATATTTGAACTCTGAAACTCAGAAATTACAAAAAATTATAATGAATTTAGACATTTTAAGTAGCCATATAACAGTCAACAATAAAACAAAATTTTAAATTAATTTCCCAAAAAAGCGCGAGTTTTAAATAAAAAAAAAAATTATTATTTCTGTAAAACTAAAACTGCATATGTTTATTTGAGTCATTGACTTATGGGATTTCTCAATTAAATAAAATTGCTGTCAACTCGTTAATTTATTTTTAAACGCTGATTTGATGCATATTTTGATTGATTTCTATGGGACATCCAAAGAACCCAAAAATGCAAAAAACCCAATTTCGTATAAAACATGACTTATGGGGTTTCTCAAATAAATGATTCATATGTTGTTTTAACATCATTTATTTGAGTGAAAAAATAGTAATATTCTCTATTGCCGGTTCTAAAACTGTTACACATTTAAATGTTATCTGCAACGCACGTAAAGTGATGATTTACCATTTTTATTTGAGTTCTTTTGATACTTATAAAAAGTTATGTATATTCTTTTTCATGCAAAACGTTATTAAGTTGAATATTTTCTTTTTTCTCTTCAATTTTTTATCTAATACACTATAAGCGCGTTTTCTCAGGTTCTATATATTTAAAAGATTATATTGTGTGGAAATATTTACATATGTTAAATATGTTGAAGGAAGTTTTGTAAATAATGAAATAAAATACTCTCAATAATCAGAACCCTGCTATCGTTAAATCTTTTATCTTATATAAATATTTGGGTGATTCAAAAAGATCCTTTTTTTTTTTTTTCTTTGACAGACAATATTCAAAGTTAGTATTAGGTATGATAAAAATTATCCCGAAATATCAGCTTGAAATCTTAATCTCACTAAGAGCTAAACGAATGTTCAATTTTCCATTTTTAAATTACATGCAGATAATTTTTTTTTGTTTTTTAAAAATAAAAGTATTAAAAATTTTTTTTTTTTTAACAAAATCATAGTACATAGCCCTGTAGGGGATTTAATTCTCTACGAAAAATCTCTCAAATGTTTTGTAATGAGTCAGATATTTGTAAAGAACTTTTAGATAAACTTTTTTACTGTGTTATTTTCGATAAAAAAAATTTTATTTCAAAATTGTTTTTTTTTTTTTTTTTTTTTTTTTTTTTTAAATGAAAAATTGAAGGAATAAATAAATATCATGTGATCCTAAAGTTAGTAGACAATTAACAATTTTTGAATTTTTTTTCAGCAATTCAATTACAAAAAAAAAAATTTTTAAATATGCACATTAGAGTGCGTCATTTCGGAGCAAAATTTTTTTTTTAAGTGGATGTGGAAAAAATCATAGTTCAATACAAAAAAAAAATTTTCGCGCAAGAAGAAAAATTCTGTCGATTACAGACCTAGTTCAATAAAAAATTCGATTTCCCATTTAAATAACACGGGAAATTTTTTTCTTAACTTTGAATATTTTTAACTTGTTAACAAATCTATAGATCGAATAGACATACATGATTTTGTAGGAAATTAAACGTTCTACAAAAAAGGTCTCATCATTTTTTTATAAATCCATCTGTTCAAAAGTTAGAGCTCGAATTAAATTTGGAGGTTTTTTTATTTTTCCGGCGAAACTATCAGACTTATCACAAAATGTTGTAGGCTCTTTTTTGTTGACAATTTTATTTTCTACAAATTATTATCAGTAAAGTTTTTTCAAATTCCACATTGTTATCTAGTTATTTTCATTTTAATTTCAAGCTCTTAAAAAAGTAGTGTTCTGATCAATTTCAAGAGCTCAAAATTGAAATGAAAATAACTAGAAAACAATGCGGAATTTGAAAAAACTTTACTGATAATAATTTGTAGAGAATAAAATTTTCAACAAAAAAGAGCCTACAAAATTTTGTGATAAGTCTAATAGTTTCGCCGGAAAAGTAAAAAGACCTCCAACTTTAATTCGAGCTCTAACTTTTGAACAGATGGATTTATCAAAAACTGATGAGACCTTTTTTGTAGAGCGTTCAATTTCCTACAAAAACATGTATGTCTATTCGATCTATTGATTTGTTAACAAGTTAAAAATACTCAAAGTTAAGAAAAAAATTTCCCGTCTTATTTAAATGGGAAATCGAATTTTTCAATGACCTAGATCTGTAATCGACAGAATTTTTTCTCTTGCGCGAAAATTGTTTTTGGTGTAGAACTATGATTTTTTCCACGTGCACTTGAAAAAAAAAGTGTTGCTCCGAAATGACGCACCCTAATGCACATGTAGAAAATTAAAAAATGTATATAAGAGTAATTTATAGAAATATTTTTTTTCTGTAATTTCTCGTTTTGAAAAAAATCCAAACATTATTAGACGTCGGCTAACTTCAAGATCATTAAATTTTGCATATCAACTGTTTTATTATTTATTAGGAGAAGGGGGGGGGGGGGCAAAACGGGATACTTAACGAAAAATTTAGTTTTTAGGGACATAAATATCGTAAATTGGCTTCATTCTGATTCTATTTGAAATAAATATAACGAATGTTAGACTGCCATCAGAAAAAAAATTTTTATTTTCTGCGGGCAAAATGGGATACCCCAAAAAAAAGTAAATTTTTTTTTTTTTTTTTTTTCAAGTGAATAAAATTGATGTAATAATGTCTTTCTAAATTGATGTAAGTAATAAAATTTACTCTCAACATATTTTTAAAGAAGTTTTTCCTTGTTATTTCTTTTCAAAATTTGAAATTGGCGCCAATATTATACTTTTTGCAAAAAATATAAAAATGTTTTTTTTTAGCTTTTAATAGTGTAAAATGATACTAGATGTCATTTTCGACCATTTTCGAAAGTTTTTCGAGAAAAAAAAATTTTGACGAAATTTTGAGGGTATCCCATTTTGCCGGCCTATCCCGTTTTGCCCCCCCTTCCCCTAATAATTAAATTTAATATTCATTTCAAAAATTTTCATGAAAATAAATTCAAACTTTTTCATTTTTTTTTTTTAATGTTAATTCGATTGAAAAATTAAATACAAAAAAAAAACATCGAGTTTTAATGACTCCCGAAGTAGTTGACATCTGACAACTTCATCGTCTTTAATTAGTAAATTAATTGTCATTGGAAAAACTTTTAAAAATTATACGCAAGAAAACTTTTGAAAATTCTTGACAAGCATTTTTCAAAATTTTCTCCTGTCAGTATTTATCGAAAATAAATAATTTTTTGAATGACTGCTATTTTTAGCATAAAAAATTTTATGACACTGAAGTTAGCCGACATCCAATAATTTTTGGATTTTTTTTTAAACTAAATTATAAAAAAAAAAAATTTGAAAAAATTGCACCTATACAGGGTGGCCACAAAGAAATGATTTCAAAATTCCCTGATATTTCCCGGTTTTCCAGTAAAGTTTTTCACGTTAACTCCTGATTTAGAAATTTTATTCGTATCATTAAGAGATTCAAAGTTTGTATTATATTTTCATTTTTAATAATTAAATTTGATAATTAAATCATTCGAGAAACCAAAAAATAAGGGCAATAAAATAAATTAATATTGCCTACTTTTGATTATTCGATATTAAAAATGTACAAGTTAAAATTTTTAATAAGAAATTTTATAATTTAAATAAATTCAAAATACACTGGTTACAAAAATTAAGGGGTATTAAAAAACTTTCAAATTTTTTAGTAATTTTCAACAGTTTGTAACTCGAAAGAAAATGGTCGTACAATAAAAACAAAAAAGTCAAACTGTAGCTTCAAGTGTCTAGTTTTCTGATCTGGATCTTTAAATTTTTTTATTACGCACGGTTCCGGAGCAATCAAAAGTCAACCATAATTATCGAAAAAAATTTATTGAAGCTCGAAGACCGTTTTTAAGACGAGCAAAAATTTTGTAAATTTCTTTTTCGTCAGTTTTCTTAAGTTTACTCCGGAACCGCACATAAAAAAAAATATAAAGACCAGATCAAAAAACTAGACACTTGAAGCTACGATTTGCTTTTTTTATTTTTGTCGTATGACCATTTTCCTTCGAGTTACAATCTGGGGAAAATCACTTTAAAATTTGAAATTTTTTTAACATCCCTTAATTTTTATAACTAGTGTATAATTTAAAATTTTTTAAATTTTGAACTGTTACAATTTAATTCCCGGATACTTTTCGAAATTCCCCATTTCCAGGATATTTCCCGGTTTTCATGGCCACCCTGCCATAGTTTTTTCAATTTTCTACATGTGCATATTTTACTTATTTTTTTTTTTTTAAATTATGTCGTTGAAAAAAAATTCGAAATTTTTAACTGTCTGCTAACTTCGCGATCATAAAAATTTTATTCTAACGATAAAAATTTTGAATTATAATTTCATAAGCAAAATTATTTTTTTAAATTAATTTTTTTTGTTTAAATTAAATTTTTGAATTTGAAATTTTTCTAATATCCCTTAATTTTTAGAACTAGTGTATAATTTAAAATTTTTTAAATTTTAAACTGTTACAATTTAATTCCCGAATACTTTTCAAAATTTCCTGACATTTCCCGGTTTTCCCGATTCGTGGCCACCCGCTATAATTTTTTCAATTTTCTACATGTGCATATTTTAATAATTTTTTTTTTTTTAAATTAAGACGTTGTAAAAAAAATTCGAAAATTTTCAACTGTCTGCTAACTTCGCGATCATAAAAATTTTGAATTATAATTTCAGAAGCAAAATTATTTTTTTAAATTAATTTTTTTTTGTTTAAATTAAATTTTTAACGGAATATTAATTATAAGAATCGGAAACAAAAAGTATAAAAAAGATGACGCAATAAGTCAGTCTCAAAAATATGACTGAAGTTTGCCGACAATTAAAAATTTTTTTACTCTTTTTTCATCAAATAAATTTTCACAAAAAAAAAAAAACTAAAAATATTCACTTGTAGAAAATTAAAAAAACTAAAGGTGCAATTTTTTAAAAATAATTCATTTTTAAATTTATCATTTTGAAAAAAATAAAAAAATTTTTAAACGTCAACTAACTTCAGTATCACACGTAAAAAATATAAAATTAATAATTAATTTACTTACCCATTTTGTAGCTTTTATTTTTTATTTGATAATAAAATAAACAAATGACTTCTAGTAGAACTAGTAAATCAAATATTCAAAATAAATAAACACAAGCGTGAAATTTTAAACACTTTTAGTTTTAAGCCTCAAACAATAATGGTCGTGTTTTTCTAAACAACAGAAGCTTCTGAACAACTCGATCTGCAGCAAACCGAATTCCAAGATTTTCTTGTGGGATTTATAAATTTCTCTACTAATATGACATTTTTAAACCAATCAAAGAAAAGAATGTGCGCAATGTCTTCACTGTGATTGGATAACTGTCTAGTAACTTAGAGCTTTACTCATTTTTACCGGGAAAATATTATAATTATTTATTTAATAATTATACAAAAATGTAATTAGTAATTAATTGTTAAGTTAAAAGTTTTAAATTAAATTCATTATTGTGATTATCATTAACTTTTTTAATGATTTATTGCTTTTTATCTTGAAGATCTAGTAACAATGACTTTGGGAACGTGCGCAGACTTACTTTTATTTTGGCGGGAATTTGAAATTTTTTTGAAAGTTAATTTTAAATCATTGCGAACCTCAAGTGAAATCATTTGTTTATATTTTTGTTCTGATTCAAGTAAAAAGTTTTTGATTCAAATTAAAATCCCGCATTTTTTTTTTAATGTAAAACAAATAATTTGAATTAAATTGAAAATTTAAATAAAAAAAATCTCAATGTTTATTTTGAGAAAATTAAAAAATTAAAATTTTGAAAAATAATTTATTGCAGCTAATCAATTTATCTTTCATTTTTTGAAAAATTAGTGATTTTTATTAAGAAGAAAATTTATTAGTAAATAGGGGAGCCGGGGTCACCCCGGTCACCCAAATTTTGAAAAGTCTATCATATAATAGATTTTGAATTCAATTTAATTTTATACTCTCTTTGAATTAGAGGTAATTAATGAGCCCTAACGTTAAAAATTAATTACTTACTAATAATAATTAATAAATAAAAAATTGATCGACTTTTGGTCTAAAAATCAAGGACATTATCATAAGGTTTTTTTTATATATTTTACAAGAAGAAAAGAGTTTATAATTGATATGCATATAATCTACAGACATTTCTTAATCCATTTTAATTTTTATAAAAGTATAATTTTCAATCCTTTTTTTTTAAATTCAGTTTATTTTCTCAAAAATTAGTTGGGGTCGTACCGATCAAAGTTATGGGGTCACAACGGTCAATTCATTCACTTGTTTTTTCGACTGACAATTCGTGTGTTTGTTTAATAAAAATATTAACCGATATCTTATTTAATAAGCAATTAATTAATTAAAGTAAGCTTCTTTAAAATTTAAGCTAAAAATTTTTTTGTTCATCAGGGGCATTTTCTTCTACAACATCGTAACAATTTTGTTACAATATTAATGAACAAATAAATAAATTATAGATGCCTCATAAGCGAGTCCGGAAAACGGAAAAAAAAGTGAAATGTTGTTAATTATTAATTTTATATTTTTTTCTTTACTTCTTAAGTTTCAGTTGACCAAATAAAATTTTAATTTGATGAAATTTCAGCAATACGATTTTAGATTCTTAATTTTTTATTTGAAATTAACAGTGACCGGGATGACCCGCCAAATGACCGGGGCGACCCTGTCAAAACTTACCATTTTTTTAATTCATCAAATATTTCTATTTACTTTTATACTTTCATTTTTAAGTATGTGTCTGGTTCTCTAGATTCCATAGAATAAGATAACGTCCGTTTTATAATCTAATGAGGATAATTCGAAAAATTTTGAAGGCTTATTTCTTAGGTGACCGACCCCACACTCCCCTAATAGTTCTTATCAACTATTAGTTATTATTGAATAATTTAGATTCCAAATATTGGAAAAATTTTGATTCTACAGATCATACATCTAGTAAAAAAATTTTTCACCAATCATCAAATTAATTAATCATATATTTCATTAGGTAGTAGTTAATATGTTTACAGATAGAAAATTTCATAGACAAACAGTATAACCAACTTTTTTTTTCATTAATTCTGTTTTTGGAATATATTTACCATAAACTGGAAGGTAGTTTACTAGACCGATTCAAAAAAATCGACTATTTTTTTTTTTCAAGGACACACTCAAAAGTTTCAGTAGGATAAAAGATAACGCCAGTTAAAATTTGAGCCCTTAAAATTAATATTAAGTACTCCCTGATTGCGATTTTATATTTCCCATTTAAATAACATGGGAATAAAAATTTTTCAAGTTCAGAATTTTATACCTCGGTAATGGCTTATTGTACGAATAATCCTAGGATACATTTTTGTAGGAAATTTAACACTCTACAAAAAAGGACATGATTTTTTGATAAATCCATCTGCTCAAAAGTTGTTCAAGTTTGAAGTCAAGTTTATAGTAAATTTTGAACAGTTGTATATAATTTGTTTTAAATTCTGTATCTCAACAAAATTGCGACTATGTTGTCCTTTTATCAGTTAAGGTTTTAATGTTTTTTTAAATAATTAATAAAATTTTAATACGGTTACTTAAATTGAAGAAAAATTATTTGAATATATCATTCATTTCAAAACTGATTTAATTTTTTGACCCGGGTAATTAGCTTCAAATAATTATTTTGCACTTATGATCTTATCTTAAAATTCTTAGCTTGTTTATTATATAAGATACTATTTATTTAAATTCATTTTTATTAGGGCTGCACATCTAAGCCGGCTTAACCGGTTAAAAAAGTTAACCAGGTTAATTAGCTGGTTAGCTGGTCAGCTTAGCTAATTTAACCGGTTAACTTAATTAGCTTGGCTAAGTAGCCAAAGGCTTAACCGGTTAACTTAAATTAGCTAGGCTAATTAGCTGAGGGTTTAACCGGTTAAATGGTTAATTTTTTTTTTTCATCTATTCGCTACTTTATCTTAGAAAATGTATAGGAAATATCATATTTCTTTAATTTTAGACCGAAAAAGCTATAACAAAAAAATTATACTATTAGTTCAAAAAAAATTCTCTACAATTTTTCGAATTATTTAATTAAAAATAAATCGCGTTACTGATGCCGAACGGGTGTATCTCAAAATATACACTAGGGTGGCCCAAAAAAACCGACTATTTTTTTTTTTCGAGTCTCTTATGAAAATTTGTTGATTCAAGATGTTTTAAGAAGCCTCTCCAAAAATCAGCTCGATAAAAAATTTTCAAGAGGTCGCTCACGAATTTTGAAGACATAAAAAATGATCGAAATTCGTATTTTTTTGTTCTAAATTTCTTCTTTCTCGTGGCAGCTATAGTTTATATTTATGAAATCATGACTACCCTGCAAATTTCAGCTCAAAATTAAAATATTTAAACGTCGCTCAAGAATTTTTAATGTTTCCGAGTACTGTCTCTTGGATGCTTTCGAGCGACCCTTGAATATTAATAATAATGCTTCTCAATTTTTTCACTATCAATTTGTATCATAATGAATAAAAATACAACTCGAGATATATAAATAATAAGTTATTGACATACTTTTTTATTTTCTAATTCAATTTTTAGGTTTTTTTGCTTATTCAAAACTTACCC
This sequence comes from Microplitis mediator, assembly GCF_029852145.1. Taxonomy (NCBI): domain Eukaryota; kingdom Metazoa; phylum Arthropoda; class Insecta; order Hymenoptera; family Braconidae; genus Microplitis; species Microplitis mediator. Next base: position 22,957,252 of record NC_079976.1, read on the forward strand.
AATTTTATTGTTTAAGACTGTCCTGTATATTTTCGGTTATGCAAAAGTTATATTTAAGTGAAATGACAGTAATTGAGTTATAAAAAAATACAAAAACTAAGTCAAAGTATTAGTTACATATTATCAGTTAATATTCAAAATTCTTGAGCGCCGTTTAAATATTTGAATTTTGGGCTGAAATTTTCAGTGCAGTCATGATTTCATAAATATAAACTATAGCTGCCACGAGAAAGAAGAAATTTAGAACCAAAAAATACGAATTTCGATCATTTTTGATATTTTCAAAATTCGTGAGCGTCCTCTTGAAAATTTTTAATCGAGCTGATTTTTGGAGTGGCCTCATAAAACATCTTAAACCAACAAATTTTCATAAGAGACTCGAAAAACAAAAATAGTCGGTTTTTTTGGGCCACCCTAATATACACCCTTTTGGCTCTGCAGAACCAAAAGGGCGTTTAAAAAAAACCTTTTTTTTCTGATCAACTTGGAAATGTTTTTTTCATTTAATTTAATATTTTTTCCAATTGATTGAGTTGTAAAGTCATCTGTTTTACTGTTCTCTTCATTTTTTTTCGCTAAGAATCAATAATAATTGAAAAGAACAAAAATGATACGCCCTTTTGGCTTTCAAATTTTTTTGTTTTAAAGCCAAAAGGGCGTATGTCAAAAAAAATTTTATTTTCGTTTTTTTTTAGATATATTTTGTTGTAACATTTCCAAGTTTATCCGAAAAAAAAGATTTTTTAATACGCCTTTTTGGTTCTACAGAACCAAAAGGGCGTATATTTTGGGATACGCCTTTTTGGCATTAGTAACGCGATTTATTTTTAATTAAATAATTCGAAAAATTGTAGAGAATTTTTTTTGAACTAATTGTATAATTTTTTTGTTATAGCATTTTCGGTCTAAAATTAAAGAAATATGATATTTCCTATACATTTTCTAAGATAAAGTAGCGAATAGATGAAAAAAAAAAATTAACCATTTAACCGGTTAAACCCTCAGCTAATTAGCCTAGCTAATTTAAGTTAACCGGTTAAGCCTTTGGCTACTTAGCCAAGCTAATTAAGTTAACCGGTTAAATTAGCTAAGCTGACCAGCTAACCAGCTAATTAATCTGGTTAACTTTTTTAACCGGTTAAGCCGGTTTAGATGTACAGCCCTAATTTTTTATATTAGTTATCATAGAATATCCTCAGCTGTCACTTTAAAAGTTTCAGAAACTCGGCCCTTTACTTTACTCAATTTTTTTTAATACTGTCAAATACTTTTCAATCCCTGAAACATTTTTCTTAATTAGGGATACTCTTAATATCTCAAAACACAATTTTCTAAAAATATCCTCGGTGTTAATTGACGTCAACGTTTATCTACACGGAAAAAAAATTTCTTGGCGCTAAAAATGTTTGATTGTCCCAATAAATTTTTTCTAGACCCAAGAAAATTTTGGTCTTCTATTCCAAATGCAAAATATTTCTTGCGCCAAAATTTATTTTTTTCTGTGTACGTCCATCCAAATTTAATCAACATTTAATTTTATTTAACATCGAAATTATAATTTATTTAATTCCATAAAAGGATCACATATAAAATTAATTTATCGAATTTTCTGTACACAATACAGACAATTTTTCTATATCATCATGACTTAAATAACTAAAAATATTTCTCACAAAAGTATTCGGCAATTCCGAGAAAGTATTAAAAATAAAGTCTTGTATTTTGTCGATCAAATTTTTCCTTATCAAGCCCTCGCGCAATCGATAGACAATAATCGGTCCATAAATCGGGTATTTTGAATCTATATCATCAGTGTCAGAAACTATCTCTCTTATTTGTTTGTTCGTCATAAATATTGCGATCTGATGAATACTTTTATTCAAAATATCATAAAATGACACATTACTGTCATTTATTTTTTCTCGCTTTATAATTTTCAATTCTTCTTCACACTCATTGCGATATTTTGAAAATTTCTCACCGTAAGTTTTAATTTTTTTAAAATTATCTTCACTTACGTGATAATTTATAACTTTTAATTTAATTAAATGTCTTTTTAAAATATTGGAAATGGCCGTCGTTTCAACGACATCGAGCGCCGTGTGATTTTTCTTGCTGTCAGAAATATTTACGTCAACGTTTCCGTGCAAAAGTTCTTTGACTACTTGGTAATAATTATTCCTGACGGCTAAATGAAGAATTAATTCATTACTTTTTATCATCCTGCGGACATTATTGTACTTTTTTATCAAAAACTTGACGACTTCTTCGTGGTCATGCTGGACAGCGAGATAAAGTAGTGACGGATCATTGAGATCTTGACAGATACACGGCAAGCGAACGTCGTAATGTTTGAACAATAATTCGATGATATTCAAAATTCCCAATTTAACTGAAAAATGAAGCGCGCATTCGCAATCGCTTACTTTAAATTTCGCGCCTCTGTTCAGCAAAAACTGTACGATATTTTCGTTCCTGTAACGAATTGCGCAGTGCAGTGGGGTCCAGTCTTGCTTCAATCCGTAATTGGCTACCGCGGAAATATCAGCGCCGTGGGCAATCAGTTGATCGACGATATCCAAATTATTCCTTTCTGCTGCGATGTGAAGAGCAGTTTCGTTGTAACTCGTCGTCGCGTTTATATTTATGTTTTTAGTCAGTACATATTTAACTAATTTGTCGTCGCTGTTTGCAACAGCGGCATGCAGGAGAGTAAAGTCTTTGCGACCGTGATAGATCCCAGTGGCATTGATGTCGAGGTTTTTTTTTAAAATTTGATTGTCTATTACGTCTCGACAGATATGATCGTAAAAAAATACTCTATGAGTCATTATTGTGTTTATTTTTTTTTGACAAATAAATTTTACTCTGCTCTGAATAAACTGCCGGGTAATTTTTGTTAATTATCTGAAACAGAAAAATTAAAATTTATGAAAAAAGAAGAAAAAAAATGCACCTGAAGATCGGAACGTTTTTCGCCCAACAAAAAAAAACCGGAAAGTAAAAAATCTACTGGGTGAGTAGATTTGTGAAATGTTTCGCACATAGATGCTGGTATGTCAGCTGAAAATTTTAGGTCACCCCCGATCCCCTGAACTACCCCGTAAGTAGTCAAATTACATGAATTTTTTCATTTTCGTTGCGCGGAAAACGTTTCGATCTTCAGATACATGAAAAAAAAAGATAATAATAACTGAGTGATGATAATTTATAAATTTTCAATAAATAAAAAAACTAAAATATTGAAATTTAAAAAAGTGCACGTAGTAATTTTTCATTGATCTAAATACGCATTTTTTAATTTTTTATTCTACTTGGATTTTATTTATTTGTTTAAAAATTTAAAAAATTGACACTTGTCAGTTACATTCACACTAGGGTGTGTCATTTTAAGGCTATATTTTTTTTTTACTGTTATACCAGAAAATCTGGTGGCATATAGAAAAAATAAAAAATTATGCCGCTGGGAAAAAGGGTTTAAGTCCAATAGCGGCTTAGCTCATCAAAAAATTCGATTTCTTATTTAAATAACACGGGAACTTTTTTTTTTTAACTTTGAGTATTTTTAACTCGTGAATAAATCAATAGATCGAATTGACTAATGCATACTTTTGTAGGAAATTGAACGCTCTACAAAAAAGGTTTCTTATCATTTTTCGATCAATCGATCTGTTCTAAAGTTATTAGAGCTCGAAGTCAAGTCATAGTAAATTTCGATATCTTTCCACTTTTCCGGCAAAACTATCAGACTTATCACAAAATATCATAGGATCTTTTTTGTAGAAAATTTTATTTTCTACAAATTATTATCAGTAAAGTTTTTTCAAATTTCGCATTGTTTTCTAGTTATTTTAATTTTAATTTTAAGCTCTTAAAAAAGTAGTGTTCTGATCGATTTCAAGAGCTCGACATAGAAATGAAAATAACTAGAAAACAATGCGGAATTTGAAAAAACTTTACTGATAATAATTTGTAGAGAATAAAATTTTCAATAAAAAAGACCCTACAACATTTTGTGATAAGTCTGATAGTTTTGTCGGAAAAGTAAAAAGATCTAGAAATTTACTATAATTTGACTTCGAGCTCTAATAACTTTAGAACAGATCGATTGATCGAAAAATGGTAAGAAACCTTTTTTGTAGAGCGTTCAATTTCCTACAAAAATATGTATTAGTCAATTCGATCTATTGATTTATTCACGAGTGAAAAATACTCAAAGTTAAAAAAAAAATTTCCCGTGTTATTTAAATGGGAAATCGAATTTTTTGATGAGCTAAGCCGCTATTGGACTTAAACCCTTCAGCCCAGCGGCATAATTTTTTATTATCTATATACTACCAGATTTTCTGGTATAACAGTAAAAAAAAAATATAGCCTTAAAATGACACACCCTAATTCACACTCATGTCATTCTCTGAATAACAAAAACAAATAAATCAAGTAATTTTTACTTTTAATTGCGAATTATTTTTCTCAGTAAATAGAATTTCGATTTGATTTTTTTCATCTCAAAAAATATTTTGTTACTTATAAATATTTGTTTTATTAAAATTAATGAATGTAAATATTAGGGTGGTCGTTAATAATTAAATTTTCTCAAGCGCCCCATAAAAAGCTTCTTTTTAGTGAAAAAATACGTCGGGAATCGGGTTTTTTCGTTTTAAGTAAAAAGAACACGTGCCTTAGAACGATAAAAGTTCATTTTTTTATACAATCGCGGTTTTTTTGAAATATCTCATGAAATATGCAGATTAAAGGAAAAAATCAAAGGAACAATTTTGTAGGAAATTAAATTCTTGACAAAAAAGGTCGTGTTCATTTTTTTTATAAAATGCGTATTTATGAAGATATTTTAAAAAAACTTTACTTAGATCTTATGAACTGAGCGTTGTAAGGAGTACAAATTTTGAAAATAACATTTTTCTAAGTATATAGAAACTATAACAAGCATTAGTGACATGTTACAAGTTATGAAATTGTCTATATTTAAGAAAAAACGTTATTTTTAACATGGGTTATCCTTAAAATTCTCAAACGATAAGATCTAAATCAAGTTTTTTCAAAATATCTCCATTAGAGTGAGCCAAAAAAACCAACCAATCGAATTTACGTCTTAAAAAGGACCTATATATCGAGAAAAACATTCTCCCATTCGGCAAAATTTTTAGCTCGATTTTAAAAGGTGTCGGTAGCCATTTGAAATTTCCTATTTAAATAACATGCAAAAAAATTTTTTTTGATTAAAAATATTATAACTTTTGAACCGAGTGAGATAAAAATTCGGCTCTAGAATATTCTTGTATGGCATTAAATTTCTTTAAAAAAAGTCCTGGGAGTTGAATTTGTAAACTTGATATTTCGTATACTAACAGGCCATCAAAGTCTAGAGTAAACAGAATCATACAAATTTAAGGCTTTATTTGGATTTTCAAAATACTTTTCTTTTATTGTGATCGATAACAAAATATTATTTGTTACAACGTGGATATTGTTGGTGATTTTATTGCACTACATGTAGAACAAATTTTCTCGTAGTATTGATATTTTTTATAATAAAGTCTTAAATTTGTATGATTCTGTTTACTCTAGACTTTGATGGCCTGTTAGTATACGAAATATCAAGTTTACAAATTCGACTCTCAGGACTTTTTTTAAAGAAATTTAATGCCATACAAGAATATTCTAAAGCCGAATTTTTATCTCACACGGTTCAAAAGTTATAATATTTTTAATAAAAAAAAATTTTTTTGCATATTGTTTAAATGGGAAATTTCAAATGACTACCGACACCTTTTAAAATTGAGATAAAAATTTTTCCCAATGGGAGAATTTTTTTCTCGATATATAGGTCCTTTTTAGTACGTAAATTCGATAGGTTGGTTTTTTTGGCTCACCCTAATCTTCATAAATACGCATTTTATAAAAAAAATTGTCATGACCTTTTTTGTCAAGGATTTAATTTCCTACAAAATTGTTCCTTTGATTTTTTCATTTAAAGAGATATTTAAAAAAAAACCGCGATTGTATCAAAAAATAAACTTTGATCCTCCTGCGGCACGGGTTCTTTTTACTTAAAAAGAAAAAACTAAATTCCCCACGTATTTTTTCACTAAAAAGAAGCTTTTATGGGGCGCCTGAGAAAATTTAATTTTTAATGACCACCCTAGTAAATATACTTGACGATTGGCAATTTTTTAAATTTTTGAGTACATAAATAAATATAAGTATAATAAAAAATTAAAAGATGAGTATTTAGATCAATGAGAAATCAGTAGGCGCGTTTTTTTAAATTTCATTATCTATATTATTAAGAGAATAAGGAAAATTTCGTTCCCGCCATATCTACATGATAGAAATAGTCAATGTTATTGAAATTGGTATTATTAGATAGATCTTGACTTGAATTTGTGCCTTTTCATAATTTAAACTCTTTTTAATTCCCAAGTATTGAGATAAATAAATTTATCTATATCATTCGAATTACATTTAAATTACGCGGGAAAAAAGACGATCGTATTTATTTTCTTTAAATAAATTAATACTTTAATTATTCTGTCACTAAATATGACTGAATGTCACTGAATATATCGCTATATTATTTATATCGCGTCACTTATTCCAAATTGACAGATTTTTCTACTCCCTTTTGGTTTTAGGAAGCTTCTCAAAGCCAAAAAAGTGTGGATAGAAAAAAAAAGAATTCATTGACACAAAAAATCTTTACTCGCCTAAAGAAAATTTTTACTTACCCCAATAAATTTTTTGCATCGTGAATTGAAAACAAAAATTTATTTAGAACTAGAAAAAATTACTCGGTGCAAGGAATTATTTCTTGACCAAAAAAATCTTTTCTCTCCAAGACAATTTTTGAATTTAATTGATAATGCATAAAATTTCTTGGTGCAAATTAAAATTTTATTGCGGCAAGAAATCCTTTTTTTCTGCGTATTTTATAAATTTACTAATAATATTTGGGCAGTCACGTAGTGACTGCAGGTTGCTCGTAATTATTAATTAATCCATTTATTTACAATTTATAATTTGTCTCATATATGCTGCAATTCATACTCATGAAATTTCATATGTAAAAATTTAAATATAAGATACCTTTTAATTATTCATAATAAATTTGATGATTTAAACAGTAATATTTTTTTCAATTATCTGCAAAAAAAAAGTAAAATTATTTGTTTGTTTAACAAAAATAAAATATCAGTTTTTTATTACTGATAAAAATAATCGAGTGTAAATGTAACTGACAATTATTTAAATTTTTGAATATTTAAATAAAATGTAAGTATAGAGAATTAAATTTAAAAATACATATTTATAGAATTTAAAAATATGATCCTTAAGTTAACAGACAATTAAAAATTTTTGGATTTTTTTTTCAGCAAATTAGACAAAAAAAAAAAATTGAAAAAAACTTGTAGAAAATTAAAAAATCTGTAGATGCAATTTTCGCAAATATTTTTTTTTATAAATTATCGTTTTGAAAAACAAATCCAGAAATTATTAGACGTCAGCTGACTTCAGTATCATTTGAAAAATTACTACGCACATTTTTTTAAACTTTTTATTTTAGTTAATTTATTTATTTATTTAAAATTTATAAATTGTCTCATATCTGGTACATTTACTAATAAAAATAATTGTAAAACAAAAAATGACAGAAAACTAACCTCCAAAAATTTTTTGGAATATCACAAAGTATATATTTAGTAAATAATTTAATGAGATTGAATCATAAGCAAGACTTTACACTCAATTGTAAGTAAATATAAATATAATTGAATTAATTACTAGTAAATAAATAGACATCTGTCAATAAATATGTAAGAAAGTATATTATTATTTATTTTTTTCCAAGAGATAATTTTAATTTAATATCGTTCGAGTTTATAATCGATATTTTTTTCGATTTTACCTGATCGACTAATCGCACGATTGGAGGGTCGACATTTTAAATTTGAATGCGCGACTTTGCAAATGTCACAAATCAATTGATATTTTTTTATCTATCATCGACAAATTAACAAGTACATGATAATTAGCTACTGTGTAATTATTAACTATTTTGTTAATTTTATTTACATAAATTACGACAGATAGTAATTTTTGCGTATTACCTGATGAAAAATGATTTTATCTGATTACACTGATTAAAAATATTCATTGAAAAGGATTGAAAATTATTTCAATTCTCTTCAATCCCACGGAGGTTTTGGAAAGTATTGAATGGAATTGAAATTTTGAGCATTTGAATACTTTCTACACGGAAAGAAAATTATGGAAACTGTTCCCATAATTTTGTGAAATTTTTTGCTATATCATCATAGGAATTACAACCATAAATTATGGGAGCAGTTCCTATAATTATAGGAATGTTTCCCATAATTATAGGAATAGTTCCCATAATTATGGGAATGATACCCATAACGTTATGGGAATGGTTCCTCTAATTATAGGAATGGTTCCTATAATTTATAGGAATACTTTCTATAATATTATGGGAATCATTCCTATAATATATAGGAACTATTCCTATACCATTATGGGAATTATTCCCATAATGGTATAGGAATGGTTACTATACCATTATGGGAATCATTCCCATAATATTATGGGAATAGTTCCCATACTATTATAAGAACCATTCCTATAATATTATGGGAATGGTTCCCATACTATCATGAAAAAATTAATTTAAAGAAAAGTGTGGCAATCACTTTTACAATACACAGAAATTTGATTAAGTATAGAAACAAAAATTCAAACATTGAAAAAAAAATCCATATTTAGCAAAAATATTAAAATTTTTAACAAAAAAATTTTTTTTAACAAATTTAGCGTCGAAGAAGCTTCATTTGGATCTCTCCATATTATTCGGGAAATTTCTACACTGTTTTGCAAAAAAAAAAATTTTATGATATTATTGGAGTGGTTCCCATAACATAATGGGAATAGCTCCCATAATATTATAGTGATTGGTATCTTATAAATTAATATCACTTATACACTACAATAATAACACACTTATATTAGAAATAACAACACCACAATTAACAGCAGCAAAAGAAAGGAAATCCAAGATATAGTTTATTGATACAATGTTTGCTGTTTAGTTGTCAATATATGACTGACTGACTTTAGTCGCGCATCTATAAAACAAGAGAAGAAGGCATTTGTTTTCTAGCTATTCAAATATTTAAAAAGATCAGTTTCGCATTCGTTACAATATTATGGGAATGGTTCCCATATTGGTATAGGATCTGTTCCCATACCATTATGGGAATGGTTCCCATAATGGTATGGGAACTATTCTCATACTATTATGGGAACCATTCCCATAAATTATAGGAACGATCCCTATAATAGTATAGGTACTATTCCCATACCATTATGGAAACCATTCCCATAATGCATAGCAAAACTTCCCATAATTTTCTTTCCTTGTAATTGTTAAAATGGAATTCAAAAGTGTTAAGAAGAATTAAATCTTTCATCATTTCAATACCTTCCAATATGGAATTGTATTGGTATTAAGAAGGATTCAGAAAGATTCAAAAATGTCAATTCATTTGAATTCGTTTCAATCTTACACTCGATCCGAAATATCGGACTATTTTGGTAATGAGAAGGATTTAAAAAGATTCAAAAATTTCAATTCATTTGAATTCTTTTCAATCCCATACGTGACTCTAAAATTCGAAACTTTTTTGGTATTGAAAAGTATTCAGAAAGATTAAAAATTTCAATTCATTTCAATCTTTTCCAATTCCTCGGAAGTTTAGAAATTCTTATATTATTTTGGGATTGAAAAGTATTAGTTTTATATCCAAATGGAAACCTTTGGGTATAGAAAGTATTTAAAAGGATTCAATTCTCATCTTTTTCAATACTTTTCAATGAATATTTTTAATCAGGGTATATATGACTACCCAGACAGCATTCGAGTCGGAATGACTACTTTACGACGTCTTTTTGAAGGCGTCCTCAAAAAGTCTTGTATATAAGGTAAAGTACCAAGTACTTGAACACTTCTAAAAATGGGACCAGTAGTTGAACAGACTTTTAGAATTGTTGTTATACAAAATCCGTATATATATTAGGGTGGCGCAAAAAAACCGACTATTTTTTTTTTCGATCTCGCATAAAAATTTGTTGATTTACGATGTTTTAAGAAGCCTCTCCAAAAATCAGCTCGATGAAAAATTTTCAAGAGGTCACTCACGAATTTTGAAAACATCAAAAATGATCGAAATTCGGATTTTTATTTCTAAATTTTTTTCTTTCCCGTGGTAGCAATAGTTTATACTTGTAAAATCATGACTATCCTGAAAATTTCAGCCCAAAATTTAAATATTTAAACAGCGCTCAAGAATTTCGACTATTAACTAATAGTTTGAATTAGTTTTTATATTTTTTTTATAACTCAATTATTGTCATTTCAGTAAAATATAACTTATGCATAACCAAAAATATTCAGGACAGTCTTAAACAATAAAATTTGGTAAGTTATGAATAAGCGAAAAAACCTACGAATTGAATTAAAAAATAAAAAAGTATGTAGGGGAAGGGGGGGGGGGGCTAAATGGGCCCCTTAAGAAAAAAATTTTCAAATCCTCAGTTTTTTTTACTTGTATTACTTTTTTTTACTCCATAGCCAAGTATTTGACGTTAATTTGTTCTGTCCATTAAAAATAAAAAATTAAAAAATGTGGGGCAAAATGGCCCCCCTCAAAAAATTTTTATAATGCGAGTTTTTCAGCTTATTTCACTTTTTTTTCCTTCTGCTGAGTTTTTGGTGTTAATTTGCTGTGTCTATAAAAATTAAAAAATTCTGAAAAGTTGGGAAAACGGGCCCCCAACGAAACTCAATGTATGTTTGTCGCTTGTTTTGTGTTTTGAAACTTTTTGCTGTGTGTTTAGTATAAAAAAGAGTTGATAATGAAAATTTGGACCTAAAAATAACTTAATTTCATTACTTGATTGCTTATATTTTAATTATTTTCGATTATATAGAATAAATTGTTTTTGAAAAAAATCATAGTTAGTAATGCTGTTGAACTCGTGACCTAGTTTGCCCCTTATCATAATTCTTTAATCATATCTGTTAAAAAAATTTTAGGAACCTGTTTGGCTAAAAAATATTCGTAGGTTTTCAAAGTCTAGACAGCTCATTTTACCCCCTCCCCTCCCCAACACTTTTCATGTTAAAAATTTTGAGGGGACCATTTTGCCTCAGTGGTCCATTTTGCCCCTTCCCTGCTCCAAACACTTTTCATGTTAAAAACTTTGGGGGACCCATTTGCCCCCTAATATTTCGAGGCATCAAAAATTTTAGGGGGCCCGTTTTGCCCCCCCCCCCCTTCCCCTAAATAACTAATTATACGTCGAATTCATCTTTAATAAAATATATTTAATGTTTACAAGTGTTTTGTGTTGATATTTATTATGTTAATTGACTATTGTAAATTAATTTCAAGTATTTTATTTGCAATTTAATTTTTATTCTATCAATTGAAAAAAAAATTTTTTTTTTTTTTAATTATTTGTTACAGAAATCAACGAGTAATTTGAAATTTTCAATCAATTATACGAAATTAGACTTTTTTATAAATAAAATTAAAAAAATTCAACTTCGCATTGTAAATTTATAAAGATATTTAAATCTTTCGCAAGTAAATAACTACCAGACTTTAAATTACGATTTAAATTTCGCTCGAAATACAATCACGAACTATTTGTTCTTTATTAATGACTGATTAAAGCCAATGAGAGCTATTTTATGTTTTATTTCAAAATTTAATCGTCTCAATGAACAGTATTAATTTAAATAAACCAAATCTCAACATAAAAATACACAGTTTAATTATTTTGAAAACGTATCAACAGGTAAAATAATCCAATGGTATATAATAATAATTATGATAAAATATTAATGAGTTTTGAATTTTTCGCGCCGAGAATATGGGCGTGCTCGGCCGAACTAAATCCTGAGGATCCTGAGCAAATCTACTAAGGACCCTAAGGACAGTAAGATTTGGTATAGTAAATATGCTTTTACTATACAAAATCTTATGAAGTTTACTCAGGACTTAATTCGGCCGAACACGCCCTATGATTGGTTAAGTCGTTAAAGTCTGACTGTGGCTCAAGTAGGCTCTTTTTACCCTAGGTGGTGCTTCTTACCAAATTTTTTTCTCGCAACCCTTTTCTGGCCACACTGGTTCAAGGTTACTAGAATAGTAACCTATTCTAGTAACCTTGCACTGGTTTATGGAGGGTAGAGGTACCTCTACCCTCCATACACTGGTTACGTTACATCAGTTAAAGTTTAAAGTTAAAGCATTAAGTGTCGCACCCCCTAATCTCAGAGTTCTGAGCTATAAGTTACAAAGCGAAAATAAAAGTTTCGAAAACACAGTGATTTATTTAACACAATCGAAGGCAAAAGAAAAAGAAAAACATATTCAACAAAATTTCAAATTAAAAATATTATCAAACTATAACAGATACTGGTACGTGGCACCCCTGGGCCGTTAGCTAACCAAGAAAAAAAAATTTTTAGTCACAGCCGAAAACCACGTGTAGTTTTTTTTTTTTATATTTAATAAAATTTAATTGAAAATACTGAGTGTACTAAATTTAACGCCGGGTAGTAAAAGGAGAAATAAAATCATCTTGTTATTACAAAAATTAAGGTAAGCACTATAATAAAAAATTAATACAAAAATCGATCGGAATCCACTCTTCAAAAATTAATTTCTATAATTTTCTCTGATTTAGGCAGTGGCTTATTTTCCCACTGCTAATCTAGTTATTTTTAAAATAAATTATGAACGGAATATAGTATAGTGTCGGATAGCTCAACTGGTAGAGCACTCGGCGCGATACCGAATTGATCTGGGTTCGATTCCCAGTTCGGGCAATCTATATTTTTCTCAATTTATCTATAAATTGTCTTATTGAGGTTATTAACATGTTTCGGTTTCCACTATATTTAAATGGTTTATATTTAACTCCAACTTTGATTGCCACAAATTTACATAATAATATATTAATAAAATAGGTTATTGTTACTTGATGAGTTCTATCAAGTTTTGTTATTTTAACTTATGTGATATTTGGACATAAAGGATTTATATCAAGTTGTGCTGATGAAGTCAAAATATAATTGACGGAACGTTCAAATAATTAATGATTTAATTCTTTTATTTAACCTCGTCCATATTCCTGAGATTAAAAATTATTGAATAAATTATTAGTTCAATTTAAATTCGCATTGATTAACCCTTCGTCCGTCGCACTATGGAGCGCAGCGCCGCAATTTTTATTAAAAGATTATTTAAAAACCAAGAAAAATTTCCTACACGGAAAGAAAATTCTACCAAAATTTACGATGTTAACATCGTAATCTCGGACTAGACTTTTATTAATGTCAATTTTTAAATGTTTTATTTCAAAATTTATTATGTGGATTATATTTTTTACTATTTAACATCGTAATTTTAACAAAGACTTTTAGGATTAAAAATTACTGCAAAAATTACAATTTAACATCGTAAAAAAAAATAAATAAAAATTACACTTTAAAAACTATATTTATTCGTACATTTAATATTTCTATTCACTTTTTAATAAAATAAATATTACAGTGCTGCCTCTGTTATAATACGATGGAAGCTATAAAAAGTACGATGTTACATCGTACTTTTTAAATAGTAACTGGGTCCTCCGCAAGTCGTTTATATGGATCTTAAAAACAAAATATAGTGTAGGCCCTTCAGTGGCCGAGTGGTCCAAGGCGTCGGACACTTCGTACTCGAAAGGACTCGGGTTCGAATCCAACTGCCGATCGATTATTATTTTAATCTTTTATTTAAAATTTCTCTTCAAATTTTACGATGTTACATCGTAATTTATATTAAAGAGCTTAAGACTTCGTATTATTTGTCTGAAGTATTATTTCTTAAATGAAATTTCCAACTCTACATCGTAAAAATTACGACGTGAAAAGTCTAGTCCACCAATACAATAATTAATAGGACAAATTACGATGTTAGCATTGTAAATTTAACTAGAATTTTTTTTCCGTATAGTCTTTTGAAATTTTGTCAATTTTTCTACTGTACTTTTTAAGATCGAATGAATTAATGAGAATTAGTTTTAAAATTTTTTTAATAGTAAAAAAATAATTTTTTTTCGTTAGAAAACCTGAGAAACGCGGCAATTTGCCGCTGACGTGAGTAAACTCGGGCGTTGAATTTGTTAGGATTTTCTGCGCAGTGTTGCCAGATACCACCAGCGAATCATTTCCAGCTCATTTAATTCGTCTCTTTCTTTAATATTTTCATTTAATACAAAATTTTTATTTTATTAAAAAATAAAAAAAAAATTTAGTCGTGTAACCCTATCCAAAAATTCCCATAGAATCCACTCAACTGCGACAAAAACCGCATAGAATCTTATAGAACGTATTGGTTTCTATGCGGTTTTTGTCGCAGTTGATTGGATTCTATGGGAATTTTTGGATAGGGAAGCTTGTGTGGTTTAAATTTTTAAAATCATAGTTATGGTACTTGGCAACACCGCAATATTAAATACATGGCGGCGGAACGCTGCGGCGCGACGAACGAAGGGTAGTAAGACCCCCTGATTAAAAAAAGCGATTTAAAACGATTCGAAATAAAAAATTTTCGATACTTTTTAATGCTTTTGAATACCTTGAATACTTTTGAATCCCTCTTCTTATGGGCATTTAACATTACAAATCTTTTTAAATCGCTTTTTTTAATCAGGGCCGAGCAACGGACGGAGGGTTAAAGAGTACTATCAGTAGTAAACGTATGGAGGGTAGAGCTCTTTTAGCTCGAAAACAGCGGGAAGTTTCTGAGCTGGCCTGTAGGGTCAGCCGGTTTTCCGATTTTTTTGTAACTCAATAAAAAAAACGCCAAATTTATATAAAAATTTTTCTACCACAGATTGACACGATGGCTGAAGTCCAGAACAAAAATAAACGCTTAGGATATGATCAAGTGCGAGATAAAATACTTGCGAGTGAGATGGACGTAAATATTCAATACCCAGGAATCTCCGATTTTGACCCTCCAATTCTTGAAGTCGCGATTAATAAACAAGACACTGAATTAATCGACTACCTTCTCCAGCACAACGTGGACGTGAATAGAATCGTAGAATTTCGTAAGCAAGCAATTCATTTAGCAGTCGAATCTGACGACATTGAGTTGGCTCAAAAATTACTAAACGCAGGCGCTATTTGTCTTCAAGTAAAAGGACGTTACGATGAAGATTTCAATGCTTATAGCCTGGTAAAACTAGCTCATAGAAGAAAGAACAAAGAAATGGTCAACTTGTTATTAGAAAGACTCGTAGTATATGTCAATAAGTATGACAGAAGGTCTGGTTTTTGGAGTGAAAGTGATTATCCTAAATTATTAGGTGATATGGATCTGCGCGCGTCAATGTTAAGTGCTATTAAGCAAAACAAGATAGAATTATTGAAAAAATTGATGTATCATTATCGTTCTTCTTCTAAAAATTTACTCGTAAAAACTACTGGTCATATTAGTTATGAAATTGCTGAGTTTTTGATTGATAATGGCGCTTATTCTATTCAAGATTTGAGGAGAGCTTTAAATAGAGCTATTGAATGTGAAAATATACCGACAGTTAAATTATTGATAAGAAAAGGAGCTGATGCAAATCTAAGTGATAGGGGCGTAAAAGGACCTCTTGAAATTGCTTTTGATAAGAAGAATGTTGAAATGATTGAGATATTAATTGCTGCTGGCTTTGATGCGACCAAAACATTCGATATTGATAACTCACTTCATATTGCAATTATTCAAAATAATTACGAAAAAATAAAAAACTTCATTGAGAATCGAGTTGATATTAATGACACTTCATACTTTAAAAAAACGCCATTAACTTTAGCCGTTGAAGAAAATAATAAACTAGTGATTGAATTATTACTTAAAAACGGCGCTAAACCTGAACAAGCAACGATTTTGGCGGCCATTAAAAATAATAATTTAGACGTGGTTAAAATATTAATCGATTCAGGTGCTTATATTTCTCTGACCACTTTGCTAAAAGTAATGGAGAAAGTTATTTATGAAAATGAACCTGAAAGATATATATTTCGAGGCCTGACTGAAGATTCGGGGCCATTACGATTGTCCACTTCTAGAAAATACGAAGAATTCATCAAGTTATTGATCAAGAATGGCGTGGATGTGAACTATCAGTACAGCTTTAAGGGCTCACCTTTAGATATTGCTTGTAAACATAATGATCTTGAATTAGTAAAAATATTAGTAGAAGCTGGTGCCAATGTTCATATATCATTAAATGAATATTACCCAATAAAATCAGCTGTTGAACATAACAATTACCAATTGGCTGAGTATTTAGTCAATCATTGCACTGCTGCTAACATTCCTTGCGACTATTCAGAGGCATTAATATGCGCTGTTGAATGGGACCGTAAAGAAATAGTGGAATTACTGATTAAAAATGGTGCCAATATTAATTACATGCCATTATATACCTCTTCTGCTCTCATCCACAGTATTAAAAACTGCACACCTGAAATAACGGAAATGTTAGTGAAAGCTGGTGCCAATGTAAATATGAATTTGAGAAATAATACGGCGTTGATTGAAGCTATCAAAGTGCCGGACTACAAAATGATTCCATATTTGATAGAAAATGGCGCAGATGTAGATGTCAGTATTAATAAGATTGGGTCATTATTAAATTGGTATTTTCGTTCATCTAAATCAGCAGTTATTAGTCTCGCGCTCGATGTTGGTGCTGATGTTAATGTCGTTGACGAAAATGACAAGACGGCAATCGATTTTTTCTCAAATACTGAAAACTTCCAGACATTAATCGAACATACTATTAAATTAAAAGCTGCTAATTTATATCTGATAGATAAAAATCTAGATGCTGTCGAAGGTAATCAGTTTAACGATTTTTATTCCAAGTGCTTGGATGAAGTTGAATTTATGAAGACACAATGGTATTTTGGAAAAAGTAGTTTCTATGATATTTTACACTCGTGTGTGAATAAAATATCTCGAAATGTTAAATTCATCAGTAAAGATGACATTATTTTTGATAAAAATGCATTATGTAGTAAATTTAAACTATATGGTGGAATTATTTACTATCGTGTATTAAAAGCTAAGCACCGTAAGGAGTATTTGGTTCGTGCTGACAAAATAATATCTCATTTATTTGGTAATTTACTACCATATACTCTTAGACAAGATGTTTTAAGCTGTTTGAATAATGAGGATCTTTATAAAATTTTAATAAATCAAAATTAATAATTAAGGTTAAAAATAAAATTTATCAGTACCAATTATATGTCATATTTTGAATTTTTTATTATTATTATTGTACTACCCGATAAAAAATGATTTCATCTGATTATATATGAGCATATATGAGATCGTATATAATTATATAGAATTGTAAATGATTATGTATAATTATACATATTATATATTATCTGATTTAGGCAGTGGCTTATTTTCTCACTGCTAATCTAGTTATTTTCAAAATAAATTATTAGTTCAATTTAAATTTGCATTGATTAAAGAGTACTATCAGTGGTGAATGTATGGACCTTGCTTAAAAAATCCGATAGTTCTCATAGAACTCATTCATTCCTGAAAAATCGCTATAGGAATTTATGAGAATCTTTCGGATTATATGAGATTTTCTAAACAGGGGAGGATAGAGCTCTTTTAGCTCGAAAATAGCGGGAAGTTTCCACACGGAAAAAGTATATATCCGTATATATCCGGGCAAATCTGAATATATACCGCATATATTTGGCATATATTCAGATTTGCCCGAATATATACGGATATATAATTTTTCCGTGCGGGTTTCTGGGTTGACCTGCAGGGTCATCCGGTTTTCCGGTTTTTCTTTTTTTTTTCGTAATAAAATTTGTGGATATATCATGGGACCATGGTGGGTACACCGTGGAACCATGATCGGTACACTGTGTAATCACGGAGGGATCGTCGTGGGTACACCGTGGAACCACGGTCGGTTTACCGTGAAACCACGGTGGTTACATGGTTATTCAGGTTATTAAAGTCGTTTTGACTCAACTTCGACCTTGAATAACTTTCGAAGGAGTGAATTGAGTAAAAAATTTTAAGAGACCTTTTTTGTAGAGCATTAAGTTTTCTTCAAGAATATGTGTCTTGACTAAAAAAAATTTTAATATTTCTAGTAGTTACGAAAATCCAAAATAGAAACAAACAATTTAAAAAACAAATCAATTTTTAAGGCACGGTTACAAGGAAACGGCTTGTTTTACTTCAATTTACTAAGAGAGATTTTTTGTAGGGAGTTCAATTTTCTTTAAGAATATTCATTGCTCAAATTTTTCAGATAGATGATTTACAAGTTTTGGGTAAAAAATGAAATTTCTGTCAAAAAACCAAAAGTTGTAACGATACACCTCTTAATATCAATATTAAGGGCCCAAACTTGCACAATAATTTATTTTTGTTATCAGGAATAATATTTTCACAGTATCAAAAAAAAAAAAAAATAGTCGATGTTTTTGGCTCAGTATATTGTACACTGTTAAACATTTTTTCGATTTTCGAAGATTTTGATAACCAAGGGTTTTAAAATTATTTTTGTTTAATTTTTTTTTAAATTTTTTTTCTGAATGAACAATATGTCAAGAATATTATGTACAAATTTTAAATCAATCCGAGTAAAAATAACGGAGTTACAGCGTTTCAAATGACCGGCCGTGATACCTGATTTTTACACCTGCCCGACCTGCCCCTACATACTCCTAGTAGAAATCAGCTGCAATTTTCTTTGTTCTTCCGAATCCCTTTCTCGGCTGTGTGTCTTTCAAAGGATGTAAACTGATGACTCAATATAAGTATAAAAATTCATATTCTTTTATTGATAGTTTATTTCAAATTTTCACGAATAAAAAACTTTAAATGGATTTTCCCGAAAACGGTATTTTTAAAGTCCGTGAACATCATAACTCAAAATGTACTGAACCGATCCCTTTGAAAATTTGAACATGACTTCTTCACATAAATCAACAGGTAACTACGAAGAGTTTTTTTTTGTTTTTCATATATTCTATTTTTTAATAACAATTTAACCGCGATTTTTTGAGCTAAAATCGCGTTTTTCACTTCCAAGTGCTGCAAAGAATCGAAAAAAAAAAAAAAAAAAACTCTTCGTGGTTACCTCGAGAAATACAACAACTCTAAAATGCATATCAATTTTTTTTTTTCCGATGATCCGGTAACGAGTTATGATGTTCACCGCAAAACGACTTTTTTTCGAGGCGCCTCCGGAGATTTAACGTCACCAGCTTATTACTCAATATTTTTTGTTGAAAATTTTTTCTGATATTCTTTAAAAGTTGTACAATAATATGAGATTAAGTTTAATGAAATTATATTACTCATCTCGCCGGGAAAAAATCACAAAAATATGCTTTTTTTTCGCCTTTAAAACCCTACCCCCCCCCCCCCCCTTAAAGCTTTCCCCAGAGTTAATAAATCTTCCGCCAAGCCTTGGGCGAGCTTGGGCCTATTGTTTCTTCCTATAAGAGTAAGAGCAAAAATAAACCATTTGTAAAATACTATAAATTAGTTTAGTATTATAAGATATCTTCCTTATCGACGTTTTAACATGCTTGGATGAATATTTTTTCTCAAATCAAACAAACCAAAAGTTTGTTTCGGAGAAAAAGAAAATTGGTTTTTACTCTTTTTAAGACATTAGAAACTTGTCGAGCTGTATGATGGGCTGAGGACAGAATATGGTTTTCCACGTATTTTGGATTCCCGGGAAAAAATGTTCAGGCCTGATCAGACATGAGCAGGCATGAGTCTTCAGGCCTGATCAGACATGAAAATGACCATGCCTGACCAGGCCTGATCAGGCATGTTCAGGTCTGTTCATGCCTGTTCATGCCCATTCTGGTAAAACAATTATATATAAAAAATGGTCCTATATAATTATATATAATTATGCATAACTATTTACAATTATATATAATTATTTCTATAAAAATAAAAAAAAAATAAAAAATATGGGAGTGTCTAGGGTTCGGACCGTGGACCTTGCGCTTGAAAGTTCGCCTCGTTACCTGTTGACCTAAGAGATTGAGTTGAAAAGTAGGTCTCGTACGAACTTCAAGTACTGAGAGTCTTAAGACTCATGCCTGTTCATGTCTGATCAGGTCTGATCCTTTTTTCCCGGGTTATACGTGATAGATTCTTGGTCAAAAAAATTTTATATCTATGAACAGACATGCACAGATATAACCAGGCATGAACAGGCCTGATCAGGCCTGAGCTTATTCAACGCTTCAGATATGAACAGACATGAACAGACATGACCAGGCATGGGCAGGTATGATCAGGCCTGAGCGCATTTAACACTTCAGACATGAATAGACATGGTCAGGCCTAAACATGCATGAACAGACATGATTAGGCCTGAACGTATTTAAAGCTTCAGACATGAACAGGCATGAACATGTATGATCAGGCCTGAGCATATTTAACACTTCAGACATGAACAGACATGAACATGCATGAACAGACATGGACAGGCCTGAGTGTATTTAACGCCTCAGGCATGAACAGGCATGGACAGGTATGATCAGGCCTGATCATGTCTAATTTCAGGCCTGATCATACATGAACAGGCATGGTCAGGCCTGATCATTTTTTCCCGGGTTAAATAAATTTTAAACAATTACGTGATGCACAACTAATTTATTTAACTACATAAGCAAGTATTTTCATTAAAATAATTATGATAACTATTTTTATACCTGCACTAGAAATACTACTAGAAAATCATATATATATTGCCATGTCAATATCGTCAAAAATCAAAATCAAAATAAAAACTAATTACTAATTAACGTCCCAATCCAGGATGTTTGGGTAATTTGGGTAATTCGTGAAACGCTACCCCTTCGAAGTATACACTTGCGTAAGGATCTTTGCCTGGTTCATACATATGAACCTCACCAGAATAGTCACCGTCTGGTACACCACCTGGTGGTATTTTTTCTTTTGGAATTTTATGTTTGCTTGTTGCATAATCCATGCCCTAAAAAGAAATAAAATAATGAATAAATAAATTCTAGAGTCAATAAATAGAAAACATAAATAATTACTGCTTTGACTGGACACTGTGTAGGGAATTGGCCTTTTGGTAATCCAATTTCACGAATTCCATCTTTAGCTGATTCTTTTTCGAGTGCTTCACAAACAGTTAGATCAAAACTTACCATTTCATCACCCATAAATTCGAAGGTGCCTTTTACCTATTTTTTAATTTAAAAAATTTTATTTTACTAATTTATTGGTTTTATTTTATGTTTGCAAAAATTACCCTCATAGTGTCAGGCAGGTCTTTTTTTATTGGAACTTTACAAGCTGTTGCGTCTCCTGGACTAAATACTTCGCAGGACCAATCACCAGTGAATGGATTATTTGCCATAGTATTGACTGTTAAATTATTAATTTTATACATTTGCTGAAATTAAATTTTGTTATAATAATTAATTAATTAAATAAGCAACTCGATATTTTTCAGAGTGATTCAATAAAAAACATTTTGAATCGAAGATTTTACGCCGATAAGATAGCATCAACGAATCGACTAATGTTTTCTATATTTAGTCATAAATTTCATTTATTTATTGATTATAAGTGCTGGATTTTGATTACTCTCTGGCAGATCTAACTTACCCTCATTTACGGTGGGATACCTACTACCCTAGCGGATCCGAATTACGGTAAATACAGTGATTTACCGTAATTTACGGTGTCTAGCAGAATTACCGTAAATTACGGTAATCTACGGTAAATTGCGGTAATCTACGGCAAATTACGGTAAATTGCCGTAATTTACCGTGATTTTACGGTGCCTAGCAGAATTACCGTAAAGTACGGCAATTTACCGTAATTTGCCATAGATTACCGTAATATACGGTAAATTACCGTAATTTACGGTAATTCTGATAGGCACCGTAAATTACGGTAAATCACTGTATTTACCGTAATTCGGATCCGCTAGGGTACCCGCATGGAAAAGCTATATATTGTTAAAAGTATATAAAAAAATATATGGTGAATATGTGATAAATATATAGCGGCAAAAATATCTATATTGAAAAATATATGTTTTTTACATATATTGGATTATATATTTATCATAATATATTTACTTGAATATAATGTTTTGTATTTTTCTATATATATTATCTCATATAATGCTCAATATATTCTTATCATATATGGATAGTATATATATATAATTTATAAGTATAATATAATAAACTTGATGTATATATCCATATATTTTGACTCATATAATTAGTGGTATATGGTCTCTATATAATTTATTATATATGAAAGAATTTATATGATTAAATATATGGTTCGCGGTATATTGGAATTATATTTTTCCAGTATATTAAACTTATATTTTTCGCAATATATTGAAAATTTTATTTTTTTAATATACTTTTTCAATTTCTACACAATCCCACAAAAAAAAAAGTCAAATTTATTATTTTTTCTCCTTCTTTTTATTGACCTTATATTTACTGGCAATAACCTAAGAAAAGTAAAAAAAGTGCCATATATTTTACAATATATTGGAAAACATATATAAAAAATACTATATATTAATTAATATACTACTTTCAATATAATATATCAATATAAAAAAGATATATTAAAATATATATGTAAAACATACATAAAAAGTCATATATTGATAAATATATTGATAATATATTCTAGCAATATATTTTTTTTCAATATATTATCATATATTAATACGGCAAAAATATAAATATTATTTTATATATTGTACAATATATCACATTATAATATTCATATATTCTATCATATGTGTTTTAACATATAAAGTTTTTTCATGCGGGTAGGGTGGGCCAAAAATCCGTTTTTTTTTAATTTTCATTATTAATGCTAAAAATATTTATTTTTGTACAAAAAAAAAATTTTTCGGAAAACAAAAAAAATTTTAGGTCGATATCTTGGCTCGCCAAATCCCGCTAAAGTTAGAAGTTGTTTAAAATTTTTTTTCCAACTTATTTTGATCAGAAATTTAATTTTCTACAAAAAAAGTCTTATAACAAAATTACGGAAAGTTGATAGTTACTGAGATAATTGCAATTTTGCTCTAAAAAATGAAATTTTTCAAGATATTATCACTTTTTTTTTCAATTCTATTTAATATTTTTTAAAATCTCCGTATGGATTGAAAAGAATTGAAATAATTTTCAATACTTTTCGCTGAGTATTTTTAATCAGGATTTAGTTAAAACCAGTAAATATAGATATACAAATACATGAGTGATCGGGTACTAGTTCTCTGATCGAGTGTTCGTTCTCTTCACTTCCCTGATCAAACAAAACGATTCACTCAATGACGAATGTAGAATTAAATCTACGTAGTAATAAAATTGAATTGTTTCTAATCGTTTTGAATCGTTCATTTTAATCAAGGGTACATGGATTTTTTTTTTTTTTCATAAGTTAATGTTTTTTTTGTTTTTTATATTACTGTTGGTAAATGTAATGAAATTTTATAGAATTTTATCAAGCCATTTTCAGTGTAAAATTTCATAAAATTTTTTAACATTTCATGAAATGATTTTTTCGCGGGTTTATAAATCTAATTTATGAGTTCCCGCATGAAAAAACTTTATATGTGAAAACATATATGATAGAATATATGAATATTATAATGTGATATATTGTACAATATATAAAATAATATTTATATTTTTGCCGTATTAATATACGATAATATATTGAAAAAAAATATATTGCTAGAATATATTATCAATATATTTATCAATATATGACTTTTTATGTATGTTTTACATATATATTTTAATATATCTTTTTTATATTGATATATTATATTGAAAGTAGTATATTAATTAATATATAGTATTTTTTATATATGTTTTCCAATATATTGCAAAATATATGGTTTCCAATATATTGTAAAATATATGGCACTTTTTTTTACTTTTCTTAGGTTATTGCCAGTAAATATAAGGTCAATGAAAAGAAGGAGAAAAAACAATAAATTTGACTTTTTTTGTGGAATTGTGTAGAAATTGAAAAAGTATATTGAAAAAATAAAATTTTCAATATATTGCGAAGAATATAAGTTTTAATATACTGGAAAAATATAATTCCAATATACCGCGAACCATATATTTAATCATATAAATTCTTTCATATATAATCAATTATATAGAGACCATGTACCACTAATTATTTGAGTCAAAATATATGGATATATATATATATATATATCAAGTTTATTATATTATACTTATAAATTATATATATACTATCCATATATGATAAGACTATATTGAGCATTATATGAGATAATATATATATAGAAAAATACAAAACATTATATACAAGTAATTATATTATGATAAATATATAATCCAATATACGTAAAAAACATATATTTTTCAATATAGATATTTTTGCCGCTATATATTTATCACATATTCACCATATATTTTGTTATATACTTTTAACAATATATTGCTTTTCCATGCGGGTTATTTTAGAATAAATTTATACTTCTTATAAACTTACCTCTAGCCCAACTGCCAAGTTGGCTGATAAAGAAGCCAATAAAAATTGAATTAAAAGACGTTTCATAATTTCACTAGTAAGTAGTTAAAACTTATTCACAAATTAGAATTTAGAGTAATGAGATTTTTTTTCCGCGACTATTTATATTGGTTTCCATTACACGAATATCGTTACCGAATCTATTGTATAAAATTTTATTTGTAATACATTGTTATTTAATCCAATCAAGATTAGTAACTTGTAATTAATATCTACACTAAATAAATTCAAACAGGATGTCGTGATATTTTATCATTTATTATCAATATATAATAGATAATAGGAACAAAGAAATAATTGTTTTCTTACTTTATATAATTTTAATTACATCCGGAAGTTACTTACATACATCAATTGAGAAAAATTATGATTCTGAAATATTTTGACGCTTTCGTATGATTTATTTTAAAGCGTAGCGTACTGAATGCAAGTACACTAAATTTCCAAATATATGTAGTTTTAGTTACTATTTTGTAGTGTGTACTATACATATGGTAATTAATCATAAAAGTAATGCAGTTGTTAGTCAGTATTAGTCAGTTTTACTAAAATATATTAAATATTAATAGATTTTTGAGACACCGGTTCAAAAAATAACTTAAATTTGACTTTTTTGACCAAAATTTACGTTATATAAATCACAACCAAGGCAAATTTGACGCTTATGATTCAAATGGACCCTAAGGAAGTCAAAATCAAATTTGGTTTTCATTCATTTTAACTTGCTTTTGGATAAGTCGACTTACTTAATATCTATTCGCGTCAAAAAAGAAAATTGGACTTGATGTTTTTCGACCTGGGACTCTTTTATTTTAGCGATAGTAATAACTTGTAATTTGTAAGTAATGTATAGAATACCCTGGTGGTTTTAAATCGCGGTGAATACACGGTGTAACCATCGTGGTCCCACCGTGTAACCACCGCGATTACACGGTGTACCTATCATGGTTCTACGGTGTATGCAGACTTGTAGTCTCCATCCCGAACCTTTGAATTTGAAGTCTGATCTGTTACCCACTGTGCAAAATCTCACACTTCAAATCTGAGGTTGATTGTATTTATTTAGATAAAGTTGAACTAAGAAAATTACAGACATCAAATAAATGATTGTTTTCTTGTTTGTGTTATATTCAATTATGATATTGTTTATATGGTAACGAGACCAATATTGGTATACCCACTAATAACGAGACAATAAATACTTGTTTTGGTCAATTATATCAATGAGAATTTGAAATTTTTCAAACTTAGATAAAAATTTTGTATGTTGATATCTTGGTTTCTCGAAAACATTGTTGTGAGTACATTTTCGAGCTCTTCGAGCTCGAAAATACTATTGTATCCCATTCTTTTCGAAAAAAACCGTTTTTAGCATTTCTTTCTCCCACGATATCTCACGAACGAATCGACCGATTTCAATGGTTGAGGCGGCAATCGACGCGTTTTATTGAGTTCTAGAGCTGATTAGATTTTTAAGTCGATCGTTCGAGTCGTTTCTGAGAAATCAATAACAAACTAAAAAAAAAAAAAATTTTTTTTCCGTAATTCGCCAATATTTTTAAATCTACTTGATCAAATGATCTGAAATTTTCAGAAAAGTTGATGGCCAACAAGCTCTTTCGATTGCCGCCTTAACCATCCAAATCGGTTCATTAGTTAAAAAGTTATAAGCCGGTCACACACACACATACACACACACACACACACACACACACACACACACACACACACACACACACACACACACACACACACACACACTCGGACATCATTCTAAAAATAGTCAGAATAGCTTCCTAGGACCTCAGAACGTCGACATCTGATGAAATTTCGATTTTCGAAAATCGGGGTGAAAACAATAACTTCCCAATTTTTCGAAAATCGTCAATTTTCTTAGCGGGAAGTTAAAAAATACATGTCAGACTCTCGATTGCCCTTGTAGGAAAAAAAATATTGACAACGAGGCCGGTCTTGGCACAATACTGGGCTACCGAGGCTCGGCCTCCCAAGGTTGGTCCGAGATCCGCTAATACTAAGATGCAGTCTTGGCACAACACTGTCACTCAAGCTTGGCTCGGTGTTATCACTTCGATGCTTAGACAGACTTGGGCCAAGCTTGGATTTCAAGCTTTCCCCAGAGTTAATAAGTCTTGCACCAAGCCTTGGGAAAGCTTGGGCCTATTGTTTCTTCCTATAAGAGTGAGAGCAAAAATAAACCATTTGTAAAATACTATAAATTAGTTTAGTATTATAAGATATCTTCGTTATCGAAGTTTTAACATGCTTGGATGAATATTTTTTCTCAAATCAAACAAACCAAAAGTTTGTTTCGGAGAAAAAGAAAATTGTGTTTTACTCTTTTTAAGACATTAGAAACTCGTTGAGCTGTATGACGGGCTGAGGACAGAACATGGTTTTCCACGTACTTTGGATTAAATAAATTTTAAACAATTACATGATGCACAACTAATTTATTTAACTACATAAGCAAGTATTTTCATTAAAATAATTATGATAACTATTTTTATACCTGCACTAGAAATACTACTAGAAAATCATATATATATTGCCACGTCGATATCGTCAAAAATCAAAATCAAAATAAAAACTAATTACTCATTAACGTCCCAATCCAGGAAGTTTGGGTAATTTGGGTAATTCGTGAAACGCTTCCCCTTCGAAGTATACACTTACGTAAGGATCTTTGCCTGGTTCATACATGTGAACCTCACCAGAATAGTCACCGTCTGGTACAACACCTGGTGGTATTTTTTCTTTTGGAATTTTATGTTTGATTGTTTCATAATCCATGCCCTAAAAAGAAATAAAATAATGAATAAATAAATTCTAGAGTCAATAAATGGAAAACATAAATAATTACTGCTTTGACTGGACACTGTGTAGGGAATTGGCCTTTTGGTAATCCAATTTCACGAATTCTATCTTTAGTTGATTCTTTTTCGAGTGCTTCACAAACAGTTAGATCAAAACTTACCATTTCATCTCCCATAAATTCGAAGGTGCCTTTTATCTATTTTTTAATTTAAAAAATTTTATTTTAATAATTTATTGGTTTTATTTTATGTTTGCAAAAATTACCCTCATAGTCTCAGGCAGGTCTTTTTTTATTGGAGCTTTACAAGCTGTTACGTCTCCTGGACTAAATACTTCGCAGGACCAATCACCAGTGAATGGATTATTTGCCATATTATTGACTGTTAAATTACTAATTTTATACATTTGCTGAAATTAAATTTTGTTATAATAATTAATTAATTAAATAAGCAACTCGATATTTTTCAGAGTGATTCAATAAAAACATTTTAAATCGAAGATTTTACGCCGATGAGATAGCATCAACGAATCGACTAATGTTATCTATATTTAGTCATAAATTTCATTTATTTATTGATTATAAGTGCTGGATTTTGATTACTCTCTGGTAGATCTAACTTAGCCTCATTTACGGTGGGATACCTACTAGGGTGGGCCAAAAATCCGTTTTTTTTGAATTTTCATTATTAATGCTAAAAATATTTATCTTTGTACAAAAAAAAAATTTTTCGGAAAACAAAAAAAATTTTAGGTCGATTTCTTACACGGAAAAAAAATTCTAGTTAAATTTACAATGCTAACATCGTAATTTGTCCTATTAATTATTGTATTCGTGGACTAGACTTTTCACATCGTAATTTTTACGATGTAGGGTTGGAAATTTCATTTAAGAAATAATACTTCAGACAAATAATACGAAGTCTTAAGCTCTTTAATATAAATTACGATGTAACATCGTAAAATTTGAAGAGAAATTTTAAATAAAAGATTAAAATAATAATCATTTGGCGGTTGGATTCGAACCCGAGTCCTTTCGAGTGCGAAGTGTCCGACGCCTTGGACCACTCGGCCACTGAAGGGCCTACACTATATGTTGCTTTTAAGATCCATATAAACGACTTGCGGAGGACCCAGTTACTATTTAAAAAGTACGATGTAACATCGTACTTTTTATAGCTTCCATCGTATTATAACAGAGGCAGCACTGTGATATTTATTTTGTTAAAAAGTAAATAGAAATATTAAATGTATGAATAAATATAGTTTTTAAAGTGTAATTTTTATTTATTTTTTTTTACGATGTTAAATTGTAATTTTTGCAGTAATTTTTAATCTTTAAAGTCTTTGTTAAAATTACGATGTTAAATAGTAAAAAATATAACCCACATAATAAATTTTGAAATAAAACATTTAAAAATTGACGTTAATAAAAGTCTAGTCCGAGATTACGATGTTAACATCGTAAATTTTGGTAGAATTTTTTTTCCGTGTAGGCTCGCCAAATCCCGCTAAAGTTAGAAGCTGTTTAAAATTTTTTTCCAACTTATTTTGATCGGAAATTTAATTCTTTACATAAAAAGTCTTATAACAAAATTACGTTAAGTTGATAGTTACTGAGATAATTGCAATTTTGCTCTAAAAAATGAAATTTTTCAAGATATTATCACTTTTTGAGGGCAAAAAATAAATTTTATCATAAAAATTTCATAGGAAATTCAATTTTCTACAAAACAGACTTAATAAAATTTATTCAAAGTTGATAGTTACGAAAATAATATCGATTCTTGGTGAAAGCCACCAAATAACGAGAAATGTGACTATCTAAACATAAAACTGCCAATTTCTGAATAACCATAAATTTCAAGTTTTTACTAGAAGCCCAATTTTGTAAGAAATTCAATTTCCCAAGAAATTTCTATGATAAAATTCATATTTTACCCTGAAAAGTGATAATATCTTGAAAATTAAATTTTTTAGAACAAAATTGCAATTATCTCAGTAACTATCAACTTTCCCCGGGAAATAATGTTTTCATAAAATTTTACAAAATTTTAGTACTACCATTTTATAAAATTTTATAAAATTTTATACTGAAAATGGCCTGGTAAAATTTTATCAAATTTTATGAAGTTTTATAAAAATTTATAAAACTTTGTAAAATTTCATTAAATTTTACCAGGCCATTTTTATTATAAAATTTTATAAAATTTTGTAAAATTTTATATAATTTTATGAAGTTTTATAAAATGATTTTTTTCCGGGATGGGTCACCAATCCAATTAATGTCCAATCTCGATGCTGCTTAACTTTTGTTATTGAAGAATCGAAGTCTACTCCGCTCGTCTATTGGTCACTTGTAGTTTAGATAAATTCGTGGCTGTATTTATGATTACTCATGAATTCTTATCAGCCATATTTCATAGTATTAATTTATAATTATATATAAAAAAAGTTTTTAATAATTCAACTATCGATTGTTTAATGGACATAAAATTTTAAAATTACTTAAATTTATTGATTTTTAATGATTTATATTTTTGAATTAATGGCGAAACCTTTGAATTTTTCCTTGAGTAATGAAGAATTAATTTTAATTGATAGTTGACAAAATAAAAGTTTAAAAACATTAAATTCAAAATTATCACATTATGTAATATATATTAGGGTGTCCCAAAATAAAAAAATATCTTTTTTTAAAATTTTATGGGCTCAAAAGTTACTTCATATTATAAAAAGGATCCTCACAAAATTTCAGCCAGATATCTTTAAAATTGAGCTATCACAGAGGGGGGTCCCCTTTCCCATTTAAAACACACGCGAAAATTTTTCATTTTAGTTTTTCGTTATAAAGACTATGAAAAAATTTTTTTTTCAGTTTTGCCTAGTATGATTTTGTAGGAAATTAAATTCTCTACAAAAAAGTGCTGATGCATTATGTATGTCAAACGAACTGGGAAAAAGTTACGGGGCTTCGAAAATCAACAAAAATTTAGTTTAATCAGTGTTCAATTTTTTTTTTATTATTTTTCATTTTTATTGCATCAAAAAATTTTTTTTTCAAATTTTAACGACCATGCTCTTGTAGGAAATTTAATTTCCTTCAAAAAGTATCTGATATCATATATACGTCAAATGAATGAGAAAAAAGTTACAGGGCTTTAAATGTCAACGAAAAGTGAAGTTTAAAACATATTAATTTTTTGAACTAAAATGTCAACGGAAAGTGAACTTCACTTTTCGTTGACATTTAAAGCCCTGTAACTTTTTTCTCATTCATTTGACGTATATATGATATCAGATACTTTTTGAAGGAAATTAAATTTCCTACAAGAGCGTGGTCGTTAAAATTTGAAAAAAAAATTTTTTGATGCAATAAAAATGAAAAATAATAAAAAAAAAATTGAACACTGATTAAACTAAATTTTTGTTGATTTTCGAAGCCCCGTAACTTTTTCCCAGTTCGTTTGACATACATAATGCATCAGCACTTTTTTGTAGAGAATTTAATTTCCTACAAAATCATACTAGGCAAAACTGAAAAAAAAAATTTTTTCATAGTCTTTATAACGAAAAACTAAAATGAAAAATTTTCGCGTGTGTTTTAAATGGGAAAGGGAACCCCCCTCTGTGATAGCTCAATTTTAAAGATATCTGGCTGAAATTTTGTGAGGATCCTTTTTAGGTAGATTTTTTTAAAAATCTAGGTATTGTATTTGTCCTCATGGTCGATTTGTCAAGGAATTTTGTCACAACCTATCATAATTAGTTGAGTAGAGTTCGAAAATACCATTCGTTGAAAAATTTATATATGTATGTATATATATATATATATATATATATATATATATATATATATATATATATATATATATATATATATACACTGTAAAAAAAGATTCCTGACGTCAAACCAGATTCGTTTGGCTCAAGTACTCCGTGCGTTTGGATACAGCCAAGCGCGTCAAGCGATTGAGTCTACCGCCCTCTACGTTTGACAGTATATTTTGCTTCAACTGAGAGTTTCTTGAGGGAAGGTACCAAGTCGTTTGAACTAACTCTATAGTATTTGATATAACTCAATAACTTTTTTCATTTAAAAAAAAATAGAAATTAGTTCAAGTCATTGAAACTGTTGATACAATAATGATTTTTGTTTTATATAAAATAATTAAAAATTTCACTCAAAGTAAATTGTAAGGTGATTGAAAGTATGAATTTTTAGTTAAGTCAAAATTTTATTAAAGCAAATGAATTTTAGTGTTGAAAGTAATATTTTTGTAGGTCCGTTGAAACTGTCCTTGCAATTGATTCAATAAAAAATCGAATTGTTTCAAGTTGCTGTATTGCATTGATCCAAAAAAACAGTAATCTGCATCAAGTGAATATTGCCTTTAATTATTTCATCAATAATTAATTTTAAAAAATTTTTTTTTCTTACGTATTTTTTTATTTTTGATTTTATTTTTATTATTATTATTATTATTACTATTATTTTTTTTTATTAAGTATTGGGACAATTACATTATATTATTATTATTATTATTATTATATACATTACACTCAACAAATAATTCTGACATACTCAGTTTTTAGTGAAAAATTAAATAATCGTAGAATTGGTATCCGGAGGAATCGAACCCAGCACCTTACGCGCGAGAGTCAGGCGCTTTACCGCTACGCTACGAGACCAGTAGGAAAGTTTGAGTTTAGTTGTGCTTCTAGTACTTTGTTCTCGTATTAAATGGATATATACAGTCAATTGCTTATACATTGATCTAAACGTGATAAATATGTGACTCTTTTTATAAATAAATTTTTTTATTTAACCGATAATATAAAGACTTTCATTCAAATATAGTTCGATATTTTGTAACGAATACATTTATATTCTTGTCGAATATTTTTCAGTTTTAATGTGATTGCGTCAAATTATTCCTACAACCTCGTTGGATTCTCTCTCCAAGAAACTCGTCGGTTGACACGACACGTTCGGTATTATAGGAAACTACTTTTGTTTCATTGAAACATGTGAAGTTGTCAAACTCAACGTTTCAACAGTTTCAGTTAAATTTCTAAAAATTGAAAAGTTTGCTTCAACAATTTTTTATTTTTTAATTAAGTACATCCAAACTTTAATTAAAATATATTTTCCTATTCGTTCAAATGTTAATTTAATTACGGTCAAACTTAAAAACTTTAATATAAACGCTTAATCAATTTCTAATAATCGAATAGAGACTTTCATTCAATAAAAATGATTTTCTTGAGACAAACTAGTTTTCGTTAGTTCAAACGAATTTGGTTTCACTGAAGAGGAAATTTGTCAAACTCTTAGGGAGTTTGATGTCAGTACCTTATTTTTTACAGTGTAGATTAATTGGAAAATCTACCTTCCATTTCGGCTGCCGAATGGCCTTTTTTTTATAATATGAAGTAACTTTTGAGCCCATAAGACTTTAAAAAAAAAAATATTTTTTTATTTTGGGACACCCTAATATATATATATATAAATATGTAAGAGAAAGGGGCGGCAGGAGTAGGCAAAACGAGGTACTTCCAAAATTTTATAAAAAAAAATTTTTTTCTTTTACATCTATTATAACCATCCCAAAATTACTTTTGTAGATATAATTGAGCATTATTTTGAATTTTTTTTCGTTAAACTTTTTTAAGAATCGAGTGCCTTGAAATCGAGTGAAATTGAATCGTTTCTAATCGTTTTGAATCGTTTATTTTAATCAAGGGTACATGGATTTTTTTTTTTTCATAAGTTAATGTTTTTTTCTTTATATTACTGTTGGTAAATGTAATGAAATTTTATAGAATTTTATCAACCATTTTCAGTGTAAAATTTCATAAAATTTTCTAACATTTCATGAAATGATTTTTTCGCGAGTTTATAAATCTAATTTATGAGTTATTTTAGAATGAATTTATACTTCTTAAAAACTTACCTCTTGCCCAATTGCCAAATTGGCTGACAAAGCAGTCAATAAAAGTTGAATCAACAGACGTTTCATGATTTTACAAGCAAGTAATTTAAACTTATGTACAAATTAGAATTCAAAGTAATGAGATTTTTTTTCCGCGACTATTTATATTGGTTTACATTACACGAATATCGTTACCAAATCTATTGTTTAAAATTTTATTTGTAATACATTGTTATTTAATCAAATCAAGATTAATAACTTTTAATTAATACCTGTATCAAATGAATTGGAACAGGATGTCGTGATATTTTATCATTTATTATCAATATATAATAGATAATAGGAACAATGAAATAATTGTTTTTTTATTTTATATAATTTTAATTACATCTTCAAGTACACTAAATTTCCAAACATATGTAGTTTTAGTTACTATTTTGTAGTTTGTACTATACATGTGGTAATTAATCATAAAAGTAATGCAGTTGTTAGTCAGTATTAGTCAGTTTTACTAAAATATATTAAATATTAATAGATTTTTGAGACACCGGTTCAAAAAATAACTTAAATTTGACTTTTTTGACCAAAATTTACGTTATATAAATCACAACCAAGGCAAATTTGATGCTTATGATTCAAATGGACCCTAAGGAAGTCAAAATCAAATTTGGTTTTCATTCATTTTAACTTGCTTTTGGATAAGTCGACTTACTTAATATCTATTCGCGTCAAAAAAGAAAATTGGACTTGATGTTTTTCGACCTGGGACTCTTTTATTTTAGCGATAGTAATAACTTGTAATTTGTAAGTAATGTATAGAATACTCTGGTGGTTTTGAATCGCGGTGAATACACGGTGTAACCATCGTGGTCCCACCGTGTAACCACCGCGATTACACGGTGTACCTATCATGGTTCAACGGTGTATGCAGACTTGTAGTCTCCATCCCGAACCTTTGAATTTGAAGTCTGATCTGTTACCCACTGTGCAAAATCTAACACTTCAAATCTGAGGTTGATTGTATTTATTTAGATAAAGTTGAACTAAGAAAATTACAGACATCAAATAAATGATTGTTTTCTTGTTTGTGTTATATTCAATTATGATATTGTTTATATGGTAACGAGACCAATATTGGTATACCCACTAATAACGAGACAATAAATACTTGTTTTGGTCAATTATATAAATGAGAATTTGAAATTTTTCAAACTTAGATAAAAATTTTGTACGTTGATATCTTGGTTTTTTATAACTAGGGCCAGGATTTTTGCGTTGATTTAAAAATAATTAACAATTAGTGGTGTGAATTTATTTTACGGGGAAAATATTGGTCTTATTAAAAAATTTTTCAAACAGAAGTTGTAGGAAATTAAATTTTCTCAAAAATTTTCTCTTATAATTTTTTTGTAGGACTAATAAGAAAGCCGTAATTTCAAAATTAATTAATTAATTTTAAGATTCTCATAATTAATCGAATTTTTGATCATTCATTATAATTCTTAATTTTTAAATTACGGTGAAAATATTGATCGTATGAAAAAATCATAAGAAACATATTTTTTAGAAAATCGAATTTCCTACAACTTTTGTTCGAAAACTTTTTTAATAAGACCAATATTTTCGCCGTTATATCAAAAATTTGAACTACTCATTTCAAAAATGAAGCAAAAATCTTGTCCCTATTTATAACTAAATTCATTATTGAAACTTTGAAATTCCCTTAATTTTAATTGTCCCGCTAATGATATTGTTACCCTATTTCCAGAAATTTTAAAAAAGTTTGTATACTTTATAACATTTATGAATGCGGTAAATTAAAAAATTTCATCGACTTTATAAGCTTTATGAATCATTGTAAAATCAGTTGCATAAATATATATATATAATTATAAATATGTTACGTAATATGGGCGTATCTTAATTATTTCACAAAACTTCATGATTCACACACCGGCACAGCATGATACTCACTCAGAAATTGCTATTAGATAGAATTTTTTTTTTTTTTTTTTTTTTTTTTATCATTAATTCACCATGTATAGGCCAGCGGCCTGTCCTATGGTATACAATTTTTAACTCAGCTCATTTTCTCTATACTCTGTTTTTTTTTTTTTTTTTTTTTTTTTTTTTTTTTTTGTGCGGCTGTGGCCCGACATGTGCATGCACTGTACTGCATCATTACGGTGATGCCCTACTACCTCCCCTGTGCAATGGAGGTGCAGCGGCGTAGGAAAACCACAGAGAAAACCTAGTCAGTACAGTTTCGGTTTATAGTCCAGTCGGCAAGTGATTTAAATGGCGGTCCTAGTAGATTAAGCGAGGCGGAGACCGATTTTGACGATTTTTTTTTTGATTCCGCACTAAAAAAGGATTTCCAAAAAAGTTGAACAGGTTTCCCGTGTTGCTTTTGATTATTTAAATATTTAAAAATTAGTACTTAGTTAACTTTTAAATATCTCGGAAACTATAGGGAAATCGGGAAAAAAAATTAAGAATAAAATGTAGAGAAATAATCAAAGAAAAAAATGAAACCAATCCGAAGTCTATACGACTAATAGTTTACGAGATATGATTTTTTTAATGCAAATTAATTTTTCGCCGCGCGCGCGGGAGTAAACAATTACCTGGAACTTTTTGAAAAATGCATAAATTAATAAAAATTTTTTTCTAATTCGTAGTTCTTACAATTCAAGCCGATAAACGAAAAGTTTCAAATCGAAAAAATAATTTTTTCGATTTTTTACATTAAAAAAACCATTTTTTGGTTTTTTGGATTTAAAAAATCAAAATTACCAAAAAAATTTTTTTGATGCAAATACAATTATTCTATTAGTTAAAATATACTCCCTAAATAAAAAAATAATCTAAAAAAAAATTTTTTTCTACAAAAAACAATCGATTGAAAATTTTAAATTTTATGTCGCTGGCCCTATCCATTTAATGAGTAAGACAGAGATAGCAATATATGTCTGTCACTCTAATCGCTGGTCGAGCGCCGCTAGTGGGGGATTCACAATAATAATAAAGATATATACGGTGGTCATAATTCGAAATATCCAAAT
This sequence comes from Microplitis mediator, assembly GCF_029852145.1. NCBI lineage: Eukaryota > Metazoa > Arthropoda > Insecta > Hymenoptera > Braconidae > Microplitis > Microplitis mediator. The sequence continues at coordinate 22,993,852 of NC_079976.1, forward strand.
CGTTTTATTTTTTTTTTATACTCCAAACTTTTGTAATAGAAATTTTTTTTTTTATTCAAATTTTTTTTTTTTTTCTTTAATTTCTTCTGTGTGTAAACAAATTTTTAACGTGATATAAAAGTAATTTAACTTGTACTTAATGTTCTTAAATAAATCTCAATATTTTTAAAAATGATTGTAATTTATATCCAAACCATTCCTTATTCACAATAGTATTAATAAAATAAATATTTATTGATTCCTAAAAGGTTGAACTTAGATTACTGTAAAATTTTTAAATCTTTCATCGTGGAGTACAGTTAATATTTAAATTTTTTAAATGTCAAATTTTATAATTACAGCAGATATACTGTTTGAAATATATATTTTCAAAGAATAATTTTCAATCGATAAAAAAAAATAATTTTTTTTACGCAAAAAAAGTTGAGATAAAAAAAAAGTTTTTGTAAAATTAATTTTTCAGATAAATAATTTTTTTTTTGCAAAAAAAGTTTTGTAAAAAAAAAAATTTGTTTACACACAGAAGAAATTAAAGAAAAAAAAAATAAATTTGAATAAAAAAAAAATTTCTATTACAAAAGTTTGGAGTATAAAAAAAAAATAAAACGATTTGGATATTTCGAATCATGACCACCGTATATATCTTTATTATTATTGTGAATCCCCCACTAGCGGCGCTCGACCAGCGATTAGAGTGACAGACATATATTGCTATCTCTGTCTTACTCATTAAATGGATAGGGCCAGCGACATAAAATTTAAAATTTTCAATCGATTGTTTTTTGTAGAAAAAAATTTTTTTTTAGATTATTTTTTTATTTAGGGAGTATATTTTAACTAATAGAATAATTGTATTTGCATCAAAAAAATTTTTTTGGTAATTTTGATTTTTTAAATCCAAAAAACCAAAAAATGGTTTTTTTAATGTAAAAAATCGAAAAAATTATTTTTTCGATTTGAAACTTTTCGTTTATCGGCTTGAATTGTAAGAACTACGAATTAGAAAAAAATTTTTATTAATTTATGCATTTTTCAAAAAGTTCCAGGTAATTGTTTACTCCCGCGCGCGCGGCGAAAAATTAATTTGCATTAAAAAAATCATATCTCGTAAACTATTAGTCGTATAGACTTCGGATTGGTTTCATTTTTTTCTTTGATTATTTCTCTACATTTTATTCTCAATTTTTTTTCCCGATTTCCCTATAGTTTCCGAGATATTTAAAAGTTAACTAAGTACTAATTTTTAAATATTTAAATAATCAAAAGCAACACGGGAAACCTGTTCAACTTTTTTGGAAATCCTTTTTTAGTGCGGAATCAAAAAAAAAATCGTCAAAATCGGTCTCCGCCTCGCTTAATCTACTAGGACCGCCATTTAAATCACTTGCCGACTGGACTATTAGGTGAAGCTCCAGTGGTCGATAAAATTCCCATCTTACCGATCACTGGCTCTTCATCCCGCCCCTAACGATCAGAGACCTTCGTTCGAGCCCAACGCGTGGCTAAGCGGTCACCCAGCCAAATAGTAACCATGCTCGATGCTACTTAACTTCGGTGATCGCCCGAGCCACGTGCGTGCCGAACGGCTGCCTCAGCCGCTCCTATTAGATAGAATTTGTTAAAATTCAATTATTAAAAATTTTATATGATCATTTAAAATTTTGTATAAATTTATAAAATTATATGAAAAATTCAAAAATTATATCTAAGTTTTTTGACTGAATAGATAAATATGTAAGATTATATACAAAATAATGTAATTTTATATATTTATATGAAATTGAACTATAAAAATTTATATAATTATATACAAATATCAGTTTGCATACCGTTTAATCACGGTGGTTACACTGTGTAATCACGGTGGATACACCGTATAAACACGGTGGTAAAATTGCACGGTTGCGTAACAGTTCAACCAAAGACAAAATAACCGTCCTTTTATCACGGTTTTTGTGTATTTTGTTGTCGGTTATTTTATCATTCGCTTATTTTGTCGCGGTTATTTTGTCTGCGGTTATTTAAGCGTGACACCAAATGGCACAAACCCACCGCGTAACCACAGTGGATCCACGGTGTTTCCACCGTGATTCAAATCCACCAGGGATAAAATTAAACTAATAATAATGTCATGATAGTCAGTAGTAACAAAATATTAAATAACGAAGATTTTAACGAACTTGAAAAGTTTGGATCTAATTTATCTGGAGTTTCTGTGGGTAAATTTTGTGATGAATTTTTGGAAAGTATTGTAGGCAAATCTTGTGATGAATTTTTAAGAATTTTTGTCGGTAAGTCATGTGACAAGTTTGTGAAATTATGAAATTGAATAAATTCTAAATATGGTGGAGAACGTTTTTCACGTAATGATCGTAGGTTAAGGTTTAGTAGAACTCTGTTTCCCAGTTTTTCTATAACTTCATCTTTGATTGTTTGATTGGAATAGATTTGATTCAAATTATTGTCCATAAGATTAGTTTTGACCCATTCTTCTAATTTACTGTCTTTGCTCGCTGACAAAATTTTGCCAGCGTGGATTGGTTTTTCTGTAAACTTTCCGTTCAGCTTGTACACTAATGCCTGAAATTAATTAACAATAAAATTGAATGTTGGTTTTACACTTAAAAAAATATACATTGTTAAAAATTTTTTCGATTTTCGAAGATAATTATCAAGGAAATTCTACTGTGTTAATATAGGAATAATTCCTATGCGCATCAAATTTTGTTATTAAAAAGTATAACTGCCTCAACTACACGGAAAAAAATAATCGGTAGCTGCTACTGATTAATTTTCGGTAACAGCTATAGCAGTATACCGATTTTTTTTCCGTGTATATGCAAAAAGAAAAAAAAATCTCATGCTTTTATAATTTTTTTTACATAAGAATTTTTCCTACGTTAACATAGAATTCTTTCTATGTCAACGAAGGAAAAATAACAGTTTTTTTTGCCGTGTAGCTATCTAGAGACTCTTCTTGGGTCGAAAATTTGATCTGATATTAGTCTAACTGGACTGTATTTGGACTACTTGGTCTGTTATTGAACTTCGATGAAAATTTTAATCTGTTTTTGATCTACCCGGACTGAAAAATTTGACCTGATTTTAGTCTGATTGGACTATTTGATCTGATTTTGATCTTTTATGAAAATTTTAAGCTGTTTTCGACCTGCTACTGTAAAAACAAACGCGTTACGAGCAGACTAAAGTAGATTAGTTAGTGAACTTTAAAAAATTTTAGTTCTGAAAATTCACAAGGACAAAACTAGATTAAATCATGGACTTATAAAATTTTTATTTATGGGCAATATTTATGAAAAAATATTAAGTTGCAGAATTGATTATGTTTTATTTACTATTTATTTACTATCTTTTGTTTAAAAATGTCGGCAGTTAATGAAGATTTGACAGCTTAATTTTTTAGTTGTCTTCATTGAATATTTATGTCATTGAATAGAAGTGATAAAACAACTCTTAAAATGTCAAGAATTTTCTCTTATTTACTGGATAAAATTGAAAATATTTTGGCATAATAAAACATCAAAATTCTTGTGTTACGGAGAAAAATGTTGGCTCGCAACCTACCAATATTTATAATGCTGTCGACCAAACTTGAAACAGAAAGTAAAGTATCCGAAAAATTACTATACTCTTATAAAAAATTATTATGCTGCATCAAAATTATTATAATATATGGAAGTAATTGATATTGAAGCTCATCGATAAGTTTCTCGCGCGTAATAAGTAATGTGATACCCCGGGAAAAAATGATCAGACCTGATCAGACATGAACAGGCATGAGTCTTCAGGCCTGATCAGACATGAAAAATGACCATGCCTGATCAGGCATGTTCAGGTCTGATCAGGTATGTTCATGTCTGTTCATGCCTATCCGGGTAAAAAAATTATATATAAAAAATGGCCCTATATAATTATGTATAACTATATTCAATTATACATGTATATAATTATTGCTATAAAAATAAAAAAAATAAAAAATTCGGGCGTGTGCAGGATTTGAACCGTGGACCTTGCGCTCGAAAGTGTAACTCGCTACCCACTGACCTAAGAGATTTAGTTGAAAAGTAAGTTTCGTATGAACTTCAAGTAATAAAAATCTTATACGTGATAGATTCTTGGTCAACAAAATTTTAGATCTATGAGCAGACATGAACAGCCATGAACAGACATGAACATATATGACCAGGCATGAACAGGCATGAACAGACATGACCAGGCATGGACAGGTATGATCAGGCATGAGCGTATTTAACGCTTCAGACATGACCAGGCATAAACAGGCATGGACAGGTATGAACAGGCATGATCAGACCTGACTGTATTTAACGCTTCAGACATGAACGGGCATGAACAGGCATGATCAGGCCTGAGTGTATTCAACGCTTCAGACATGAACAGGCATGGACAGGTATGATCAGGCATGATCATGTCTAATTTCAGGCCTAATCATACATGAACAGGCATGATCAGGTCTAATTTCAGGCCTGATCATACATGAACAGGCATGGTCAGGTCTGATCATTTTTTCCCGGGACAGTATAATCATTTTTTGTAAGAGCACGATAATTTTTTGGATGCTTTACTCCCTGTTTCAAGTTTAGTCGACAGCATTGTAAAAATTGGTAGGTTTCGAGCCAACATTTTCTCTGTATGACATCTTATTATGGAAGCGCATTAGCATGTTTTAAATACCAAGAAAATTAAAATAAATTAATAAATCTAGATTATTATTATTATTATTATTATTATTATTATTATTATTATTATTATTATTATTATTATTATTTATATTTATAAAAAGTCCTGTATTTGTCCTTAAAAACAATTGAATACAGACCAATAATTATAATAAAAAAGTCAGTTTTTAGTCTAAACGCGATTTAAAACAGACTAAATATCATACGAAAATAAGTCTGATATTAGCCTGGATAAGGAATAGTACGGGCAAAAACAGATTAAATTCTTATATAAAATAAATACGATTTATAAACTTGAATTAAAGGAAAAATATTTGAATTTATCATTTATTTTAAAACAGATCTAATTTTTTGACCCGGGTTGTAATCAGTGCCTTGACCAGCAATTTTCGATGGAAATCGTTTTATCACCATTTTTATATTGAATATTACTGACTGTTAATAATAATTTCAAAAAGTTTTCTTTAAATTTCGATGAAAATTTTCAACAGTTATACTCAATTAAATCATTTCGTCGATTATGGAATCAAATAAAAAAATGAAATAAACTGATTACCTGATACAAACAATCACCAAATTGAATTGACGAAATATAATGTGTCTCGTTTCCTTTTGGAAATTGTATGACGACATTTTCATTATCGAATACGTTGTATTCAAAATCTATGAACTTTTCATCCAAATAAACAATTTCGAAAGGATCTATTTTTATTTTCTCTTCTTCAATAATTCGACAAATTTTTACTTCAACGCGCTTATAATTTTCATTTAAAAATTTACTGTCGATTCCATAAAATTCCTCTTGTAAATAACAATCGAATGGTGTCAACTTTTCAACATTTTTTTTACTGTCATAATTATAATATTTTACTATAGATTCACGACATTGTGATCTATAATTCGAATTTATGTAAGAATTATTAGTTATTTGATAGTTGTCATTAAAGTTCCTGTAGTCAAATTTATCAAAAACCAAAAAATTCAAAATGTTTCCATTTATCAAAATTGAATCTGATTTGATGTCTCTTATATTAAAAGTGTCTCCTGGCTTCATTTGCGTCCACTTTGAGTCTGTGGCCAATAATTTACCATCACCTTCTTTGGAATTCAAAGATCTCGGTAATTTAGGAAGCACAGTTAGTTCGATACTCAAAACATTTTCATTTCTTAAGTAACTTATAATATTACTCTTAACTTGTAATGGGTGCGATGTAAATTTGCAGAGGGATATATTGTAATTATTTAAATAGCTCATCACATTTGTTTCAAGTGTATTATTATTGCTCGCCATTAAGATTTTACTCTTGTATTCAGGAATTTTTTCATTGTAATCAATCGAAATATCTTCTGGTTCAGTATTGAATACAAAAATCTGTAATTAAAATAATTTGGATGAATAAAATTTTCTTGTAAAATGATAACAAAAAAACATTACTGCAAGCAGATAATTTTTCAGTAAAAATTAGCCATAAAGTTTGTTACTATAAGGACATCTACCAAGTAACTGAATTTTTACTATGTTGTTAGTCGCAATTGCACTTTATTTACATGCCATCGAGTAGTATATTTTACAATGGTAAGAATTTAAATATTACACCACATGTCCTCACAGTATCATACTTTTTGGGTAATTTTAACTAAAAAATTTATAAATTGTGCATCTATGGACTTTTTACATCCCGCTCGGCATAAGTGTCAGAAAGACATCTTATTGGTATCATAAAGTTATCTAAAAAATTATGTCATCTTTCTGATAACAAAAAGATTTCTTTCCGACATTCATGCCGAGCGGGTATAATTAAAAAAATTTAAACATAATCTTGAATGCCAATACCAGAGAGAGAAAAAATTATGATAACCGATCCTAGTACCCCTGGCGAAACCGAATTACGGTAAATTACCGTAAATTATGGTAATTATCGTAATTTACGGTATTCGTGAATTTGACAGAAAGTACGATATTTGACGGTAAAATATCGTATTTTTGCGGTAAGTTGTGGTATTTCACGGCAAATAACGGTAATTTACGGAAATTTACGGTAATGCACCGTAAATTTGCGGCAGTCCTGCAGGATTTTGCGGTAAAAGTGCAGTATTTTACCGTAAAATATCGGAGTTCACCATAGAATGCTGCAGTTCTTCCGAAATCCGTAAATTGCGGTAAAACTACCCGGAATTACATCAAATTACCGTATTCTACTGTACTTTGACGCAAATAACCCTAGTGGGTCCGAATTACGGTAAATACAGTGATTTACCGTAAATTACGGTAATCTACGGCAAATTACGGTAAATTGCTGTAATTTACGGCAATTCTGCTAGGCGCCGTAAAATTACGGTAAATTACGGTAAATCACTGTATTTACCGTAATTCGGATCCGCTAGGGAACAGTTTAATGCGGAAAATTTTTCGTAAAATACGGTAATTTACCGTAATTTGGATGCACTAGGGTTGTTTATAAACTATCAACTTATGGCCTTACGGTAATAATTACTTGGAATTATGGGTATACTCCCCGTAATCACACAATCACATAGTAATAAATTCTATTTTCACAATGGAACGGCTTTTAGGTACGTAGGGAAATAAACCCTATGCATCATGGTAACTATTACCTCATAATAGTATATTTTAACGATTACTATGCTGGTATATAGTAACCATTACTGTTATGGTCGTAATTTCCATAAGACGAGAAATTCCTAAATATTATGGTACACGGAGAGATTTCAAGTAAATATGCCTTTGCAGCATAGTAATAATTACATTAGTCTATAGTTTGTATAAGCAGTCACATAAGAGGAACGTGACACAAACTATAGAGCAGGGTAATCATTACTATGCTGCATAGGCATATTTACTTAAAATTTCTCTCCGTGTAATCGTTACTGTATATTAATATTATGGTAACCATTACTATAATATTATGTTATCATATAATCCCCATATTATGGTAATCATTACCACATATTATGGTAATTGTTACCATATATTATGGTAACCATTACTATGGTATAATCATTAACATAATATGAGGAATTTCTAAATATTATGGTAATCGTTTCTACCATATATTGTGGTAATGGTTACTATAATATTACGATAACATTATGTGTATCCATATATATAATATTATGGTTACCATTACCACCATATTAGGGTAATTATTTCCATATACTATTATGGTAATCGTTACCATGCATTATGGTATTAATGTTTTTGAAAATTTTCAATTTTTATAGCGGGAAGTTAAAATAGAAAATTAAATGATATATTGATGGTTCATACATATTGGTACACAAATATATATATAAACCATCATATACATACATTGTATCAGTACGTACATCTATATATTGATGTACTTAACATTACGAAATCATTATACCAATATTACTTATTCCTCTATCACAATAATATGTTTGAACATAACATTAAATAATTATCAGTGAGGAGTTGTATAGTTTTTTTTCGCAAATATTATGAATGTAAATTAAAAAAAAAAATATCATACCTGAAATAAACAGTCTCCGTTGTTAATAGAAGATATATAATGTGTCTCATTGCGTATTCTAAATTTGAGAATATCAAAATGTTTTATACCTCGACGGTTGTCATTATAATAATAATAATCATCCTTATTTTTTGAAAACAATTTTTCATCAAACAAATGAACAAAGTCTTTATACTTTTGCTTTTCAAATTGACAGAGCTCAAATAACATGCACGTATACTTATTGTTTAAGTATTTTTTATCAATACCAAATGATTCGTGATTCAATTTTTGTTTGTCGAATACATTAAACAAATTTATTGGTGAATTAGTCACATCAACTGGGTCATTGAAAAGTGAACTCAAAGATTTTGAACAACTGTACTCGATTGCTGACCACGTTGGATGATTATTAACAGATTCCGTTAATGATTTTACAAATGATGGAGTTTCATCATGAAAATTTATTATATTCCCATAAACTACAGCGGATGTTTTATTTAAATTTATTTTATCTACTGTATCACCGAGTGTTAGTTTTTCTAGTGGAACTGTTATACTATTTGCTTGTATTGTAATTGATATTGCAATGCTACAAAGCATAAGTATGTTTTTCGGTGTCACGAAAGTCATTTTTATAAAATAATTTCTTGAGTTACTGTTAACTATTAAATAAAAAGCATGACTGATTACTATTTTTTTTTCTATGAAGTTAAAGAGTAGTTCCTGTTGAAATTTATAGTTGTAAAGATAAAAATGTACAAAAATGTATAGGTGTAATGTACATTAATGAGATTCGATAAGATAGACTAATGGTAGTTATAAAAATAAGTCACGTAGAAAATAATTGAGTGATTATAAAAAGGTGAACCTTTTCCCACTTATGTACACGCAGAACAAAATATTGGGTAGTTGACTTAAAAATACGAGATAAACTAATCTCATAAAAAATATGAGATTTAGTAAATTTATATTGTAAACTTGAAACGCTATTAAAATTGTGTGATTTTTACTTATTTGAGAATTAAATATTTATTTATATTCAGTAATTTTTGTTTTTATTATTATAATATGGAAATAAATATAAACTGCATTACACGGAGAAAAGTGAATGGTATATTCTCCAATGTAACATAGTAATTATTACCATGTAGTATGGTAACGCAAGTTTTTTAGCCGTGTTATTTATTTGACATCCCTAACGGACCCAAATTACGGTAAATTACGGTAAACCCACCGTAAATTACGGTAATTCACCGTAAAATACCGATTTACCGTGAATTACGGTGGATTTACCGTAATTTACGGTGGATTTTCCGTAATTTACGGTGGATTTACCGTAAAATACGGAAATACGGTAATCCACCGTAAATTACGGTAATTCGGTAATCCACCCGAATTTTTTTACGGTAGATTTATCGTATTCGACGGTAAATTTACGGTGTAGCCGCCGTAATTTACGGTAATCCACCGTAAAGTACCGATTCACCGTAAATTACGGTGGATTTACCGCAATTTACGGTGGGTTTACCGTAATTTACGGTAAATCTACTCGAATTTTACGGTATTCTAGGTAGATTTACGGTAAAAATTCCGTAAATTTACGGTAACTTAGGTCTGCTAGGGATAGTAATGTGTCCGATGTTGAATGGTAACGCTAGCTATGCTAGCATGCCCTAGCGAATCCGAATTACTGTAAATACAGTGATTTACCGTAATTTACCGTAATTTAAGGTGCCTAGCAGAATTACCGTTAATTACGGTAATTTACAGTAAATTACGCCAATCTACGGTAAATTGCCATAATTTACCGTAATTTTACGGCGCCTAGGAGAATTACCGTAAATTACGGCAATTTGCCGTAGATTACCGTAATTTACGGTAATTCTGCTAGGCACCGTAAATTACGGTAAATCACTGTATTTACCGTAATTTGGATCCGCTAGGGTGGTAATCATTCCTATGCTAGCATGCGAATGATTACCATGCTACATTGGAATTATAACATTTTCGATGACGCTCCTTCCAATTGAAGGTAGTAAGTTTAATATTAAAATAAGGTTTTATAATTAAAAAATTAGGTTATTTAATTAGTAATTATTAATAAAATTAGATGCAATAAAAAATTTTCCAACATGAATTTAAAAATTTCAACTTTTTTTGAATTTTGGACTAAAAAACATGGAAATATTTTATCAACACTATTATAAATTCTCGTTTGTTCGGAAGTATTCCGCTTTTTTCGACTATTCTAGTAATGATATCTCCGTATAATATCTCTGTGCCATAAATATACATACATAGATAATAGATAGACTATATAAATATTTGCAGGATTGAAGATCGAGACTCAAGTTTTATCAAATAATTCTTCATCGTAAAACTAAAAAGTAATGATTAAGAGCTAATGACTATAAACAATAACAAAGTAGTGTCATTAGATAAAAAAAATTATGATTCATAGTTATTTGTTAAGTTTAAATAAAACTTATTTCATCTATTCCCATTTTTTATTGTTGGATTCTCTGTACAAAAATCAATCTTTATTCCGACATATATTTTATTTAATATTTCTCTTTACTAAATATTTTGTTCGAAATATTATTTCGAACAGTGTTGCATTTAAGTCGTAGTATATATATTTAAGTTGAGTTCAAAATATGTATATGTTTACATAAGGAAAAGACAGCTGGCTTGATTAAATTTTATGACTTTTGGTACTTAGGTCGACGAGAGATATAAGGCCCATGCTCCAAGTAAATGCAAGGCAATACGTTTTTCTTCATATCCCTAGCGGATCCGAATTACAGTAAATACAGTGATTTACCGTAATTTGCCGTAATTTACGGCGTTTAGCAGAATTACCATAAATTACGGCAATTTACCGTAAATTACGGTAACCTACGGCAAATTACGGTAAATTGCCGTAATTTACGGCGAAATGCCGCAAATTTACGGCAAATTTGCGGTGAAGCTGCGGTAAATTTGCGGCAATGTTGCGGCGAAAGTAAGGTAGTTTACGGTAAAAATGCCGCATTTTCGCCGTAAAGTTGTGGTAACAGTGCAGTACTTTACCGTAGAAGTTTTGTTAAATTGCGGTATTTCACCATATAATTGCGGTAAATTTGCTGTATTTTACTGTAATGTGAAGCTTTTCACTGGAATGTCTGTTGATAATCGGATATTTGACTGTAAACAACTGTCTTTACTTGACATTTCGGTACCGTGTCTTTAAGATTTGGTATTGTGTAGTGCTGGATATTATTCAAATCGTAAAGAAATCTGTTCTCATCAGTGTTGACCGAACTTTCAAATTGTAGATCTACATTGATATCATTACAAGTATTCAGATAACTTAGATTTTCTCACATTGAAGGTATAGATTAGAATCTATACAATTTAATAATTTTTTAATTTTTCGATCTACTTTGATTTTTTCTAATAAATGTAAAAAATTAATAATTTGATCTACATTCATCAATATAGAATGCCGTATTTTTATTCCAGTATATTTACGCTATTTTTCCCGTAGTATGATCTTATTTTGCGGTGTTAGATGTTACCCTAGCAGATCCGAATTACGGTAAATTACAGCAATTTACCGTAAATTACCGCAACTTACCGTAATTTCGCCGAAAATCGATAAACTGTAAAAGCCTAAATTTGAATGGCTGAACGAGTTCTCTTTTAGGTGGTCCAGAGCGATGGATGCGACTAGTACATTTTTATTAAAATACTGTTGGTTCCAGACCTATTCTTATTCTTATATTTTTATTTTTATTTTTTATTGTTTTTATTGTAATTATATTGTAATTATACATGCAAAACTAATGTAATTATTGTTTTTTGAACGGCCACAGGTGACCAAGATCTCATGGTCGAATAAAATTTATTATCTATCTATCTATCTATCTATTCTATTAGACATTTCTTCTGTGGAATAATACATTTTAGTCTATCATTTCCCCAGTTTATCAGTTTTTTCATTCATTAATGACATTTTCCAAATCAACACTTTAAGATCTTTGTTCTCCTGTTAATGAAAATAATACTGCTTTTCTTTTTTGTGCACAATCTTTTTTTGAATGTTGCAATTGCTCTTTAACTTCAAGATTCACATTTGATTCTTCTGCTACTAATGCCATTATTGCTTGTAGATTGCCTCTTTTTCTTCCGTTTCAGAATTTTTTTTATCGTCTTACATTTTTTGCATTGGTCGCTCTTACTTATTAATTCACACTGTCTATGCCTAATCCTGTTAAAATTATCAATGTATGTAAACGAACTGCAGTCAAGAGTTAAAAGTTCATCACTTAAAGAAGCACCGTTACATACATGTAATGAATGAAAATTATACACTATTTTTCTTAGCATTTCTAAACTATTCAATGGGCTTTCGAACTGATCACTGTATCGTTCACTTAAATTCACAGACAATTCATTTACCTCGAACCGTAGTTCTAAATTTTGTGCTACAATAATTTTTTTCGTAAAAAGTTCTTCAGCAAAATCATTTTCTTTGGCATGTAATGTATTGATAAATTCAATAAATGATTTTTCATTTATGCTGTAATTTTTCTTTTCCCATGAAAATGGCAATGGTATTGATTTATCTGAAAGTAAGCCCTCGAATGTCAATGGACTGACGTTTTCACTGATTTCACTGTTTTTACGAAGAACTTGATGTGGTCTACGCGATATTGTTTTCAGTATTCTGCCGGTTTCGATAGAAGGATTTTGTGGTTTTGCGAAATGAACTGGATGTTGTGAAACAGGAGCCGTAACTGCTTCGCTGATTATAGGTGCAGAAGAATGCGGTTCTGTACTACTGAGATTTTTTTTTTTAAATTGATTATAATAATATCGTTCCACCAGAATTGCGAGGGGACTACGTTGGGTACCAGTTGTGGATTTTTGTATGGTGACTGAAAAATATAAGTACAATAAATTAATAACTCTTAAAGTATGGGTTCTTAGAAGCTGAGTAAGTTTGTTTTTTTTAATTATAGGGTTGGGGGGAGGGGGTACCAAGGAAATACTAAGTTTTCGGGGACTCAAATACGTCAATTTTTTTTTTTTAATGATCAATGTGAATAGAAAAATTTTCAGCTGCCGTTAAAAAAAAACAATTTAATTTTGCGGACAAAATAGGGTATTGACATATAGAAAAATTATATTTCACATAATTATTGAATGTAAAAGAAGAAAAAAAATTTTAAATAGTTTTTATTATAAAACAAGTCATTAATATTTTTCGACACTTTGTTTTTGAAAAAGTTTAACTATCGACTTTAAGTTGTTAACTTTTTACAATCACTATTTATTATTAACTTCAAAGTTAAAGCTTTAAGTCAGTTTTATTTCCAAAGAAGATATTTTTAAAAAAGCGAATATATTGTTTGTAATAGAATTAAAAAATTATTAAAAATTAATTAAATTTTAAAATTATAAAAATTGTGAATATTTTCGAGTTGATTTTTAAAATACATCTGTAGTAAAAAAATCAAATTGATTTCATATTGTCTTTTTACAAAAACAAAATTTTTCAAAAACATTAAAAAAAAAAGTTCAAAATAATGGACAACTATATTTTTTAAAGAGATTTTGAAATGTTTAAAAGATATTTTAAAAAACAAAATTTTTTTATAAAATTTTGGGGATATCCCATTTCGCTCCTGCCTCCCCTATACAGAAAGTAGCCGGAGATAAAAGAAAGTATTATTATGAATTTGAATTTATGTACTTACTATTCCTAAAATTGCACCAGTTTGATCAACTAAAGTTCTTTGATGAAGAATTTGATCAGCTAAAAAATGTTTTTCACAAACTCTTTGTCCACTCTTCAACTCAATGTCATTTCGGCGGATTGCAATTTGCCATTTTTTTCTTAAATCGAGATCTTTCGGTACGCAAAATAAACGTTTTTTTTCTCGACTTTTCCCGTGACCTGAATTACATCCACGAACTATACAATGAGACATTTTGCAAAATATATGTTTTAGAAAATAAGAAAAAATTCTGTTTGTGATGAAAATAAAAGAATTTCCAAAAAATTTTGAGCACTTGTTTGCGGAAGGAACTATAAGTAAATGACCGCTAAAAATTCCCTGTACACTCAATTTCCACAACGAGGGTACAGCTGAAGGCGGTGTGCCTATAGAATATGTCTTCACTCTGCAGATGTTTGTCTAAGACTACTAACTTATTCTTTTAATATTATTTAACACTGAGGTTTAACAACTTCTCCTCTTTTTCTACAACAAAGATGTCTAAGTTCAAAATATACATATAAGTATATAAGTGCAATATGAAGAAAAACATATTGTCTCGCATTTACTTGGAACATGGGTCTCTAATCTCTTGTCGACCAAAGTACCTAAGGTCATAAAATTTGATCCATACTAGTTTTCTTTTCCTACAAGAAAAAAAAAAAAAAAAACTATAGATATGCACATCATGTAAAAAATTAAAGAAACTGTAAGAGCAATTTTTTTTTATAACATCGTTTTGAAAAAATTTGTTACCTTTTTGGTATAAAAAAAATTTGTCCATCGGTTGACCCTGCGGGTCAGCCCTAAAACTTCCCGCTGTTTTCGAGCTCTTCGAGCTATGCTAGCATAGGAATCAGAACTATTTTTTTCTCTCCGTATATTTCTATGCTTAAATTAAAAAATTTTTTACTTTTTTCGAGAGTTTTTATTTTTAATATGAGATATTTTTTTAAAAAGTTTTTTGAAAGTGAAAATGAACTGTATTTTTTAATTGAACCACTGAAATTATATTCAAGAATGATAAAATTGAACAAAATATAGAACAATTTTGTAAAACTACAGCATAATATTTTACCCAAGCACAAATAATTGAGTTAAATCTTTAAAATATGTAAAATAATTTTTGAATATATCGCGTGCCAAATGCCAAAAGGGCGTATAAAAATGATACGCCCTTTTGGCTTTGAAGAACCAAAAGGGCGTACAATTTTTTTTTTGTGCCAATCGTTTTGTAGACATGTTCTAAGTCTAAAAATGAAAAAAAAATTTCCAAAGCCAAAAGGGCGTATGTCTCAAACACTAGCTTTCCACCATACGCTCCGCATGGCGTTGAATATAAGAACGAATATTGAACTTTATTATCTCTAGCTTATAATCATTAATTATTTGGGAATTTCCTAGATGATTATAAATTAAAGTTGATGATTATTTTAATTACATTGGACTGTCCAATATGATGAAAAATTAAAGTTACACTGAAAGAAAAAAAAACTTTTCCCAAGTATAAATACTTCATTTAAAGAAATATTTACTCGGTACTATACAAACAAATAACATTCTTAATCATAGTAAATATGTACTTCAACCGAGTAATATTTTCTTGATTTAAGAATTTCTATACTTGTTTTAAGAAAATATACTTGATCGGAGTACATTTTTACTAAGATTAAACAAATATTTACTCGGTAGGATACAAACATTTATATACTTGAAAAAAGTTTTTTTTTCTCTCAGTGTACTACCATCGAAAATGTTGACTTTTTCCAAATTTTTTTTCATAAAAACCTTCTCCGGACAATTTTGAAGACTGGTTTCCGAAATTTTTAAAAATCTTGATTTTTTTTTATACGCCCTTTTGGCTTTAGACCGACAATTTCCTAAAGCCAAAAGGGCGTACATCTTAAGATACGCCCTTTTGGCGTTAGTAAGTCAAAAATTTTTTTTTTGCAGATCTTTACGTTTCGAGCAATTCTAAAAAGAATGGCAAAAAAAAATTTTTTTATACGCCCTTTTGGCATGGAACCCTATCTAACTGCTGTAATACGCCCTTTTGGCATTTGGCACGCGATATGTTTAATTATATTTCTGACCAAGAGTATAAATAATAGCCGATCATGACATCGCGGGCTTATGATTTCTTCAGTTACTCTTTGGTATATTTATCAATATACCAATGGCTACAAGCCCTTTTAAAGAGGAAAGATTCCTTTGTAATTTCCACTTATTGCCGATTAAATATCATGAAATGTGAAGCTACAGACAATTAAAAAAAAAATTAAAATTTACGTGTTAATTAAATGGGAAAATTTTAAATTCATTCAGCGAGTACTTAAAATTAAAATTAGAAACTCATCTTTAGTGGAAATTTTTTTTTACATGCTCAAAGCATTCCATCAATGGACCAGAAAAAAAATAAATAGTCGTTTTAAACGAAGCATCCTAATAAATATATTAGCAATATTGATTTAAACCCGGATAAAAATAAACCTGGTTTGGAGAACGGCAGGTATACGACTCAGCCATAAGTGCCCCTACCAAAAATAAAACTCTACCAAATTGAAGTAAGCCGCATCATACCTACTTAGAAAATTCCCGCTCCAATAAAATATCTACCATCTCAAAATCTCTACCATGATATAATTGAGTTTAGATAATTTACAACTTAATCCTAAAATCCTCTTAAAATTTATTCCTTAAGTAAAATTTAAACTTATTTTCCCAGGCGACGTCGTCCAGCTGAACTAAATTACTTTATTGCCTTTTTCCTTTAAATGTCTTCCGTCCTAAGCCTATGTCGATATCATATGGTGTCTCCAGTTTTCTCTAAATAATTTCTAGCATTTCTAATGTCTCGCTCTTCTCTCTTGTCTATCTTTTCTCGCAATACCTCCTCCTACTTCAAGGGTTATCACTCCTACAATTGCTGATTACCAATCACAATGTCACTTTTTCCACCTTTTCTAAACATTCAGATTTTTACATACATTTCAAGGGTCCTGAGGTTAAAGGGTCTCTCGTATACAAGACAAAAATAATAAGACAGTTACCACCAAGAACCCAAACCGTTTAGTTGGGACTTGCCCAGTTCTCATCCTTACCAAAATTCAAAGCAAATTCCATTTTGAAGTTATTACCGAATTTGTTCATTTATTTATATTCACCATTTTTTTCAATTAATTTATAGAAGCATTTTGTTCATTGTTAAATCACATAAGTTACTATATTGAAATTCAAAATAAAGAAACATTAATAAGATATTAATTTAACTTATTAAATTATTACAATTGCATGAACATTAACATCCCATCCGCGATTGTGATAAAAAACATGGTCCATCACTAGTTGCATTTATGAATAAACTCTACCGTTTGAAATCCCTACTATCAACTTTGGAATGTATATTTTACAGACAATAAATTTATTTTTAATTAATTGGAAATCATTTGGGAAGATTTAGGAATATAATTTTATTATTCAGCACTCCCTGATTAAACAACTGAATTCGACCGAATTAAAAATTTTAATTCTGTTATATTCTGCAAAACAGAATTCAACTGAATTGAAAATTTGAATTTGAATTAAACAGAATAAAACCGATTCAAAAATTTCAAATTCGTTTTAATTCAGTTTAATTCGGATATTCAGAACCAGAAATTAGAGAATTTTCTTTTAATTAATCAGAATTAAACCGAATAGAATTATGTAAATTCGTTTTAATTTGGACAAATTCTGGTTTTCCTGCCGAATTAGACAGAATTCATTTTTAAGTTAGGTACCGAATTAACAGAATTTATCTGAATTAAATAGAATTAAAAATTTAATTCTGTTTAAATCGATCGAATTCAGTTGTTTAATCAGGGCTAATTAATTAATGGGTAATTATTTAATATTGTTTGAGCGTTTAGTGCGCATGTTAAAAAATATAATTAACACGGTTTTTTCGTTAGCTAATAGTAAACCATTTAGGAAAAAAGTTATGAATTGTTTTAGTTTTAAAATCCAAAATGCTACACGGAAATAATTTTTTGATAAAAACTACTCTGTAATTTCGAGTAATCCTAGGCCGTTGCAAAAAATTGGTATTTTTTGTTTTAAATTCAATATTTTTTGTTTAAATATTAACGTTGCTAGACTATGTTTTACTCTACTACTGAGTAATTTTTTAAAAGTCTTATGTTTAATCGAATATTGTGAATATCTTATCTTAATCTATTCATTTTTACTCTATGCGATTAATTTTTACTCCCCAATATACCATTCTTTTAAACCCATTAACTTTTTGATGAAAAACTGCTTATAACTCGAATAAATTTTCTTATCTATGTAAGTAATTTTTACTCTAAACTGCAGAGTAATATTTCAGTAGTCTTCGTTAATCATCGGTTAATATCGGCCTCAATTAAATGTCTTTTATTTTGCTCGCGACAACTTACATGTTACGCACACAAATGTAGGCTTGGAAAAAATGACGATCTCTGTATCTCTCTATAACTTAATATTTATTTTAAAATTAAAAAAAAAATTTGTATCTTTTCTTTTTCAACACAATAAGAGTAATTTTTTTTTATTCTTTTTCAAAATATTTATTTTAAGTCATATCCTAAGGCAATTAGATGGTTTTTAGATTTTTTTTTGAAATTTCAGCTTATTAATTGTAATTTTTATTGTAATTCAATATAAATTTTATAAATTGAATCATCAACTTTTTATCATAACCTACGAGTAAAAATTGAATTAGAGAGAATTTATTTAGACAGCCGCTAGGTGTAATTTTTACTCGTAATTGTGAGTAAAAATTAATCTGATTGATTTTTACTCACTGAAAGAATAAAATTTCGTAATTACTCGATTTAGAGTGATTTTTAGAATAAATAACATGGCAATATTCATTAGGGTGGGTTGAAAAAAAACTTTTTTTTTGTTTTTCTTAGCATGGGGGTAGAATTTGTACCTTATAAAAAAAAAAAATTTTTCAAGAAAAAAAAAATTTTTTTACTCAACATTTTGAGGTAGCCCACTCGTTTTTAAAATAAATAATTGATCAAACGGGGTAGTCCCAACGAAATAAATTACATGGTGTTCTAGAATCTGTAGGGTGTCCCCTTGAAAGCTAATTGAAAGTCAGTCGTTGAAATAAATTTTTTCCTACTATTTTTGTAATTTAAGTAAAAAATCCAAAAATGAAAAGCATTTTCTTTTGAATTAAAATGAAAGTGAAGTAAAAAAAATCACATTCGACAATTATTAGATGTTTTCCACGATTTTGGACAAAAAAAAATTTTTTTCGTTGGAACTACCCCGTTCAATCAATTATTTATTTAAAAAACGAGTGGGCGACCTCAAAATGTTGAGTAAAAAATTTTTTTTTTTCTTGAAAAAATTTTTTTTTTTTATAAGGTACAAATTCTACCCCCATGCTAAGAAAAACAAAAAAAAAGTTTTTTTTCAACCCACCCTAATATTCATACGAAAATTCTTTCCGTGTAGTTACTCATTAATTAATTAGTCGTAAATAATAAAGTCATATTCCTAAATCTTCCCAAATAATTTCCAATTAATTAAAAATAAATTTATTGTCTGTAAAATATACATTTTAAAGTTAATGGTAGGGATTTCCAACGGTAGAGTTCATTCATAAATCCAACTTGGTAGTATTTTTTTCTGGTAGTGATTATATCATGGTAGATATTTTATTGGAGCGGAAATTTTTTAAGTAGGTAAAAAACGGTTGACTTCGATTGGGTAGAGTTTTATTTTTGACAGGGTCACTTATAGCTGAGTCGTATACCTGTCTGAAAAACTGGCCCTCCATCTTATACCGGCCATTTAAATCTCCCGCGCTTTTAAACCTATTTGTTTTTTGTTTCATATCGACCTGAACGTCACCTATGTTCATTCTGTGTTAAACTTCGCTATGCTCGTGTACTACAACATAAATAAAAATACACACGAACAGCTGATGGCTGAATCACGTCAAGTTTACCACGTTTTTATAACTGCGATTAATTGTGACAAGTTATCTGATCAAATTAGTAATGGATAAAGTAAAAAAATTGTCAAATAATAAATTATAAATTTTTATTTTTAATCATAAATATATACATCCATCCATACATGTATATATTTTTTATAAACATATAATGGCGGAATCGGAAATAAATACGAGCAATAACATAGACTTCAATTACGACAGCAATAGTAGAATAAGAGCAAATAGTTCAGATACTGAATCTACACCATCGTCTTCTGTATCTGATTGTATTACAAATAATACTGATGATAATTCTGAGGATAAAATTTCCGTACCATTCAGTTTGAAATCAGTCGAGTCTTTGCTGTCTTTGTCTAAGGTAAGAAATTCTAGTATTTATTGGTAGCAATTAATTTAATTAGTCGAAGAATTTAAATATTATTTATTTGTCAACAGACGGCAACACTCGATGACTTGAATGAAATGATTGAAAAGTGTAAGCAAATGATATTAGACAGCCAAGAATGTACTGACGAACGTAAATGGCTCGTGAGGCGGCTAATTGAATTGAGATTACGCGCTCAAGAACTACGCGAATCGTCGGATTTGAATTTATTTGAAACTCAAGTAATTTTAGGGCATCATTTAGTGCCGCAAAAGTATCAAATCCCTACTACTGGGCCTCTATACTGCGATCATTGCAGTGGCGCTATTTGGATGATGTTACAGTCATGGTACTCATGTAATGGTAATATACATTTTTTTTAACCATTTTAAATAAAATAAAAACTACTGCATGTCTCGGACGTGATAGCAAGACTTTAACGACTCATCGCAAAATCCGGATTTTCTATGTACCGGAAGATCGCAACGTTTTTCGTGCAAAGAAAAAATTGAAAGATAAAAAATTTACTGGATGACTAGATCTCTGAAATGTTTCGCATATAAATGCGCAGTCGAATTGCAAAAACTTCTGTAATTTTCGTTGAGTGAAAAACGTTACGATCTTCAGATACGTGATTTTTTTACCTAAAATCATTTCTACTAAACTTATAAATCACCTCTAAGGTAAAAAGACCCTGTTGTTGACCATGACCCAGTTTCTGACCTTTTCAACTTTTTTCTAACTTACTTAAAAAACTATAACTTTAATAAGAAAATCGATTTTTTCTTAATTTATAGTAATTTATTCTGAGCCTAATTAATGGCAATTTAAAAAACAGAGAAATTATTAACTGAATAAAATAAAATGTTTTAGTCGTAGGTGGCTGAGGAAGCCATTTTTTAAGTGTACACTGATAGAAAATTTATATTGACTCAAGAAATATTTTCTTGAGCCAAGAATTTATTTCTGAAGAAAACCAATTGTCTTGCTTCAAGAAATTCTTGTCTTGATTTAGATTTTCTTGGCTCTATAGATTTTGTATCTTCGATGGATAACTCTCGTGTCTTGACCCGAAACTATATTATCTTCAATCGATACTATCGAATTCTTCAAGCAAGACCACTTGTCTTCAACTAAAAATGTCGTATTATTATTTTAAGAACTTTAAATTTTTGGTTCAAGTAATAATTCCTTGATAGAAGATGTTTTTAAAGTAATGAAAAAAAAAATTTTTTTTAAAATAAATTTCTACTTTAACATATCTGAAGTAAATGAATGTAGTCCTAAAAAATCACTTTAAAACTTTTTATTTTTAAAATAAAAAAAAAAGTTTTTTTTCAAGCTGAGTAAATTGATATCTTGATTTAAAAACCGCGCCATTCTCGAAACGAGTCGGTAATGTCTTAAACCTAGATTTTGCCTATCTTAATCCAAGAGCAAGAAATTCTTGAGCGAAATATGTCAGAATTTTGATTCAAAACAAAAAAGGCTTCATCGAAAAATCAAATTCTCAAACAAAGAATTTTTTTTCTCTATCCGAGAATTTCAATTTTTTGGTTCAAGGACTTATTTCTTGAATTAAAACAATTGAAAATTTTGAAACAAGAGCCACATTTTGAAGAAAAAATTTTTCTTGAATCAAGATAGTTTTTCTATCAGTGTAGTCTAAACGGTTGATGTTAGAAGGTGCGACTATTGAATTTCTGCACTAATTATCATGTCAGTAAAAAAACTTAATTAAAAATGTATGGATAGATCAATATTTAATTAAAATTTATTTTAATATACGTATAAAACATATTAAAATGGATTTCGTTGTTGAAATTTGAGGGTCAATAACTAGGCTCAATTTTAACGGTGTGATGAAGTTGTTGACCCTCAAATTCTAACCTACTACGAACGAGGTTATCTATTTAACTACATGTCTATAAAATGTAAAAATAACAATATTTATAGTTTTATTAAATTATTTTTCATTATTTTTTATAAGACAGGTATAAATTGACATTTAATATTTATTTTTATAAATAAAAGATCATATTTAGATCTTGAAAGTATATTTTTGGAGAGATAAAATGGAGAAAAATAAATAAACCAAAGTAGTTTTAACAAATGATCTTAATTTTTTCATTTCTGTAGTGTTTTATAGCATGACTAATTATTTATATTTTAAATATTAAAAAAAATTATGTATTTGTTGTAAAAAATATTTAATTTATTTATCTAAACAATAACACCGGCACACAAAAAAAATTAAGTAGAATGTGCATTTGACCGTACCTACCTACGGGTACGTATTTTGGTCCGCTGAATCCGAATTCGAGGTCAGTTTGACCCCTACACCCTCGAAATTTCGAAAAAACTTCAAAAAACCGTAAAAATGATGAAAATTGGCAGTTTCAATGATAAAAAAATTTTTTGGAACTAAGCGTGATTTTCATGTATTTCGATCCGCTGAATATGAATTGAAACTTTATTGAGACCACGAGCCATTTCAAATGTGAAAAAATCACACAAAACTCCCGAAAATTCCGAAAAAATATAGTTTTCATGATAAAAAAAACTTCTTCTGGTCCAATTCAGATAAAATTTTATATCATTTGGACGGATTTTTGCAATAACGTCTTAACTAACCTTATAAGTTAAGACGTTATTGCAAAAATCCGTCCATTTGATGTCTTCATTTCGCATCTTAATTTTTTTAGTCCATTCACCCTCTAAAGCTAGAAAAATTTGAAAAAATTGTAAAAATTACCATTCACAACAGAAAAAAAATTGACTGAACATGATTTAATTCCTAAAATAAATACTCTATAACGTAGATATATCAAATAACTTGAAATCTGTGAAAAACACAAGACATAAAAAGATCGAAAGAAATGATTTTCTGGGACTCTGCCAGATGGTTCTATTGCCCACCATCACCACGTGGAGGTGCCCTGGTGACAGGCACAAGCAATTAAGTCTTCAAAGGTCAAAAACGAGAGTAAAAAAACCAAAAAAATTACTTCTTTCGGAATTTTGGAGGGTTTGTGTGATTTTTTTACATTTAAAACGGCTCGTGGTCTCAATAAAGTTTCGATTCATATTCAGCGGATCGAAATACATGAAAATCACGCTTAGTTTAGTTCCAAAAAATTTTTTTATTATTAAAACTGCCGATTTTCATCATTTTTACGGTTTTTCGAAGTTTTCTCGAAATTTCGAGGGTGTAGGGGTCAAACTGACTTCGAATTCGGATTCAGCGGACCAAAATACGTATCCGTAGGTAGGTCCGGTCAAATGCACATTCTACTTAATTTTTTTTGTGTGCCGGTGTAATTTTAGTTTATTCAAGCTCAGTAAGTACTTCATAATCATGGTTTAATATGAGGGTCAGAAACCAGGCCACTGTGAGGGTCAGAAACTGCGATCTGAATAATTCTGACGGTCAGAAACTGGGTCTGTGAAAGTCAATTTTTAAAACCTCAATTTAAATTATTAATTCAATTCAAATAATTATTTTACGCACATGACTTTATTTGACAAATCCTAAACTAGTCGATAAAATTTTTTTTTTCTCATTAAGTTAAATCTTACATTAACTATCATAGTATAACCTCAACCGGCACTCTTAAAAGTTCAGAAACTGGGCCCCTTAGTCAGTGCTATCCAGAGAGTAGTGGATACAGTCTAGATAGCATACAGTACTGTCTGAAATTTTTTTTTTTACAGAAAGTACTCAGTACTATCCCAGAGAGTTGCCACTACTATATTGTTTTTTCCGTGCAGTGTCTAGAGAATATTCTAAAGAATAATTTTGGTTTAATTAATAATTTTATTTAGCTACACTGCCCTCGCGGTTTTGCGAATGCCGTAAAAATGCCGTAAATTTTCGGCATTTATACACATGCCGTAAATTTACCGTAATAATTTGGTAATAATATGGTTATATTGGCCAGTTTTTTTCCTGTACTTATACTGTAGAGTTACCAGATTACTATAGTAAAATTACTATAAAAATGCCGAACTTTTACCAAAAAAATGCTGTAAAAAAACTATAAAAATGCCGAACTTTTACCGAAAAAATGCTATATAAATACCGTAATAATGCGATAATTTTTTAATAATAAAATCGTATTTTTTTGGTAATTATACTGTAGATATCCTGCAATTTTGCCAGATTTATCCTGATATAATGAAAAATTGTAAAAAATTTGGTTTTATTTTATATTTGCTTCTGTGGTTAAAATCATCGAAAATGTGCAAAGTGTAAAATTTTATATTTTATTCTATTAGTTCACACATTTCTTATTGAAACAAAAGAATGTAAGTGAAAATAAGAATCCGGGAAAATTGAGGTTTTCAATTTTCTTAAGTTTGTTTGTATAGATATAAATACAATTAGTATCAACTTTCGAATAAGCGATTTAGCATAATGGTTAACAGATCAGGCTTTAAATCATTAGGACTCGGGATCGAGCCCACGAGTTGGCGGGTTTTTTCTTTTTTTTTTTTCATGACAGTTATTGTACATATAACTTTATAATGTTATATATAATTAAATTAAATTTTATATAATTATATATAATTTTTCTTCCGGGTAGAACGGTTTGATGCTGCAAAAATGCCGAAAATATACGATAAATATGCTGTATAATTACGGTTTTAATGCTGTTAAAATACCGTATTTTTTCTGTTTTATTACCGTAAATATTCTGAATTTTTTTCGTAAATTTTTGGTAGTAATGCGGCAAAAAAACTGGCCAAAATAACTTGAATAATACCATATTTATGCAGTATTTATACCGTATAATTCCGGTATTATTTCGGTATTTCCAAAACCGCGAGGGTGTAATAAAAAAAAAGAGTTTATCTTTTCTCTTATGATAAAAATTAGCGCAAGTGCCATTTTTCCCACAAACAGAGGCAAAAATTTGAGCTTTCCGGTGTAGATCTGGTAAAAAATTGTATACAGACAAAGGTAGGGCATCCCAACCCGCGTGTTTGTCACGCAATTACATACGCGGGTTGAAATGTCCTACTTTCCGCCCTTGGCGTGTAATATAATAATTATTTTTCACTCTATATTAATAAGGATGTCTAATAATTATCTAAATTATTTTAGATTGTGGATTTTCATGTCATTGGAAATGCATTACTGATATAAGACGTGTTTGTGCCCATGTATTAGCGAGTGAAGCTGGTGGTTATGTTTTCACCAAAGAAATTTGCCCTGAAAAAGGTCTTTCTGCACAAGGATATAAATGTGCTGAGTGTCATACACGTCTAACATTTAGTGAGTCATTTTTATTTTTTTTTATTTCATTATTTAAAAGGTTATTTTGATTTGTCTTTTTAACTATAAAATGCAAACCATAGTATTAAAAATGGGTCATAATTATAATTTAAATAAATGAGTCAGGTCACCAACTTATGATGGACACTTACAAATTATAACTTAATATAACTCGTAACCTAAAACATTTAAACGTAGTCATTAAATTGATTTATGATTTAAATTTAATTTATTAACATACCTTTCACTTCATAAGTATGATAATAATAATGGAATCATTGTAATCTAGAAAATTATGTTTAGTATATGATTTTATAATTTTTATAAAGATGATTAACTTACTATAAAAACTTTTTTTTTATAATTGGTTATGTAATACAACCCGAATAACGGTTTGATTTATTGACAAAGTTGCTCTTTAGTTATTACTTGTTACGTAATTGTTTTATGTTGAAGAAAAAAACTTTGTCCACTTACATATAAATAATAAATAATTTTTAATTGCAAGCTGCCATAAAAGGATTGTCGCTACTTTGTTTTGGTAGTCCTTTCAAACAACCAGGTATTCATCTCTTGTATTTAATTAAGATATACTTTTTTTTTTTTAGAAGACTGAGTAGATGTAACAATAAGTAAGCAAGCGAATTTCTGAAATTACTTGACCGATCCCTTGTATAGGGCATTTAAATCTATTTTACATACTCCCAAATATCTTATGGCACAGAAAAAGTTCATATTTTATTATAGGCTTTGTTATCATCCTGAAAAAATTCTATAGAAATTCCATAGAATATTTATAGAAAATCGGGACTCACTGGTTTCTCGGGAAAAAATGTTCAGACATGACCATGCCTGTTCTTGTATGATCATATCTGAAATTAGACATATCATGCATGATCATGTCTGCAGCGCTCAATACTTCAGGTCTGATCATGCATGGGCATATCTTTCATGTCTGATGTCAGATATGATCATACCTGTTCATGCATGATCATGTTTGAAGCGTTGGATACATTCAGGCCTGATCATGTCTGATCCAGCCTGATATATGGGATTAAATTTAAAAAACTTAGTTATACCCGGGAAAAAATGATCAGACCTGACCATGCCTGATCATACCTGTCCATGTCTGTTCATGTCTGAAGCGTTGAATACACTCAGGCCTGATCATGCCTGTTCATGTCTGAAGCGTTAAATACAGTCAGGTCTGATCATGCCTGTTCATACCTGTCCATGCCTGTTCATGCCTGGTCATGTCTGAAGCGTTAAATACGCTCATGCCTGATCATACCTGTCCATGCCTAGTCATGTCTGTTCATGCCTGTTCATGTCTGAAGCGTTAAATACGCTCAGGCCTGATCATACCTGTCCATGCCTGTTCATGCCTGGTCATATATGTTCATGTCTGTTCATGGCTGTTCATGTCTGCTCATAGATCTAAAATTTTGTTGACCAAGAATCTATCACGTATAAGATTTTTATTACTTGAATTTCATACGAAACTTACTTTTCAACTAAATCTCTTAGGTCAGTGGGTAGCGAGTTACACTTTCGAGCGCAAGGTCCACGGTTCAAATCCTGCACACGCCCGAATTTTTTATTTTTTTTATTTTTATAGCAATAATTATATACATGTTTAATTGAATATAGTTATACATAATTATATATAATTATATAGGGCCATTTTTTATATATAATTTTTTTACCCGGATGGGCATGAACAGACATGAACATACCTGATCAGACCTGAACATGCCTGATCAGGCCTGGTCAGGCATGTTCATTTTTCATGTCTGATCAGGTCTGATCATTTTTTCCCGGGTATCTTCTTCTTTATATCTTCTTTATATATAAAAATTACGTGTCACGTTGTTTGTCCGCGATGGACTCCGATTTTACTGAACCGATTTTAAATTTGATTCGCACACCGTGTGCAATTTGATCCAACTTGAAAGATAGGATAGCTTACATCTCAATTTATAGTCGCAATATTATTTTATTGCAAATTATTTGTCTATTATTTGTCAGTCACAATTATCTGTAAGCCCCAAACGATTCTAACAGATGACGATATCTGTTGACTGGATTGAGTAAGTAATCAATAGATGGCGCTATGTTAGAAATACAAACGTTTTAAAGTCCTCCTAGAGAGTAAGTCGCCGTCGGTTTTTACCCCCACTATAGAAAAAGAAGTCTAATCTCACGCCATTACTACACATTAACATTACAAACTGAAAATTTTCGACAATTTCCGACGGTGATTTACTCTCTAGAAGGATTTTATATAGGCTACAATTTGTTTATTACATTCACATGTAATCCGAGTTGGAAAGAGATACAAACTTTACTATTACCAGGACAACAAGCAATTCATCGCCATGACATAATTGCACGTGTGTTCAAACAAAAATTGAAATCCTTAATTGATTTTATTGTTAAATATTCAGTTTTTGGTATCACACGTTGTTGGTTGTATTCGATTGAGTGGCAAAAGCGAGGTTTGCCTCATGCCCACATTTTAATTTGGTGTGGGTTCGATTCCCAGTTCGGGCTATCTATATTTTTCTCAATTTATCTATAAATTGTCTTATTGAGAAGGTTATTTGCATGTTTGCATGTTTAGGTTTCCACTATATTTAAATATAGTTAAAACCTAAACATGCAAATAACCTTCAGGTTCATTGGATAAATTTAAAAAGTGGGAGGGGAGAGGGGAGTGTGTTTGAGAAATACCTTTAATGTCATAAAGAAAATAAAATACTTAATACATTTAAAATAACTTTCCGCTGACAAGGTTCGTATTGTTATATGTTCATATTTGTATGTTCGAATGTTTAATTTCAGAATCCGTATGGGTGGAACCTCGACTTTGTGACTATACAGGATTGTATTATTGTCAACGCTGTCATTGGAATACTATGGCTGTAATACCAGCACGGGTAATTAGAAATTGGGATATGGAACCAAAACGAGTCAGCAGATCAGCCGCACAACTTTTACATCTACTAAATGAACGTCCTGTTCTTTTATTAGAGCAACTGAATCCTAAATTATTTGAGTTAGTGCCCGATTTGTCACTCATTAAAGTACGTATGTTATTTTTTTATTAAATTATTAATTTTGAGAATTAATAAATACTATGTTTATAATTATTTTTTCAAATAATTCACTCTCGTAAAATCATCTCCCCTGGCAGATCCGAATAACGATATTCGTAAGAATTACGGTATTTTACAGTAAATTACAGTATTTTACAATAAGTCGCGGTATTTTGCGTTGAGTATTGTACTGTGTACGGTAAAAATGTCGCAAATTACAGTAAATTGCCGCCTTTGCCACAATTTATAATTAATTTCCGGTTTACCTGAAATGCGGCAAATTTGCCGTAGCAATTCGGTATTTTTCGGCAAAATATGATAATTTACGGTAAATACCGTAATTTCCCGTAATTCAGATTCACTAGGGTCTAAAATTTTTTTATTGCATCAAAACCAAAATGGGTTAAATTGTATACCAGTACAAAGATAAATAATTTATCAAGGAATAATTTCGATCCGGTATTTTGTCGATTCATTATTCCATTGATTTAAAACGAATTATTTTAATCCAAGAAACCAGTGCTGCCAATTGTCCTGTATGAATCTTCGGAACCACGATAACTTTCGAAAATATAATAAATTGGCCTAATTTTTTTTAGCAGCTTTGTATTTTTTGTCGCAAGAACTAAAGGTGGGTAGTTCTGGACCTGTATAGTTCCATGAACTATGTCTTTTGTTGGATACGTATCCGATCGTTCCTCAAAATTCACTTTAGTATACTCACTAGTTCTTTGTTGTCCGCCGCTGCCGTCATTACCAACAAGCAGTAAAGCAGCAAAATCACTTTTGATTGATGATTTCTTATGAAACTTTGAGTTGAATACCAATCATAATTCATTCTCTATGTCGTATAATAGTTATTGGCGTAACTAGTAGGGTAAGCGCACCGGAGACGAGCGCTAAACACTTCGTGGGTGACGGATTATGACTTACCCTACATGTTGCGCCCATAGTTTTATTCAACTCATATGCGCTATTCACGTTTTATTAATCGCCTAAAAAGCGAAGTCTCAATAGCTGTTTAGTGACATGGTGAAAAAAACATTCGGCATCACAATCTTGGCTACTCAATGGGTAACAACAGGGAATTGTAATTACCCCATATTTAGTAAGAGCTTGAAAGATAGTTACGTTTATTTTCATTACGTCACAATGGCCGGGATAGTAGACATCTTTATAGCATTTTGACAAATAATTTTTCACCAGTCGGTAAACGGCCATTTAG
Organism: Microplitis mediator; assembly: GCF_029852145.1. Lineage (NCBI taxonomy): Eukaryota > Metazoa > Arthropoda > Insecta > Hymenoptera > Braconidae > Microplitis > Microplitis mediator. Next base: position 23,023,792 of record NC_079976.1, read on the forward strand.
GGTTCGCATTTTAGGCATGATAAAACATGAATAGCGCGCATGAGTTGAATAAAATAATATAGTTCGCCGTGAATGCGTCTTAAACACCTAGGTCGCATAATACGCAAACAATATCTATTATAAATGGTGCTAAAGCCTCGAGAAGTACCTCTCGATCATCAAAATGTGTAACAACTGCGATAATTTAAATCGTTACTTGAATAAATATCATTAACTAATCTAATGAATCGATAATATAGCAAACTATCATTATAAGTTTTCTGATACTTGTGGAATAGCTTGCAGCATAAATGCATTTCATATAACAGTGGCTATCACTAAGCTCTGTCGTGAAGACTGATAAGGCCATTAGTCCAGTCGGCAAGTGATTTAAATGGCGGTCCTAGTAGATTAAGCGAGGCGGAGACCGATTTTGACGATTTTTTTTTTGATTCCGCACTAAAAAAGGATTTCCAAAAAAGTTGAACAGGTTTCCCGTGTTGCTTTTGATTATTTAAATATTTAAAAATTAGTACTTAGTTAACTTTTAAATATCTCGGAAACTATAGGGAAATCGGGAAAAAAAACAAAGAATAAAATGTAGAGAAATAATCAAAGAAAAAAATGAGACCAATCCGAAGTCTATACGACTAATAGTTTACGAGATATGATTTTTTTAATGCAAATTAATTTTTCGCCGCGCGCGCGGGAGTAAACAATTACCTGGAACTTTTTGAAAAATGCATAAATTAATAAAAATTTTTTTCTAATTCGTAGTTCTTACAATTCAAGCCGATAAACGAAAAGTTTCAAATCGAAAAAATAATTTTTTCGATTTTTTACATTAAAAAAACCATTTTTTGATTTTTTAAATCCAAAAAATCAAAAAATGGTTTTTTTAATGTAAAAAATCGAAAAAATTATTTTTTCGATTTGAAACTTTTCGTTTATCGGCTTGAATTGTAAGAACTACGAATTAGAAAAAAATTTTTATTAATTTATGCATTTTTCAAAAAGTTCCAGGTAATTGTTTACTCCCGCGCGCGCGGCGAAAAATTAATTTGCATTAAAAAAATCATATCTCGTAAACTATTAGTCGTATAGACTTCGGATTAGTCTCATTTTTTTCTTTGATTATTTCTCTACATTTTATTCTTTGTTTTTTTTCCCGATTTCCCTATAGTTTCCGAGATATTTAAAAGTTAACTAAGTACTAATTTTTAAATATTTAAATAATCAAAAGCAACACGGGAAACCTGTTCAACTTTTTTGGAAATCCTTTTTTAGTGCGGAATCAAAAAAAAAATCGTCAAAATCGGTCTCCGCCTCGCTTAATCTACTAGGACCGCCATTTAAATCACTTGCCGACTGGACTACATCGACCTATCAGAGAAGCGAACATTTTAGTTACTTTGTAGTAGGGTTTATCGTATATATCCATCGTACTGAGAACTTTGATATCTATCGCGTGTACCTTTGCATTGGATGTATTATTTTCCCTCAATTATTTTTCATGCCATGGAATATTCAAGTGACGTTGATGGACGCTTTAATTACTGCTGTCACTTCACATCAAAACCATCCGGCTTTGTGGATATGGTGTTGCTACGGTAACTTCGATTGCTTTGTTACTAGAACTTATTATTAGCAACAATATTGCAATGGCTTATGCACTGAAAGGTTTCGTCAGTGATTTTTAAAGACCTTTGTAATAACAGAAGCATGATTTCGATATTACACGTTTGATAGTATTCAATTTATTCTCTTTTCCTTCAATATTCTTTTTCTTCAATAAGTCGAAAACCTCCTAAACTCGAAGAAATGTTTCATCCCCTTCCCTCCAAGCTTCACAACCTCCGTTGCTCGAAATTTTTACCCTCTATAAGTCGAAATAATTAGTAAATCCCTACAAGCTATTTTTGTACATTTTTACCCTCCATAACTCGAATACATACACTTGGACCTCTTTATCTCGAATTTATAATTATTATCGTATGTAAGTATCTTATTAGGATTATCAGTTCTACGAAATGGTAATGGAATTTATAGCTGACGTCAGTTTTTCTGTTGGTGATTGTAAAATTATCATACCTTTAGACTTTATTAGGATTCACTGCAGTATACACATCAATTTCGACAGCTCCTGCTGCCTAACTCGAAATCCTCTATAACTCGAATTTTTTTGCCTCTTCCTTGGAGTTCGAGTTATAGAGGTTCTACTTTATTTTGTTTAAGGACTCAATCGATCAATCAAGTGAGTGTAAGTTTATGCTCGAAAAAATTGTCTCTATAGTGAAGTAACTAAATGCAGAAACTCAAGGTCATAGATTTTCACCACAATTATTTTTTCCATTTTACGTGATAAGTATTTTTAATCAAATCCATTAGTAATTAAAATGAACAAAGAAAACAATTGTTATTATGGTTATTTATTCAGTTCGATTAGAATGGTTTCAACATAATTGCAAAGACATTCTAAATCAGCTAGGTCTGTAATTGACATAGAATTTTTTTTCTTGCGCGAAATAGTTATTTATGTACCTTGGGCGAACCTCGCGCCATTACGGTCGAGGTGAGTAATGTTTGCAGCAGGGATAGTATAAAGCCGAGGCCCGTTAGTGATATCACTAACAGCATATTTATGATTATATTTTGCTTTCTCGGAAGTGATTATATATTTTTTCAATCTTACGGAGCACAACTAAACTTGGTTGTAACTGTCAGTTGCATAGCCTAGTCATCAAAGTGTCGGTCTCTCGCACAGAAGGTCCCGGGTTCGAATCCTACTGAAGCGGGTGTGGTCATTAATAAGTCTAGCGTTTTTTCTCTGAATTAAAAATTTCCAATTCGGTTAGGAATTCAATTATTCGCATATATGATAATCTCAGCGTCGCCAAATAATAAAAAAAAATAATAAAAATTTTTTTTTTAATTTAGTTAAAATTTCTATACATAGTTATATCATGTCATATATGGCCGTATCAAGCTATGTATGGTCATACATGGCCATCCCATACGAAAAAAATATATATCCGGATATATATTTTTTTTATAACTGCTGCCTTTAAAGTTCAATATTCGAGCGTCGTGTGGCGCGAGTAAAATAGGTCTTTCTCTCGATAACTCGACGAAACTATAGAACGATGTCGAAAAATCAGCTGTTGGACTTTTCAGCATGATTTTACTGTGCTGAAAAGTAATTGCCTATAGGAAATGTATACAAATTACCAAGCAACCGTCGTTCACTCGAGTTAGAAAAAGATAGTGATACTTTTTTCTCCATATACTCCTACTGTCACATTTATCCTGAAATTCGCACATGCGCAGATAGAAAGACGACAATTGGAAACCTGCATAGTGATCATATGTTTCTTATTCTTATTGAATATCATAACTTGTGTGTTTGTATTGTGAAAATAATATTATTATCATATTATTAATCGTTCATTAAAAATTTTCACATTATTAAAAACAGTCACAGATTTTAATTACTAAAATTATTAAACTAATTGATAGAATTCAATTGAAAAATAAAACATGAATACATTGTTATTATTTACACTTGTACAATTGTTTATATTTAGAAGGTAATTTTTTATTCTTTAAATGATTGAATTCCTCTCGATTAAACTTTAAAGGCAGTCGTTATAAAAAATATTGTTCGATACAAAGGATTAAAAAGAGGGATACGGTATGCATGTATTGTCAACACTCGTCTAGGGATATGTTACATTCACAACGAGAATGCGGCATAACCCAAGACTTGTGTCGCCAATCCAAGCATGCCGCAAACCCTCTTTTTAATCCTACGTATCGAAAATAGCTATTTCGTATGGGATACCTGGCTAATTTGCATACATGGTCATGTATGGAGCATTCATATATGTCCATGTGTGATTCATTTTTCCCGGGTTACCATGTAGATCTTTGGGAATAATAAACTTGAGTTTACTCATCTGTATTTATTACATCCAATACTGACGTCCAATTATTGAACAATTTTTAATAAATTAACATGTTTTTTTATTATAATCTTCTATAAAAAGTTATCATTTTATTCGATACCAATATGAAAACAAGACTTTGCGTTATTGAAATGATAAAACATGCAATTTTTCTACTACGCAACATTTCTATGATTACTATAGTATACAGTCTATACATATTTCGAACATGTATTTTATCAAATTTGTCTTTTATGTAAATGAAAAATGAATAGAAGTTTTACTGCATCGACAGGAGCATCGTGAAATATGATCCCGATGTTTTTACCATCTGCACACAAAATTTTTATAATTCTAATCAATAGTAAAATAATTAAAATCGAAAATGGGTTTTTACTGTTACCATTCCAAAATTCTCTATAGACAACTCCATTATTTTAGCAGCAGTCAACTTGCAGGGCACTTGACTTCTCATGGTCATCAAAATTAGCAGCTTCTGTGATTCGTTAGAAATTTCAAACCATTTTACGTTAGCTCTGCAGTAAAAAGTTGTTTAATTATATTACTGGAAAATTAACAATAGATGAGGCTTAATAGGTTCACTAAAAAACTGAGTAGAAAAATATTGACTCTATAGAAAAAAAATACTTTTCTTATCAAATGAAGAGATTACAATCTTCTTTGCGTATTTGCCAATTAATAAGTATTAGACTGATTCAAAAAAATCGACTAATTTTTTTTTTCTTCATTATATCGAAAATATTGTTAGAAATGACGAAAAAAAATACTGTGAAAGTTTGAGCTCTTAATATTAATATTAACAACTGACGCATCGCAATTTTCTATTTCCCGTTTAAATAACATGGGAAAATTTATTTTTTAAGCTTTGGAATTTCGTAGCTCTCGGTGGGACCAATACTTTTGAATTTTCAAGACATATTCTTATGGGAAATTTGACGCTCTACAAAAAAGGTCTCTTATAATTTTTCGATATTTTTATTTCTTCCAAAGTAATTCGAAGTTAAAGTTAAATTGACGATAAATTTTCACATTTTTTAAATTTTTTGACGCAACCATCAACTTTATCCGAAAATTTTAAAGGACATTTTTTGTAGAGCATTTTATTTCCTACAACTTATCTCAGAGAAAATTTTCGATATTTCGCTTAAGTCGTATGTTATTTGCAATTAACTGAAAATTTTCTTAAATAATCTAAATTTTGTTGCTTAAAATTAATTATATTCAATTTTCAGTTAATTGCGAATAACTTACGACTTATGAGAAATATCGAAAATTTTCTTGAAGATAAGTTGTAGGAAATAAAATGCTCTACAAAAAATGTCCTTTGAAATTTTCGGATAAAGTTGATGGTTGCGTCAAAAATTTAAAAAATGTAAAAATTTATCGTCAATCTAATTTTAACTTCGAATTACTTTGGAAGAAATAAAAATATAGAAAATTTATAAGAGACCTTTTTTGTAGAGCGTCAAATTTCCCATAAGAATATGTCTTGAACATTCGAAAGTATTGGTCCCACCGAGAGCTACAAAATTCCAAAGCTTAAAAAATAAATTTTCCCATGTTATTTAAACGGGAAATAGAAAATTGCGATGCGGCAGTTGTTAATATTAATATTAAGAGCTCAAACTTTCACAGTATTTTTTTTTCGTCATTTCCAACAATATTTTCGATATAATGAAGAAAAAAAAAATTAGTCGATTTTTTTTAATCAGTCTAATAAGTATAACACATTTTTTGTTTTCTTTTTTTTTTGTATTTTTTTTTTCAAAGTGCCGCGGCTAATAACTTAAAGAGATATTGTTTTTATAAGCTGATTGCATGCTAAGAAAAGTATTCATTTTTTGGCAATGAGCAAACTGAACTATGTAAATAAGAAATTAGATATAACAATTATTTGGCCTAATCAGAGCTCAGTATTTGCACTGTTTTCTTAACGATAAAATTTGCCTCATCTAGTGCTATCTCAATAATTGAGAAAAAATCTAATAAATAAGTGTTTACATGCACTCTTGAATTCGTGAACTCATGTCTGTTAAATTCTGTGATAGAAAACAGTCGAAAAATAGATGCAGCATTTGAGCAATAGCAAACAGAAGATACTTCAGTGTTTGTTGCACTGTGTTCGATTGTGTTATCAGCTGAAAAACAATTTTTATTTTTATTTTCATTAAAAAATAGTGGTTGCATTAGTGTGGTGTTGATTACTATACTTGCAACCCGGTAATACTCATAATTGGTAAATTCAACGCAACTATCACTCCAAAGCCTGCAGTAAAAGTTTCTTCAAGAAGCTCAGCAAATCTTTAATAACATATCAATTCATTATTAAATTCAAAAATGATTAAATGCAATAACACACAATAACGCTTACTCTAGAGCTCTCCTGTGACTTCTGATACATGAAACCAAATGTTTATAAGAACCATCGTGTGAGTTTTTCTGTGAACTTACTTCTTTTTGATTCTTGCCCATAATTTTATCCGTGGGTGCATTTTCTATTCGAAATCTATGTAAAATCATGGTAAATGATGCGCTTACGCGCTAGTGTCTACAGTCGACTCTGTCTAAAGGTTCTCTGCCTAAAGGTTCCCGCTGTCTATAGGTTCCAGGATACACTGCTTAAAGGTTCCCGGATATTCCCCCACCCGCTTTCTCGAGTGACGAATCACAATTCAGTTTTCGAGCGCTAACTTTAAATGACTGACGGACATTACACGCATGCGTCGAAGTCTAAGAGAGTATTAACGTGTGTCAATAAATTGTTCACATGATTAAATAATTACATGGCCATTAAGGGGTTAGGGGCAGTCAGGACACGAAAAAATGAGAATTTTCGGTAATTTATTTTTGCTATTAAATCATTTTATTTTACAAAAGTAATAATATGGCATTATTAAACAATGTTTTGACTTGAAGTCACGAAAATTTGAAAAAAAAAAATTTATAATTTTCAAAGTTATAGCTGTCTGTGTTGACCCAGTTTCAAAAAAAAGGTCCTTGCGGTGACTGTCATAAGTCCTTGGAGATTCATCTAAAATCAATCGGATGAAAAAAATTAGTTTTATAAATAAATAATCCTGGGCCTGATCGAAGCTTTTTTTTTTTTTTTCAAAAATTAACAAAATGGCGGCCTCAGGAAATTTTTTCTAGATTTTCAGGAAAAAATCAACAGTTAATTAAGGCCGCCATTTTGTTAATTTTTGAAAAAAAAAAAAGCTTCGATCAGGCCCACGATTATCTATTTATAAAACTAATTTTTTTCATCCGATTGATTTTAGATGAATCTCCAAGGACTTATGACAGTCACCGCAAGGACCTTTTTTTTGAAACTGGGTCAACACAGACAGCTATAACTTTGAAAATTATAAATTTTTTTTTTTCAAATTTTCGTGACTTCAAGTCAAAACATTGTTTAATAATGCCATATTATTACTTTTGTAAAATAAAATGATTTAATAGCAAAAATAAATTACTGAAAATTCTCATTTTTTCGTGTCTCTGATTGCCCCTAACCCCTTAATTTATTTAGCAGCATTAAAATAAAATTCTAATCTGTTATAGATAGATAAAATGAAAATATGAAATTCTAAAATTGAAAAGGAAGTACAATAACTGCTCTTAATTTCGTGTTTGGATTAATACTCATATTTCAATTATTATAATTATGAAAATATATCGGTAGGTGAGATTGAATCCCACGTTAATTGACAAAAATTAAAACACTCAATTAAATCAAGTGTTTTTAAGTATTCTTGCCTACTGTCTAACTCATCTTCAGTCAAAACACGCTCTAAAAAGACACTTCGACACGATCTTTTAAATTTCTCAATTCACATTAATAAATAATTTAGACATCTAATTATGCAAAACATTAAAAAAAGCTCAGCACGTTTTTTTGAGGTTATGTTTACTGCGCAATGTGTTCATTTTAGCGTGCGCCTCGGCGCTCGAGGGGAATATATTGTAGGAGAAGTGCTGATGGTGGGGAGAAAAAATGATCAGACCTGACCATGCCTGTTCATGTATGATCAGGCCTGAAATTAGACCTGATCATGCCTGTTCATGTATGATTAGGCCTGAAATTAGACATGATCAGGCCTGATCATACCTGTCCATGCCTGTTCATGTCTGTTCATGCCTGAAGCGTTAAATACAGTCAGGTCTGATCATGCCTGTTCATATCTGCTCATAGATCTAAAATTTTGTTGACCAAGAATCTATCACGTATAAGATTTTTATTACTTGAAGTTCATACGAAACTTACTTTTCAACTAAATCTCTTAGGTCAGTGGGTAGCGAGTTACACTTTCGAGCGCAAGGTCCACGGTTCAAATCCTGCACACGCCCGAATTATTTATTTTTTTTATTTTTATAGCAATAATTATATACATGTATAATTGAATATAGTTATACATAATTATATATAATTATATAGGGCCATTTTTTATATATAATTTTTTTACCCGGATGGGCATGAACAGACATGAACATACCTGATCACACCTGAACATGCCTGATCAGGCCTGGTCAGGCATGGTCATTTTTCATGTTTGATCAGGCCTGAAGACTCATGCCTGTTCATGTCTGATCAGGTCTGATCATTTTTTCCCGGGTTTAGACAGAGTCGACTGTAATGCTATTAAATTATAGAAAAAACAATGAAGTATAATTAAATCACTGATTACCCACCCTACAACTGCAAACATTCCGCAAACATGTTGAACACATGTGATAAACATAATATCACAGGATATAATAACAACTATCATGTTAGCTGCAAATATATTCGTAATGATTAACATTAACCAATAATGGTTTTCTTTTTCGAATATTATGTATTCCAATGGAAGAGCAAATTTTAGTGGAACAGATTCATTCGATTTTGTTAATTTATTAATGATCCTCGGCAAAATCGGCTCCGTTACGAATATAACCGTTGTTATGAATGCAAATCCTTGAAATTACTTTTCGATAGTTAACGAACATTATACTTGTCTTATGATTTAAAAGACATGTCAACTAATTTACCTGCATATCCAACTGACATAAGTCGTCCAAGATCGACATGATATTCTAAAATTTTTTTTTCTCTATCTTTCGAAAGTAAACTCCAATCTTTTTTAATTCTCTCGAATAGAGTTTTTACCTAGATTTTATAACTTATTATCAACAATTAACTCGCATTATCGCTTACTAGTGTTGTATATAGTAACATTGTTACATAAATACACTGAAAAAAAAGTATAAGTCCCACGCTTATAAATTTAAGTGATATCGCAATACTTGGTATTGCGAATATACTTATACCAAATCTAAGTTTCAACGCAATATTTTTAAGCACTACACTTAAACTCGTTTAAGTCATACGCTTAAACCGAGTTTTAGCGCCACCGCAAAACTCACATCAGCACTACACTCAAATCCTTACACTCATAAATTGACAGAATTAGAAAAGAAAGGTTATGGAAATAATTATTGCTATAGATTAAAGAAATGACAATAAACCCATTTATTGATAATACTTGATGATAGGATAATAAATTCCACTCGGTTAATTTATTTTTCACCCAGGAATCCATAATGATTATTTTTAATTCCAATTATGTAAATAATCTTTTTAATGCTCCTAAGAACGATGTATAGGTTAAAGGTATAATATAAGCACGGAGAAAAAAGATGCAAAATACGTGCTGAGTCTTACGCGGGAACTTTTTTTACTATACTCTCTGGACTTGCTATAGTATCGTACGGAAAATATAAGTCTCTCACTTAAACAGAGTATTGCGATAATACTTAACCTTTTTATACCATATTTGCAATACCAATTCATTAAAAAAGTGTATACCAATAGGACTTAAACTTTTTTTTCAGTGTAGAAAAACTTTCACAAATTCTTAAGTTAAAGTATTTATAACAGAACTTCTACAAACCATTTCAGCATTGTAGATTGTATTTGCATATTTTATTAAACATGCTATGTCTATTATGTACGGAGCCAAAGCTTCCAGGAGCACTTCTCGGTTGTCAAAATTATTGATAATAGCTATTGTCTAAAAATTTATTTCAATACAAAATCATCAATACAAATAATCAAAATATTCAATACAATATAATAATAACTGAAAAAAATTATGCTGCTTTTTGAATAAAAAATTATTTCTAATACTTGTGGAATAGCTTGCAAAATAAACGCACTCCATATAACAGTGACTATTACTAAGCTCTGTCGTGAAGACTGATAAGGCCATCGACCTATCAGAGAAGCAAACATTTTAGTTACTTTGTAGTAGGGTTTATCGTATATATCCATCGTACTGAGAATTTTAACACCTATTGCGTGTACCTTTGCATTGAATGTATTATTTTCCCTCAATTATTTTCCTTGCCATGAAATATTCAAGTGACGTTGATGGATGCTTTAATTACTACCGTCACTTCACATCAAAACCATCCGGCTCTGTGGATATGGTGTTGCTACGGTAACTTCGATTGCTTTGCTGTAACTTATTAGCGAAGATTGTACAATTTAGTCATAATACTAACATCAGTAAAAGTGCCTATTTATAGTCATTCACTACGATAAATCAGTATGAACACCAACTCTTTGAAGACACACGTACACTTTGATCAGTAAGAAAACTAATCATTAAAATTTATTATAACTTAAATTTTGGGTTTTTTATTCCATTTATTTTACCTAATCCTACTAATCCTTGATTCTTTTTACGTACTTTATTTTTTCACTCTGTTCCATTAACTTCAACATCCCCAATGTCACCTTCTCCCAACTCTACTTTTCTACTAAGTAAATTTCATCTGTTATATTAACTTAAGTACTTTTATCACATTAATTAATTCCTTCTTTTATTTTTTTTTTATAACTATGATTATTATTAATTTAATTTAATTAGTTATTGTATTAGTTTATTCATTTATTTAATTTAACTTCATTTAATTTAGTTAATACCGGTGACTTTAACCGCGGAAATTTTATTAATTTATATCAAGGCAATTTTATTCAGAGTAAATTTTATTTAACTAATTAATTAATGTTATATCGACTAGATTTGTGACTAGATCTACGACAATTTCCGTTGCGTGGGTTACACGATCCACCTGGAATTTTCTAGAATATTTCCGGCAACCTGCCTGGAGTTAATTAATTATTCTTTTTCTTATGATAATTCCGGTTAATTTATTTAATTTTAATTTGAGAATTAATTTATTAAGTACGGACAATTAATCGAGACGCGACGGAATCCGACGTACTCAAATAATTTTTCCGGCTTCCTGCCTGGAATAAATTAAATGAATACCTTTACAATCAAACCTCTCCGGTTCCTTTCTCGTCGTTGTATTCGTCTCGTGTTCTGTCCTGGTCCGTGTCTCGTCCTCGATATTTGTCTCGTGTTTTGTCCTGGTATGTGTGTCTGTCTCGTTCTCTCTCGTACTTTTACCAACCCTCGTACTTTCCTTCAACCTGCTATTCAGACGCAATCAGTAACGTTTTCAAAAGGTACCGGGAACCTGCCTGGTATCTTTTAACAATTGAATTTTATTTATCGCTTGGTTCCACAATAATTAAAACCAAGTCCCAAGTAAATAAATTTACCTGATATAATTTTCGGCGTCTCCCGACTAGAAATTGTAGTGAGGCGGTAGTTTGCTCCAAATAAGGCATGCCGAATGTCAAACTTGGGGCAAGTGAGGCATCCAAACGAGGCCGATGTTTGGGATGTAACGCAGTTGCGAGACTCAACGTTACTTGGCTTGCAAATTCGGCGGCAGTTTGGAAGCCACACTTGCTGCAAGAGTCCTAAGCCTAAAGTGTCCTAAGCTTAGCTTCCGAATTTGGTGGCAGTTTGAAAGCCAAAGCTTGGCAAAATTAAAAAAAAAAGACTTATTCAATTTCTGTATTTTTTTTTTTTTTTTTTTAATGATGCGGAAATCAATCAGATTTGTGATCAATTTAATTTCTAACCGAGTAGAAATTTTTGATTTAGGGAAAAAACGCTATAAATATTAACCGACCGCACACGATTTAGTGGGATTCGAACCCGGGACCATACGCACGAAAGACCGACGCTTTAACGACTAGGCTACGCTACCGACAGCGACTACTAAGTTTACTTGGGCTATATGAGATTGAAAGAGCAAAATATAATTGAAAATCTATTATTAGTAATAACAAAAAAATTTCTTTTTTTTTCGTGCACTATAAAATCCTGTATGTAAATAATTGTGATATGTGTAGTTTTGGTTATATAGTTATGTATAAAATCGTTTAAAAAGTATATAGGCTCTATATATGGCCACGTATGGTTCTTAAAGTGTTTAAAAAAAAAAAAAATTTTTTTTTGTTATGGTATCCAAAAATTGAAAGTATGACTAAAAATAAAAATTATAGTACCACTTCAAGCTCCATTTTTCTATTTTTCATTTAAATAACAAGCTGTTTCGGCCTTTTTTCGGCAAAATATTTCACCTGGATCGCAGGAAATAACGGTAACCGAAGATTTACCGAAGTTCGGCTTGCCATATATGACCCTAGTTCCCCTTAAGCTTGGCAAGCCAACTTCTAGAAACCTTCGGAACATCTAACTTGCAGGAAGTAACGGTAACCGAAGATTTACCGAAGTTCGGCTTGCCATATATGACCCTAGTTCCCCTTAAGCTTGGCAAGTTAAACTTTGAGAAACCTTTGGAACACCTAACTTGCAGGAAGTAACGGTAACCGAAGGTTTGCCGAAGTTCGGCTTGCCATAGATATCCCGAATTCCATCCATATTTGGCAAACCGATCTTCACTTTGCCTAACACGGATGTAATAAGGCGCATATTAGGCTTGCCTAAGTTAGGCAAGCCAAACTTGCCCCTCACTAATTCTTCGGCATTCCACACTATAATTTCTAGTCGGGCTGAGTGTCGGCGTCTCCTTAGGTGTTGACTTTACTCTCCTTAAGGACGTCTGTTCAGTCCGGTCGTTCCGGTCACAAGTGTCCGTTTCGGTTCCGTCTTCCGTTTTTAATTGTTTACTCCCGCTCGACTTCGGACATCCTCGTACTTCGGCCACTCCTACTTAATTTTAATTGGGACTGACGAACGAGCCCCTTCAATTTTTACTCCCCGGTCGACTAGTCGCATCCTACCCCGGATAACCCTGGGTGGGTTTGAAACATTATCGGCAGTGCGCATAATAGATTTTATTTTAATTAATTCTTAACGCGAGAAATCAAATTTACCCCTTTACGTATCAATCGGTAATAAATTAATTAATAAACCAAAATATTTCTGGCAATATAGTTATAAAAAATGAATCACTGGTATGTTCTAGAGTTTTTTATCATTTATAAAAATATATAGTGAACCACTTAATTTCTTCCAATTATATAACTATTGAAGAAATAGTGGGTGTAAAGAATACAAAAAAATAACGTCAGCTGTTGAAGCTTAAAAAAATACTGCACGGAGACATTTTTCTTGTTTGAAATGCTATGGTACATGGAAAAATTATTTTGGCCATAGTATTTTTCACATGTGTTTATCTAAATTCCTGCAGGTGGCTAACATGGTCCATCTTCAATATGACACTACAGTATTTCAAACAAGAATGATTTCTCCGTGTGGGTTAAGTATCACCTTAATTCAACTTATAATAATTCATGATCCGTTTCACATAAATCTTGATATCTGAAGCATAGCAAAGAGGATATCATTTTTGAATCGTTGTTGTTTATTTTCATTCGAATAATTTTTTATCTTCGTCGATAAAATAAAAAATTTATCATGCGTTAGCGCATCGACAAGAGAATTGTAAAATATGATCCAGCTGTTTTTACCATCTGTACAAATAAATGAGAACAACCAAATGGGATTGGAAAAGTTTATAATGACTTGTTTTTTACCATTCCGAAACTTTCGATAGATAATTCTACTATTTTAGCTGCGGTTAATTTATAAGGAACTTGACTTCGTAGCATCATATAAGATCAACAATTTTCTTGATTTTGCTGAATTTTCGTACCATTTTGCTCTGTAAATAAGAATTCCATTTCTATTACAAACATGAAATTATCTATTTGTACTGGAGTGAAATTATGCACTTAACACAGAAGAGGGTCTAATTAGTTTGTTTGTTAGACTAGTTGTAGTAACTGATGAACAAAAATCTGCTATTCTATAAATAACATCACTAAAATAATACATACATGCAATGTTGAATGTGGGTACTCATATCTGTAAATCTTTGTGACATGTAGCAGTCAAAAAAAAAGTGTAGAATTTGAGCTCCTGTAAACATGATATATTTCAAAGTATCTTGGATTGAATTTGAGCGTGTATTAATCTAAAAATATAACTATGTTATAACTTTTGATGACTTTATCGAAATTCGGTTATCAATGCTACAAGAAAAATAATTTCTAAGTTTTAATCCCATTTTCATCCTAAACAAAAATTTACAGGTTCGACTAGTGTAGGTTGAAACAGAGTCTTAAATTTCAAATTAAACCCTGGTTCATACTTTTTCGACCTCGTTTAAGGCGTACTAGGATGAAACAGAGTTTTAAAGTTCGAACTAAACCCTAGTTCACTCCTCCTTACCCGAATTTCAGGCGAGTTAGGTTGAAAAGGTTTTAAAATCGAGGCGGCAAATACCCACATCAAAAGGTTCAGGCGCTACAAGGCTCAGATGGGGTTTTAATATTTCGACTCGGGTATCGAAATTCGGTTAATCCAAAAATAACTCAACCTGAAATCCTGTAATACTCATAGCTGGCAAATTTAATCCAACCACTATTCCGAAACATCCGCAAAAGGTTGTTTCAATAAGTTCAGCAAATCTGCGAAAACACATGAATCGAAATGATTAATTTACCTAACTACTTTTAATATAGACTGTCTCAAAACATTATAAGACGTTCTTTAAAGCTCGCCTGTGAGCTCTGATATAAGAAACGAAGTGCTCGTAGTGGATATCTTGTTTGTTTATCCAAAAACTTGTTTCACTATAGGCATATTATGAGAGATTGTTTCACTAGGACAATGTTCTATACGGAATCTACATGAAATATCACAGTCAATGTCACTTCCATTATTACTATTAAATACACTATAATTAAATTCTTTATTTACAACATTATTTACAATTGTTTCACTGTGTAAATTATCATGATCACGATCATTTGTAATATGATCATTAACAATTAACACTGAGGGTGTATTAGGCGGTTGAGATGTATTGTCCATGTATTTTTATAATGCCCGATGTTTTCTTACACGGTCAGACATGATTTTATAAATTACAAAATTTTTTTTAATCACAACGATAAATTTATTTTCTGTTATATTCAGTAAGAATTGCTTCGGTCTAATGAAAAGTATATACAGGTAAATAATGCTTAAAAATAGCTGATGTGATATTTAGTGCGCATGCGCAAAACAAAATTTATCATATCGTCGACCGAGAATCGGCTGATGATCGGATTTCATTGTTATTACTATAGTTCGGTTACCGATGGTGTCACAGTCATAGGCTGATTATAGAGCGCCGACGCTCGACCGAGCATTGGTAGCCGAGCCTCGGTCGATCGTAGATTTTTTTCGAGCATGGGCGACTCCGTATGGGTAATAAGTCTTGATCATCAAAATTCACTACCAGAGCAATAATCTGTCAAGTAATATAAAATAATCGAAGTTTATTGGTTGATTTATTTAAGACGTGATAGTAAATACTTGTGGAATAATTTGAAAGAAAAATAAGTTCTACAATACAGATCCTAATATAAAACTTTGTAGTCAAAATTGATAAGGTCATTGTCCTATAAGAGAAGCAAAATTTTTAGTTATTTTATAGTAGGGTCGCTCGTAGATGTCCATTGTACTGGCAACTATTATAACTTCTAACGCATCACCTCTCTTCCCTTCATATCGGGTATATACTTTTATATACATTTAACTTCATTTAATTTCCCCCTTGTGTTTTATTTCAATGACAATGATGGAAATTTTAATAGCTGTCTTTAGTCGTACGTCAAAGGGCTAAAACTTTGTAGTTACATAGCGTTGCCAGGGTAACTTCGATCTCTTCGCTATTACGATTCATTTAGAGCGAAGTTAATACAATAATGTTTATACTCGTGCATATTTCTTTGACTATTACCATTACCATTTTTTTTTAAAGACAAAATAAAATACTCGAGTTTGTTTAACGTTTGTTATTTCACTTTGCGTTAACATCTGATTATTTTTCAAAATATCACAAGATGACTAGTTAAAACCAATTATAACATGAATCTGAATTTTTTGAATACACAGTAAAAATTAACACAAAACTGTGTGTTAGAACAACATTTCACACAAATTTTTATGTTGTTTTAACATTATTGATTTGTGTAAAAAAAAAAATCGGTCTATCGGTTGACCCTGCGGGCCAGCCCCAAAACTTCCCGCTGTTTTCGAACTCCTTGAACACACACACACACACACACACACACACACACACACACACACACACACACACACACACACACACACACACACACACACACACACACACACACACACTTACAGACACACACACACACACACACACACACACACACACTTACAGACACTCGAGCATCGTTCTGAAAATAGTCAGGATAGCTTCCTATGACCTCAAATGGTCGACATCGAATGAAAACTCGACTTTCGAAAATCGGGGTGGAAACAACAACTTCCCGAGATTTTTTAAAATCATCGGTTTTCTCAGCGGGAAGTTAAAAATGTTAAAAAATTTGGAAAATCCAAAAGTGCACGCCTCAAACGCTCATGTTATGTTTTTTTTAAAAAGTTAAATTTCGAATAAAATTGAATATCCCGCTCTTTTCCCATAGAAATTTCCATGGTAAATATACGGTAATAAAAGTAAAAAAAAAATAAATAAGGAGAACATTCCTAATGAAAAATGGCGGCAGTGTGTGTTTGTTTACATGTAAGATTGCCGGTTTTAACCGCAATGATTTATTTTTAAAAAAACGAGAAGGCCTACAGTAGTGATTTTCGAAAGGAACCTTCTTTGCTTATTTCTGAAAATTTTGAAAAAAAAATTAAGTAGTTTCGTCAAGTCGTTCTCGAGATATCCGTACCACGCCGTTTTTTTGAACCACAGACTAATGGACGTCCACGATAAATTTTTTTTAATGAACTTTTTTTTATATTAATACATATTAGACAAATTAAAAAAAGTATCAGGATTATTTATTAGTGTTTCAGCTTTATATTGATGTGCTTTTCATAATGTGTAAGAGTAATAGAAAAAAAAAATATGCACTTTAATAAGTGGAAATCGTGTGACCTTGACAGGTCGGTTATAAAGCACAACCTCTCCGCTTCGCTTCCGAGGCGTGCAATAGTGAACACCAAATTTTTAGTACAGACTTTTTTCTTTAGACGAATTTGAAATAGTATATTAAAGCATTGAGTGGAAGGTGCTTTTGACAACGAGTGTGATTGGTTCACGAGCCGTTAGGCGAGTGTTGTCAACACACGAGTGTCGAAAGCCCTTCCCACTCAATCCGTCACAATAGTTTTTGCATCGAATGGTAAGAAAGAATGTCTGTTATTGGTAAAAAAGGACATTGCAATAAATTTCATTTTTTAATTAACCTAAAATATTATTCAATCTTATTAATATAAAATTAACTCCTGTATTATTTCTGATGCAAAAGATTATTAAATAATAATATTAACAATTAAATATGATTAAATTGATTTTTATAATAATTTCAAATTATTTTTATTGCTTTCAATAAATAGATACTCAGCAAAAATAACTAGAGTTTCGAGTCAAGGTTCATATAGTGAATTGTACATTATAATTAAATACAGTACGATGATTTTCTATAGTTTGGGACTTTCCGTTGTTTTAACTCGAGACGGCTGTTGATTGAGTTTTCTGTTGGATCATTTAGTGACTAATGAATAGTATATCTATATATGTTGTCATCCCAACAAGAGATTGGACTTCGGGTGTTGTCGGTTTTTACTCCCACTCTAGATGTGTTAAATGTTCTCCCACTTTTCTACACGCATGCGCAGTTCACAAATATTTGGTGGAGGGGGTAATTTTCGAGGTCTATTCTCTTACTGGGACCACAATATATATGAAGTGTAGATTTGTCATACCCGGGAAAAAATGATCAGACCTGATCAGACATGAACAGACATGAGTCTTCAGACCTGATCAGACATGAAAAATCACCATGCCTGACCAGGCCTGATCAGGCATGTTCAGGTCTGATCAGGTATGTTCATGTCTGTTCATGCCCATCCGGGTAAAAAAATTATATATAAAAAATGGCCCTATATAATTATATCTAATTATGTATAACTATATTCAATTATACATGTATATAATTATTGCTATAAAAATAAAAAAAATAAAAAATTCGGGCGTGTGCAGGATTTGAACCGTGGACCTTGCGCTCGAAAGTGTAACTCGCTACCCACTGACCTAAGAGATTTAGTTGAAAAGTAAGTTTCGTATGAACTTCAAGTAATAAAAATCTTATACGTGATAGATTCTTGGTCAACAAAATTTTAGATCTATGAGCAGACATGAACAGCCATGAACAGACATGAACATATATGACCAGGCATGAACAGGCATGGACAGGTATGATCAGGCCTGAGCGTATTTAACGCTTCAGACATGAACAGGTATGAACAGGCATGATCAGACCTGACTGTATTTAACGCTTCAGGCATGAACAGGCATGATCAGGCATGAGCGTATTTAACGCTTCAGACATGACCAGGCATGAACAGGCATGGACAGGTATGATCAGGCCTGATCATGTCTAATTTCAGGCCTAATCATACATGAACAGGCATGGCCAGGTCTGATCATTTTTCACGGACAATGTGGACATTCTTCGCGATATTTATTCTTTGTAGTGTCATTTTTAACCAACCAGAGACGTTCTTTCTTACCATGAGTTGCAAAAAATTTTTTACTGTCTAGTAAAATAACTTGGATAAGACTTTCATTCTATAACCAATATATTTTCAGGGTCAAAATAGTAAAATATATAAATGTATTTCCATTGTTACACTATTTTTTTCACATTCATTTCCAAGAGGCTTCAAATTTTATTTATTCAAGTCATGCGCGCTATTCACGTTCTATCATGCCTAAAATGCGAACCTTAAATGGCCGTTTACCGACTGGTGAAAAATTATTTGACAAAACGCAATAAAGATGTCTATTATCCCGGCCATTGTGACGTAATGAAAATAAACGTAACTATCTTTCAAGCTCTTACTGAATATGGGGTAATTACAATTCCCTGTTGTTACCCATTGAGTAGCCAAGGTTGTGATGCCGAATGTTTTTTTTTACCATGTCACTAAACAGCTATTGAGACTTCGCTTTTTAGGCGATTAATAAAACGTGAATAGCGCATATGAGTTGAATAAAACTATGGGCGCAACATGTAGGGTAAGTAATAATCCGTCACCCGCGATGTGTTTAGCACTCGTCTCCGGTGCGCAGTATGCACTCGCTTCGTTCGTGCCTGCGCACCTGCGATTCGTGCTAAACGCATCGCGCTGACACATTATGAATCACTTACCCTACTAGTTACGCCAATAACTATTTCGTGAATTCGGAAACAAGAAGAAATTTTAGAAATGACTTCTAAAATCAACTATTGTTGAGATTTTTTCAGCGTAAAATAAGTGCCCATACAGGAGCTGCCAGAGTTGAACAACGGGCCCCTACTTGGCCCAGCACTGGGGAACCTAGCTTTGACACACCTATATTGGCCTAGGCTTGGGCCAGGACTTGGTAACCTAGCCTTGGCCGTTACAATGATTACCCGGGCTTGGGCCAAGACTGGGTAACCTAGCCTTGGCCGTCCAATGGCAACCCAGACTTGGGCTAAGGTAGGATTACCCAAGTTTGGATATACCTATGGTTTATATAAGTAGATCATATAAATGTACCAGTTCAACGTTAGTAGGTTCGTCCAGTAGCTACCGTTCGGACTCAGTAATCAGAAGGACGGCAGTTCGGGCCCAGAGTCCAGCAGAATTTCCACCGAGTTTTTTTCACGTCATTTACCTCCCTTAGATAATTAAAACGTTAATGATCATGAATTCTACGAGGTTAATAATACTAAATTTTTTTAAATTAAATTTATTCGTTTCCTGGAAGCCTGGGCCAGGTCTGGCAACCAGGCTTGGCCCGAGATTATCATTCCAGGCTTCTACCAAGGCTGGGCCAAGACTGGCTTACAAGCCTGGCCCAAGGTTCTACAAAGTTGGGCCAAGCCTGGGCCCGTGGTACTTTCCTCTCTGGGGTGTAGCTTTTACTAAATCTTGTACTGATATAAATGGGCAACTTTATATTTTTTTGGTTAAAAAATATTTTTTTGGTTAAAGAATATTTTTTTATTTATTTATTTTCACTATAACAACAAGTTTTTAACAACTTCATGTTAAAAAAATACAGTAGGACCTCGTTATAAGATTATTAGTTTCTCTCTCAAACAGGTCCGATTATTTTAGCAAATTTATTCGGCATAGTTTTTACATCGACAAAAGCATCGTGATGTATGATGCAGATGTTTTTACTACCTGTAAGATAAACGTAAACATAAGTTACAAAGAATGAGAATAGCTTATAATAATAAATAGAAATATTTTGATTATTACGAGTGCGAAATTTTCAATAGATAAATCCATTAGTTTAGCAGCGGTCAACTTGCAGGGGACTTGACTTCTCCTCAGCATCAAAATTAGCAATTTTTGTGACTTGATTGAGTTATTGTACCATGTCGCATTACCTCTGTGAAATATAATTATTTGAATGTGTTGTCAGGAACATTTAATTGATTATACAAAAATTATTAATTAAGGGGGGAAATACGTGTAGAGGCTTGAAAAAATTCCAAATTTTTTTTTTTCATAAATCGCTTGTAAAACTATTGAAAAATACACAGTTAAAATTTCAGGTCAAAATTATTATTCGTTCAAAAGTTACAAGCGGTTCAGTAAGTGCGCTCGGTACAGCGCCCGAGAACATAATTACCTGAACGGAGCGGTCGGTTAGGATCGAGTAGGTAGTCATTCATATACTTCCAGGTATATATTTTTATATATAAAAGCATATAAAGCTGAATAAGGCTTACAATATGGTGCTGGAATAGCTGATTAATTCGTAAGTTGTTTCAATTCGTTTAATACGACTTTATATTAACCTTTTGGCACCGTGGCTTTATTTACTGGTAACAATTTATCGAAACAAAAATTTTTCATAAAAAATTTTTCATACAAAAATTTCTCACATGCAAAAAATTCTCACAGAGCAAAAAATTATCATTTAAAAGTTTCTCAAATATTTTATTATCACTTTATCATAAAAAATTCATAATTAAATAAATATTAATTTTAATAATAATTAATAATACCAAATAGATTTTGACAATGAGAAATTTCGCCTTTGAGAAAATATCGAACAAGAAATTATTGCTGATAATTTATGTCGCGAGAAATTATTGTATGAGAAAAAAAAGACGGTCACCTTAACTTTTTTAATCACTTATTTTTTAAACGCGTTTTTCTTGAAACTAGTTTTTTTGAACTAGTGTACACTCTAGCTTGAAAAATTTTTAACCAATCATCTTCAAATTTAGTATATTATTTCTTTACATAATTGTGCTGAATATGAACCTCAATCAGAAGCAATTTTTTCATTGTAACTAATTTTTTTATACTAAACAATAAACAAAAAAAAGGTAAAAAAACATGACTTACTTTCACAGCCGTCAAAAAAATGGAAATTTTTTTTTTTTTCTTTAAAATGAGGTTTATATAGAAGATACATGTCTAAAAAAAGTAATAATTTTGTTGCATTGATTTCGGATAAAAATTATGGCCTCCATGATGTACACCAGTTGCGAAGTCGGACGACAACCTACGAGATGTATCAGCTGATATCTTTACTACTTTATAAGTTTTATTCTTGTAAATGTAAATTTTTACTCTTCAATATATGTATAAAATAACCCAAAAGTTTGAATAAATAATATTAATTTTTTATACCTTAAAATAATTGATTAAAATCTGCTCGAAAACGGCCATCTACACGTATTTCCCCCCTTAACATGTATTGCTCTAAGCCTTCTACGATCATTAATTTACCCAACTATCTGGACAATAATCAGTACGGTCGACTAAAAAAATTCATAAAAAATTGACTTAGTTTTTTTAAACCACTCAAGTTTATTTCAAATCTGATCAATCTCCCACTGACAGACCAATCGAAATACGAAAAGAACTAGAGACTTCTGGGAACAACGAATTGATCGAGGGAGGGTTGAATTCGAGGCTGCGAGCTTATCAGTAACTTGCTACTGCCCGGGAAAAAATGATCGGACCTGATCAGACATGAACAGGCATGAGTCTTCAGGCCTGATCAGACATGAAAAATGGCCATGCCTGACCAGGCCTGATCAGGCATGTTCAGGTCTGATCAGGTATGTTCATGTCTGTTCGTGCCCACCCGGGTAAAAAAATTATATATAAAAAATGGCCCTATATAATTATATATAATTATGTATAACTATATTCAATTATACATGTATATAATTATTGCTATAAAAATAAAAAAAATAAAAAATTCGGGCGTGTGCAGGATTTGAACCGTGGACCTTGCTCTTGAAAGTGTAACTCGCTACCCACTGACCTAAGAGATTTAGTTGAAAAGTAAGTTTCGTATGAACTTCAAGTTATAAAAATCTTATACGTGATAGATTCTTGGTCAACAAAATTTTAGATCTATGAACAGACATGAACAGCCATGAACAGACATGAACATATATGACCAGGCATGAACAGGCATAGACAGGTATGATCAGGCCTGAGCGTATTTAACGCTTCAGACATGAACAGGCATGAACAGACATGACCAGGCATGGGCAGGTATGATCAGGCATGAGCGTATTTAACGCTTCAGACATGAACAGGCATGGACAGGTATGAACAGGCATGATCAGACCTGACTGTATTTAACGCTTCAGACATGAACAGGCATGGACAGGTATGATTAGGCCTGATCATGTCTAATTTCAGGCCTAATCATACATGAACAGGCATGATCAGGTCTAATTTCAGGCCTGATCATACATGAACAGGCATGGTCAGGTCTGATCATTTTTTCCCGGGTGCGCACTAAGTTCACATCATGTTGCTATTTTTACAAACTACTTGTTGAGTGTATACTGTAGTAGGTGCAAACGATTACTTATCTTGATCATCGATTGTTGACGTAAACATTTTCATTAATCTACTAGAAATCGTATAAGGCTTAGATTATACTTTATAATTAACAAAGTTAATGCTTAATTGAAATAAAAAAGGCTACTCTACAGTGAAAACGAAAATAGGTTTCTCATTATTTCTTTTTAAACTGAATATTTTGATCTTTCGAAAAAAAATTAATAATTTTCGAAAGTTTTCGAAATTACCAGTCATCAATCTATTTGAAAATTCCATCATGAGGACAGATGGATTAGTTAGATTTCCAAGAAATCTGCTAAAAATCGCAATCTACACGGAAATAATTTTTTGATAAAAATTACTCTGTAATTTCGAGTAATCCTGGGCCGTTGCAAAAAATTGGTATTTTTTGTTTTAAATTTAATATTTTTTTTTAAATATTAACGTTGCTAGACCATGTTTTACTCTACTACTGAGTAATTTTTTAAAAGTCTTATATTTTATCGATTATTGTGAATATCTCATCTTAATCGATTAATTCGTACTCCATGCGATTAATATTTACTCCCCAATATACCATTCTTTTAAACCCATTAACTTTTTGATGAAAAATTGCTTATAACTCGAATAAGATTTTTTTATCTATGGAAGTAATTTTTACTCTAAACTGCAGAGTAATATTTCAGTAGTCTTCGTTAATCATCGGTTAATATCGGCCTCAATTAAATGTCTTTTATTTTGCTCGCGCCAACTTACATGTTACGCATACAAATGTAGGCTTGGAAAAAAAGACGATCTCTGTATCTCTCTATAACTTAATATTTATTTTAAAATTAAAAAAAAAATTTGTATCTTTTCTTTTTCAACACAATAAGAGTAATTTTTTTTAATTCTTTTTCAAAATATTTATTTTAAGTCATATTCTAGGGCAATTAGATGGTTTTTAGATTTTTATGGACATTTCTGCCTATTAATTGTAATTTTTATTGTAATTCAATATAAATTTTATAAAATGAATCATCAACTTTTCATCATAACCTACGAGTAAAAATTGAATTAGAGAGAATTTATTTAGACAGCCGCTAGGTGTAATTTTTACTCGTAATTGTGAGTAAAAATCAATCTGATTGATTTTTACTCACTGAAAGAGTGAAATTTCGTAATTCGAAAGTAAAAAGTCGTAATGGCCCAAGATTACTCCATTTAGAGTAATTTTTAGAATAAATAACATTCCCTCGCGGATTCGGAATTACTTCGAAATCATGGTGAAATTTCGGTGAGATCATAGTGGAAAGATAGTGAACCCACACGGACAAAAAATTCTACCAAAATTTACGATGTTAACATCGTAATCTCGGACTAGACTTTTATCAATGTCAATTTTTAAATGTTTTATTTCAAAATTTATTATGTGGGTTATATTTTTTACTATTTAACATCGTAATTTTAACGAAGACTTTTAGGATTAAAAATTACTGCACAAATTACAATTTAACATCGTAAAAAAAAATAAATAAAAGTTATACTTTAAAAACTATATTTATTCGTACATTTAATATTTCTATTTACTTTTTAACAAAATAAATATTACAGTGCTGCCTCTGTTATAATACGATGGAAGCTATAAAAAGTACGATGTTACATCGTACTTTTTAAATAGTAACTGGGTCCTCCGCAAGTCGTTTATATGGATCTTAAAAACAATATATAGTGTAGGCCCTTCAGTGGCCGAGTGGTCCAAGGCGTCGGACACTTCGCACTCGAAAGGACTCGGGTTCGAATCCAACTGCCGAACGATTATTATTTTAATCTTTTATTTAAAATTTCTCTTCAAATTTTACGATGTTACATCGTAATTTATATTGAAGAGCTTAAGACTTCGTATTATTTGTCTGAAGTATTATTTCTTAAATGAAACTTCCAACCCTACATCGTAAAAATTACGATGTGAAAAGTCTAGTCCATCAATACAATAATTAATCGGACAAATTACGATGTTAGCATTGTAAATTTAACTAGAATTTTTTTTTCCGTGCATGGTGAAATGACAGTGAAATCACTGTGATTTTGTGCCATTTACTTACTGTGATTTTATTACCATCCGATGGTAATTTTATGATGATTTCACCATCGATTCATAGTAGAATCACAATAGCATTACAGTTAATTTACAGTAGTATAGCTGTAAGTTGACAGTGGTATTACTGTGTGTTTACAGTGATTTCACTATCAGTTTATCCTGGATCTGCAGTGTTTCAGTCATGCTTTCTCGGTAATAATACCGTCATCATATAGTGATTTCACAGCAGTCTTACTATAGATTCTTCGTGAAATCACAATAATATCGCTCTGAATTGACAGTAATATTACTGTGATTTCTTAATCATTTAATTCTGGATCTGCTTAGTTTTCATCGAGATTTAGGGGCAATATTGAGATCCTATATTTATTGATTCAAAGATAATAATAATAAAATTAATAATAATATTATAATAGCAACAATAATCCTAATCTTGGTTTTTCAATAAATAATTTTTCTTGTTTAAAAAAATTATTTATTATCCCTTTGTACGACTTTATGTGATTCCTCCGGAGGATTAAATGCTATTTTTTTACCCTCGGTAAAGAAGGAATTTTATTTTTTTTTTTAACGCATGATGGGACTCGAACTGCCGACCCTTCGATTGAGAGCAGCTTAAGTCATGTACTTTAGCCCGCTCGGCCACCACACGCATTCAGAACTAAATATTTAATCTGTTACTTCATGCTATTCAATACTATATATACTCAAGACTAAGCTATAAGAAAAATTATTTTATTAAATACTATAAAATTAAAAGAATTCGATATTTATAAAAAAAAAATTTTTGCCTTCATTTGTAAATCATCAAGTTTTCTTAATTTAAGAATATTTTATTTTAAATTATGATAAATAATAAATATTTACTATTGAAATATTAATCTAAATGATGTACTCTTTATTTTTTGCAGTAGTTTAAATTCAATTTCTACAGTTTTGAAAAAAAAGTTATTCAATTTTTTTATTTATTTATTTTTTTTCATAATTCTGAAGAATTTTACCGTCTTAAGCTTTTATAAAATTAACTAAATTAGATAATTACAGATAAAGTTTCGCTCGGAAATTCCTAAAATAGCTAAATTTATAATAAATAAAATACATATGTGCCCAAATATTTGCTAAACTTACAAATAATTATAGGAGAATTTATGAAATAATTGATATTATTTTTTTTTTAATTCCATTTCTATCGAAACTATTGTAAAGTCACAGAGTTAACACTATCAGATTACTATGGAATCACAGTGAATTCGTAGTGAAATCACGATAAACTGACTGTGAACCCATGATAAAGCCTCAGTGTTACCATTGTTGGGTTACCATAAATCGATAGCTGATCGACAGTAAAATTATCATGAAAGTATTGTAATTTAATTGTAAACCTACGAAAGAATCACAAGTGAAATCACTATGGAACTACCATAAAATTACTGTAAAATTACTATATAACCAGAGTGGCGAAATGGCACAAAACGACTGTGAATTCACTATGAAATTACCATCAATACACAGTAAACTTACGGTAAAATTGATTTCACTGTAATTTCACTGTGATTTCACAGTAACCCCGAATCCGCGAGGGATAGCAATATTCATATGAAAATTCTTTCCATGTATAATAGTGCAGATTTGATCAATGCATAATTACATATTTTCTTGGATTCGTAAACTCATGTCTGCTAACTGTTGGGACATAAAACATAGAAAAA
Source organism: Microplitis mediator (assembly GCF_029852145.1). Taxonomy (NCBI): domain Eukaryota; kingdom Metazoa; phylum Arthropoda; class Insecta; order Hymenoptera; family Braconidae; genus Microplitis; species Microplitis mediator. Next base: position 23,050,787 of record NC_079976.1, read on the forward strand.
AGAGATGTGACATCTGAGAAATGGCAAATGTTGCGTATTTCAGTAACTGCTCAATTGTACTGAGTTCTGTTATCATCTGAAAAATTCATTGATATAGATATATACATAAACAGGGGAAACCGGGATTTGACACGGAGTACCGTAGACAGTACAATTTTGATAATTTTATTCGGAAAAAATTAATATCCAATACACGAAAAATTTGAAACACGACTGGTTCTTGTGTAGTACACGACTCAGTCGTGTTTATTCCGTGAGCTGGAATTTTTCTATTTTCTAACTTTAAAAACAAATTAGAATAGAAATTCGAAATCTAAACAATGTGAAATACGAATTACTCAATGATTTATAATTTTTCGAGTACTCTGTCGTAGCCCGGTTTTCGATGAATATATTGAACGTACCCGATAAAAAACGTTTGGATCCAATCAGATATGTCTGGATCTCGTTATATCTGCTCAGATCTAATCATATATGAGCAGATATAGAGATGTATTAAGATTGATCTCCAAGTAAATATACGCATATCCAAGCATATAAGTATATCTGCTCAGATCCAACTATATATGAGCATATAAAAATTGATATCCATGCAGATATGCTCATATCCAAGGATATACAAGTACATAAAGTTATATCTGCTCAGATCCAACTATATATAAGCAGATATAAAGATTTATATCCAAGCAGATATACTTATATCCAAGCATATATAAGTACATATAGTTATATCTGCTCTGACCCAACTGTATGTATGTGAGCATATAGATGCAAAAATAATTCATATCCAAGCAGATATACGTATATCCAAGAATTTATGACTATATCCAAAAATGTGTGTCTATATGTAGTCATACTTGGTCAGATCCAATAATATTAAAATACAGGTAAGGCTCCTGAATCGTCGAACTGACGGGGTTCTATTGCGAATAAGACATTAAATACCGAGTTTTTTTGTCTAATTATACACGAATATCTGAGTAATATACGAAAATTAAAAATTTTTATCCAAGCAGATATAAATATTTCTGAAAATAAATTATTGCACATTGGTAGTATTATATCTGTTTACATTTGACTACACTGTCAAAAATTCGCGGAGTGAATGCGGATTAAATCCGGAGTGAATGCGGAGTGAATGAATTTTTAATTATTCACTCCCCTCAGAGTGAAATTCACTCCGCAGGGGAGTTTTCGCGGAGTAGATAATTTTTTATTAATTTAATCCCTCCGGAGTGAAATTCACTCCGGAGCGGAGTTTTGAAAATATTATTGATAAAATATAACTCCACATAATAAAATCGAATTAAAAATTCGCCCATTACATTATTGATCAGCTGATATGCACACACATACACACATACATATTTAGGCACACACGCGCACTCGCACAAACACGCACGCACACATTTGCACACACGCACACATTCGAACACACGTACACATTTGTACACACGAAGACATTTGCACATTTGCACACACACACACACACACACACACACACACACACACACACACACACACACACATTTGCACACACGCACAAATTTGCACACACGCACACATTTGCACACACGCATACATTTGCACACACGCACAAATTTGCACACACGCACAATTTTGTACACCTGCACACACCAAACACACACATGCACGCAAACACACACACACACACACACACACACACACACACACACATTGTTTAGCAGTTTAATATAAATTAATATAAATTTATTTGAGTATTAAAACTCCGGACCGGAGTGAATTGGGAGTGAAATAAAATCCGCGTCACTCCGAGATCACTCCGCTAAAAAAAACTCCCAATTCACTCCGCATGCGGAGTGATTTTTTTTTAAACTCCGGAACTTCGAGTGGCGGAGTGAGTCCGGAGTGAATTCGGATTTTATTTCACTCCCAATTCACTCCGGATTTTTTTCAGTGTATATAGATTAAGGTGAATAAAATATATTTAGTCCCATGTAATAGATAGAAGTTTACGAAAATATTCATAATTTTTTTGGTTATATGTAATTGAATATAAACGTCAATAATTGAATATAAAAGTATCAATGTTTCTAAAGTATTCATCTATTTTTTTAACTTAAATATTAATTGACTTTTGATATATGTTATGCATAGGTTTATCAAAAGCATTAAGAGGTAATAGCAATAAGATCCAAAATCTGAGTAGATATTGTTTTTAGAATGGTCTAAAGTATAATATATTTATACATGCATTCATTAGAATGTGGTGAAACTTCTTTAGATGTATGTGCTTAAATCTATGTAGATTTCTTTAAAGATCGACATTTACGCAGATCTGCTTGGATACACTTAAATATTCGTGGATATAGTGAGATCTGTTTGTATCTCTTTTGATATTTTAAGATCTGTTTGGATATACTTAGATATAGTGAGATCTCTTTGGATATTGTCAGAACTGTTTGGATCCGCTTGGATCGCGCCAAAATTTGGATCCAAGCTTATCTGGCTGTTTGGATCCAATCATATATGCTTGGGTCTAAACATTTTTTATCGGGGTGTTAATAAAATTACCAGATATCCGGTAATACTCATAACTGGCGCATTCATTCCAGACAATATTCCATTACTTAAAGTATAAGCACTTTCGAGACGCTCCGCATATCTTGAATAACATGTGTATAATTTTAATTTACGACAACAAATTTGTAGTTATTATAACTATATATGTATTAGGGTACTTCGTTTGCGATGACTATTTTTTTAACTTCCCGTTGAGAAAATCGACGATTTTCAAAAAATTCGGGAAGTTATCGGTTTCACCCCGATTTTCAAAAACCGAGTTTTTATCATATGTCGACATTTGAAGGTCCTAGGGTGCTCTTCTGACATTTTCAGAGCGATGTCTGTATGTATGTATGCATGTATGTATGTTTGTATGTATGTATGTGTGTGTGTGTATGTGTGTGTGTGTGTGTGTGTGTGTGTGGGTGTAAACCTCTCATATCTTTTTGATGAATGAACCGATTCAGATGGTTCTTGCGGCATTCGAAAGGTATCTTCTGAACTTAGATTTTCAAAAAAATTGTAGACCATTTAGTCAAATAAACTCTGAGATATTTAAGAAATACGAAAAAAAAAAAAATTTTTTTTTTCGTTATTTTGGATATTGTGAAAACTGTTGGATCGATCAATTCCAAAATCTAATCAGCTCTAAAACTCGACAAAAGCTTTCGATTGCCACCAAGAACGTCTCAATCAGATAATCCGTTAAAAAGGATATCACCGACGAAAGAAACAGTAGGAAACGGTTTTTTGCAAATATCGTCGATACGACTAAACCAATCATTCCCAAAATTTTATCAGCTCTAGACCTCAATAAAACACGTCGATTGCCAGTTCAATCGTCTTAATCGGTCAATTCGTTTACGAGATATCGTTGATTAAAAAAATAGTGAAAAACATTTTTTTCCAGATATCTACAGAAAAATTGAATCATTCGATTTTAAAATCTAATCAGCTCTAGAACTTAATAAAACGCGTCGATTGCCGCCTCAACCATCAAAATCGGTTAATTCGTTCGCGAGATATCGTGGGAAATATAAATGCTAAAAAATGTTTTTTTAGAAAACAATGGCATACAAAAGTATTTTCGAGCTCGAAGAGCTCGAAAATGTATTCACAATAATGTTTTTGAGCTCAACGAGCTCGACAACAGCGGGAAGTTTTGGGGCTGGCCCGCAGGGTTAACCGATAGACCGATTTTTTTTCCGGGTCCCATGTCAAAATATCATTGTACACATTGCGTCTACAATTCTTATCCGATCATAATGAAATTTTCTACACTTATTTGTTATGTCAGATTGACATAAATTTAATGTTTTTGTGGGTATTTGGTCCAAGCCGAAGCCTATAGACCGGGAACCCCAGAGATCTTTTATTAAAGAGGATAGGTTTATTTTTTTATTTAACAAAACGATTTTTAAATCTTAATTTTTAACTATATTATCAACTCGATTACAAAAATGTTGAGGTTTAGAGATTATGCTTCTAATTACAATGTTGGAATTACCTCCTGATTCAAATATATTTCAATTATAATCCAAAGACAGGTGGCTAGTCAGCCGACTCCGATTAACAACAAAATTATGAAAATAAATTATTAGGTGGCTAGTCAGCCGACTCTAATTTACAAGATTCAAAATTATATATTTACTATTTTAATTTTAAATTACATATGCTCGAATTTTAACTTTGTGATTCTGATATAACTAACTGAACATTTCAACTTTCATATAACATTTTAATTTTAAACTACACGTGTTCGAATTTTTATTTTGTGATTCTGATATAATTAAATGAACATTTCGAATTTATTTAATATTTTAATTGTACCTGCTTTCTCTGTGCGAATACATGATGTAGTACTTATACTCGTTTAACTAACTCTTTTCCTTTTCTTTTTCTTCATTGTATATAAAAAAACTTGTGCACACTCCGATGATCGCAGCCAGAAGAGAACGAGAGTTTCCTTTTTGTTTTCTGAGCCCTAAATTTTCTCACCGGCCCCTCCATATTTTCCATTTTAGTCGGCGCACGCATTATTCTCCCTACTGAGGTTTCCCTTAGCAGGTATTCTGCTGAATGCGTGGCTCATTGTATGTTAAAAATTTTATGAATAAAAAAAAATTATTTTGAAAATTATAAAAATCAATCGGACGTAACATATTTTATGTGTAATTACCACGGTTAAGTTCGAAGATGGGCTGAATCTGTGGATTAGTTTAGAAATGGCTGTTTGAAATTTTAACGATTTTTCGAAAAAATCAGTTTTTTATCACTTTTAAAGTTCATATAACTTTAAAACTAAAATTCATAGAGAATTTCTGTAAAAAGTATTTTAAAGCTTGACTAATAAGCTTTAATTTATGACCTTAAACTTTATATTTAGACCATTTCTTTCAATAATTTGATAGCCTTGAAAATTTTAGTCCCTAGCACATCCGAATTACGGTAAATTACAGCAATTTACCGTAAATTACCGCAGCTGACCGTAATTTCGCCGAAAATCTACGGTAATTTACCGTATATTACCGCGATTTACCGCAATTTACCGTAAATTGCGGCAAATTACCGTACCTTACGGTAATTTACGGTAAATTATCGTAGATTTTCGGCGAAATTACGGTAAGTTGCGGTAAATTGCTGTAATTTACCGTAATTCGAATCTGCTAGGGTAACATCTAACACCGCAAAATAAGATCATACTACGGGAAAAATAGCGTAAATATACTGGAATAAAAATACGGCATTCTATATTGATGAATGTAGATCAAATTATTAATTTTTTACATTTATTAGAAAAAATCAAAGTAGATCGAAAAATTAAAAAATGATTAAATTGTATAGATTCTAATCTATACCTTTAATGTGAGAAAATCTAAGTTATCTAAATACTTGTAATGATATCAATGTAGATCTACAATTTGAAAGTTCGGTCAACACTGATGAGAACAGATTTCTTTACGATTTGAATAATATCCAGCACTACACAATACCAAATCTTAAAGACACGGTACCGAAATGTCAAGTAAAGACAGTTGTTTACAGTCAAATATCCGATTATCAACTGACATTCCAGTGAAAAGCTTCACATTACAGTAAAATACAGCAAATTTACCGCAATTATATGGTGAAATACCGCAATTTAACAAAACTTCTACGGTAAAGTACTGCACTGTTACCACAACTTTACGGCGAAAATGCGGCATTTTTACCGTAAACTACCGTACGTTCACCGCAACATTGCCGCAAATTTACCGCAGCTTCACCGCAAAGTCGCCGTAAATTACGGCAATTTACCGTAGATTACCGTAATTTACGGTAAATTGCCGTAATTTACGGTAATTCTGCTAGACGTCGTAAATTACGGTAAATTACGGTAAATCACTGTATTTACCGTAATTCGGATCCGCTAGGGATGGAATCAAAAATTGTTGAAAATATGGTTTTCATTCCACATAACTTATGCTTGTCCCATTATAATCCAGTTTCGTCAGTTGTATTTCATTGTGCACAAAATAACTTGTAAATTTCACTGCTATTTTATATTTTAAAAGTATTTCTTTTATTATTTATGATGTATCAAATGTACCTCTAATCCCTATGATTATCACTGGTCGTGTCATTACGATAGCACCCACAGTTCTTATCGGATCTTAATGAAATTTTTCACACTTATTCTATAGGCGATTACCTTGATCAAGTTCAAAGATGGGCTGAATCGTTTGGATAGTATTGAAATTATGGTTGTTTGAAATTTTCATGATTTTTTGTAAAAATCAGTTTTTAATCACTGCAAAAGCTTATATAACTTCAAAACCAACATTCATAGACAATTTCCGTAAAAAGTTTCTTAAAGCTTGTTTAGTAAGCTTTAATTTATGACCTCAAGCTTCTTGTTTTGATAATTTCTTCCAATAATTTGATAGCCTTGAAATTTTTAATGAAATCAAAAAATGTTGGGAATATGGTTTTTTTATTCCACATAACTTAAGCATTTCTCATTATAATCCAATTTCGTTAGTTGTATTTTATTGCGAAGAAAATAACCTGCAAATTTCACAGCTACTTTAAATTTTAAAAGGATTTCTTTTATCACTTATGATGTTTCAATCGTACCTGTACGTCCTATAATTATAACTGATCTTGCCATCGTAATAGCGATTACAATTAAGATCATACTAATTAAATTTCCTATACTTTGTTTACGTGAAGGTTAGTTTGGTACATTACCTATACAATGTTTTGTCAAATCAACTATCTGATGTTCTCCATCAAAAATAGTCGTTGTCTTTTCTTAACCTCACTCTTAGAAAACGAGCTTATAACGGGTGACCTTGACTAGCTCGTGTCCGCTAGCCAAGAGTCCTCGTTACTAAATAAATGGTTTATTATCTTTGATTATTTGATTTATTAGTTACTGATTTAGCTTGTAGCGTATGAATGTATAACATTTTATGGTTGCCAGCTCGCACTCAGGTACGCGGGTCGCTCCGTCGTTGACCGGACACGCGGCTGGAAAATAAAGCTTAATTCTACGGGGTTGGTTGAAAATAAAGTAGAGGAAATAAATAACGTACACGGAAAAAAGCGCAGCTCAAAATTAGCTAATAATTATAGTCGTCAAATAAAAATTACTTTCCTAAGAGAAATTTCCAATCGCAAACCAAAAATTACTATTATCAATGGAAAATTATATTTTTTTGTTGATTCTTACAATCAGTATTGTAAATTTTACGATTTGTAAAAGTCATAATACAGATTAGCAAAAATTGGATAAAGAATGGTAATAATCCATAATTATTTTACAATAATCATTCTGGAAATAACAAAATTCAAAAATCTCTTTGATAATATCACAATTCTGCGTTAAAAACATTTGTAAGAGTATAAATTGAATATTACAAATCATTAAGAATAAATTACTATAAAACTTATATTTATTTTTATCTATTCTATAAAATTCAGTACATAAAATAAATAGTATATTACATACCTAGGCCAGTAAAATAAGAAAAGTCTCAGAGCACATGTAATTGTTGGCCGAGGCGAAGCCGAGGCTGACAAACATGTGGTCTGAGGCTTTCTTTTTTACTGGCCAAGGTGCGTATACTATTTTTCTGCTCGACGAAGCCGGAAAGTCGCAACTTCGTTTAGGGCAGCGGCCCGAAAGTTGCCACTTTCCGGCCGGAGGGCAGAAAAAATATTAGTATAGAGTAGATAGTGATTTTTATTTGGAAACAACAGAAAAGTCACTCATGACTCAAGTTATGTTTACATGAATTTCGCAAAAATTATTCATTTATATCCTGATTATTACAATTTGTAAGATTATTAATTTTATTTTATAACATTTTAAAACTATTACTGAAAACATTGTAAAAAGAACTCTGGTATTCTAAAAATTATAATATCAAATAAATTTTGTTGAGGTATTGCAGTTTTTAAAACATCGATAACGTGAATTGCTACTTAGCGGGTAAAAATTGCTATTTGCCTGTAACTTTTAATACGAGAAATATAATATCGACTGCGTTGTATTTTATTCATATTTGGCATATACTTCGAGAAATTGGAAGGGTACCTGTAGCTGAGTGGTTAGCATGCTTGCACTTTAACTGGAATAATCGCAAGGCGTAGGTTCGAATCCCACAGTGGTAAAAAAAAAAAAAGATGGTGGATTTTAAATAGGTATTGAGATATAGACATAAATATATATACAGATACATTCCGACGATATGTATATAGATATATATGTTGGAAAAAAAATTTATTATTACACACAAGGAGACAATTTTTACTATCTGGATTAGTAAAAATTCAATAGCAGTCTCAGTGAAAGTTTTATTCTAAGATAGATTTTTTATTAAATCAAATGGTAAATTTTATTGAATGCTTTAGTTTTGTCCTCTAAAACTTAAAGTAATTTGACTTATAAATTAGTAATTCATAGGATTAAGCGATTATAATTTTTACTCATTTAAAAGGAAAATTTCCACATTATTGGATCGTTTCAAGTTTGCCTCGGCGAAATAGTAATTTTTATTTGAAAATTACCGAATATTACCAGATTTTTTTCTCCGTGTATCAATTAAATTTTATTTAACCAAGTATCCCCAATTGAATACAGTTTCCCCTGAATAATAAAATTATCGGAAAGTTTAATTTACAACATAGGACAGGTGAAATTTAAGATCCCCATACGCAATAAGTTTATGGAGGCCGAGATATTACCAACGAAAAACACTTGGAGAGAAAAAGGAAAACCAGCGATTTACTTGAGATGATGCTGTAGTTAACTCACCGACAATGGACAACGTTCCATCTCAAAGTTGATTGATGTAGTAAACCAACACCTCGGGGAAGATCCACCAGCGGACTCCTTGATAACTTGGTGCTATTGGTCACTAAATTGCACTTACTTTATTGTCTATTAAACTATAATTAACTTCACTTAACTTAATAAACTTTGCTCTTATTCGGGAAAATTTTATACAATATAAGACGAGTAAAATTAGACGAATAGAATATTCGAGGCACTTCGTTAAGCGTCCGGAACTCAAGATGACTGTAATGAGTCCCGGGAGGTAGCCAGGGCCTGGGATGCTAAGAGGCTAAGAGGCCAAGAGCCAAGAAACTAAGAGATAAGAGGCCAGGAGGCTAAAAGACTCAGACTAAGAGAGTTAGCAAGTGCTTGCTGGCCCTTTTATAAAACAAATTTGGATGGGGGTGGAACTACCCCACTATCGTCTGAATAGAATTCGATCTAGGGGGCCTCTGACCTGGCCCCGGGTGACTAGAGAGTGTCAATTGACATAAAATTATCCAAATAGATGGCCGTAGGCTCAACTAGGCTTTGGTGCTCGATTTCAAGTCGAAACGCACTGTCACAAGCTTAATTTCATATCATGACTATACACTAACGTATATCACAAGATATCTATGGAAGAAACTTTTTATATAGATTAATTGGAAAATCTACCTTCCATTTCGGCTGCCGAATGGCCTTTTTTTTTACATGACATATTTTTGATGATATATGAACCAGGGTATGTTATATATTTCTTCGGCCATAATTTTACCAAAAAGTACTAAAATCTTGGATAAAACAGCGATTTTTCAAATTTTGAGATGTTTAATTGGATTTATCTCGAAAACTACTAGCTCTACGGTAATGGCTTAGATGACTTCTTTCGTAGTAAATCAAATTCTCTACAAAAATAGTCCTGTACAATTTTGTCGTAAAGTTAATGGTTTGTGAGTAAAATAAAAGAAACCATGAAATTTGAGAAAAAATTGGCTTTAAGATTTTTTACCGGTGAGGTCGGTTACAAAACATGAATTAGCTACAAGCACTTTCAAAGACGAACGATTCCTCTGTGATTTCCACCTATGGTCGATCAAATACCTTGAAATGCCGTAAAGCTATAGATAATTGAAAAAATAAAATTAAAATTTCAGGTTAATCAAATGGGAAAATTTCAAATTCATTTAGCGAGTACTTAAAATTGAAATTAAGAGCTCATCTTTGGTGAGAATGTTTTTTTTAATGTGTACAATGATATTTTGACATGGGACTTGGAAAAAAAAAGTCATTTCAAACGAAGCATCCTAATATGTATACATGTTATAAATTATCACACATACTCTAAAGCTCGCTTGTGGCCCTTTATGCAAGACTCTAAATGTTCGTAAGCAATATCGTTCGAGTTTGACAAATAATCTTCTCCTTTACGCCCTTTCGAATAATTTTCATCGAATGGTGTACTTTCTAGTCGACATCTACTCAAACATACTGACCATTAGTTGAGAATAGTGATTCGCAAAAATAACAACTATGTTCTACATCAAATACTTGGATAGTACCCCACAACTGCGAATAATCCACAAACGTGTTGCACGAAGGTGATTAACACAATGTCGCACGAAATAATAACAACTATAATATTGAAAACAAAAATATTTGTAATAGTTAACATTGTCCAGTAATGCTTATTTATGTTAATTATTATGTACTCCAACGGTAGAGCCAATTTAAGTGGAACAGTTTCATTTGTTTCCACGAATATATTTACAATTCTCGGAAAAATCGGTTCTATCACAAAAATTGTTGTTGACATGTATGCAAGTCCTTCGTAAAAATTATAAATTACTGTTAATTATAAAATTTACGTCTGATTCCGAAATGTACGGTGATCATTACCTGCATATCCAATTGAAAAAAAATTGCCGAGGTTCACATGATGTTGTAGTGTACGTTTTTCCACATCGTTTAATAGTAATGTCCAATCACATCTAATAGAGTCCCATAATTCTTTCATCTAAATTTAATAACTGAATCATTACTTTAATATCTTCCATGTAATAAAATTAAAATATTTCATACATCAATACGAATTAATCGGTTTAGTTTTTGTGCGTACTAAGGAAACAAAAGATCCATATTGTCGCTAAATTTCACTAGTTTTTTTTTTTTTTTCAGTAAAGTATATTCGAATGATCTGATAATAAATTTGAAAATTAAATTTATGACTTCTCTGAAATAAGTCTACACGGAAAGAAAATTATGGGAAGTATTGCTATGCATTATGGGAATGGTTCCCATAATGGTATGGGAATAGTACCTATACTACTATAGGGATGGTTCCTATATTATGGGAACCATCCCCATAATAGTATGGGAATGATTCCCATATCATTATGGGAATGGTTCCCATAATGATATGGGAATGGTTCCCATACCATTATTGGAATGGTTCCCATACCATTATTGGAATGGTTCCCATACCATTATTGGAATGGTTCCCATACCATTATTGGAATGGTTCCCATACCATTATTGGAATGGTTCCCATAATGGTATGGGAATAGTACCTATACTACTATAGGGATGGTTCCCATATATTATGGGAACCATCCCCATAATAGTATGGGAATGATTCCCATACCATTATTGGAATGGTTCCCATACCATTATTGGAATGGTTCCCATAATATTATGGGAACCATTCCCATATCATTATGGAAACCATTTCCATAATGATATGGGAATCATTCCCATATTATTATGGGAATGGTTCCCATATTGGTATAAGAACTATTCCTATAATATTATGGGAACTATTCCCATAATGTTATGGGAACCATCCCTATAATATCACTAAACTTTTTTTTTGCACAAAAGTGTAGAAATTTCCCAAAATTTGAATTTTCTTGAATGTTTTGTGCTGACAAAAAATTCTTGTTAAAAATTTTAATGTTTTTTTGCCAAATACGATTTTTCTTTTCAATGTTTGAATTTTTGTTTTTATGTTTAATAATATTTCTGTGTATTGTAGAAGTCATTACCACACTTCTTTAAATTAATTTTTTCATGATAATATGGGAACCATTCCCATAATATTATAGGAATGGTTCCTATAATAGTATGGGAACTATTCCCATAGTATTATGGGAATGATTCCCATAATGGTATAGGAACCATTCCAATTGCATTATGGGAATCATTCCCATAATATTATGGGAATAGTTCCCATACTATTATAGGAACCATTCCCATAATATTATGGGAATGATTCCTATAATATTATAGAAAGTATTCCTATAAATTATAGGAACCATTTCTATAATTATAGGAACTATTCCTATAATTATGGGAAACATTCCTATAATTATACGAACCGCTCCCATAATTTATGGTCGTAATTCCTATTATGGTATAGGATAAAATTTCACAAAATTATGGGAACCGCTGCCATAATTTTCTTTCTGTGTACAGATTTTTAAATATTTCAGGCAACAAGTCGACTTAGATCGTTTGATTCCCTTGTATAGTCGCAAAAATCTCCATCTAGAATACACACTCCGAAGAGTAAACCAAAATAATTAAAAAAGTGTAAATGGGCATACCAGGCCTGCTCTATAAATTGCATTGAAATATTTGACAATAAATGCGATATCTATCACCATTGACGAAAATGCTTCAAATAGAACATTTCGATCATCTAAATGTATCACAATAGCTATAATCTGTAATAAAATTAATGAAAAAAAAAAAATGTTTCTAAAACAAATGTTTAAATTTATTATACTTGTGGAATGAATTGCATGAAAAATGCAATCCATATAAGAGTCACTATAGTAAACTTTTGCCGTGATGACTGATACGGCCATTGGCCTATTACATGGGAAGAGTTCTTAATCATTTTGTAGAAGGGTTCTTCGAAAATATCCATTGTTCGCGGACTTTATGAGACTGACGTTCAAGAAAGTATCTACCAACTACGATGCTTTTTTTACTTTAATTACTTTGGTTGCTATATGCATTATTTTTATGACATTGATGGGCAGTTTTATTACTGCCTTTAATAAAACGGGCAATTATTCGCCTTTGTGTATATGCTGTTGCTACGGTAACACCATTTTTTGGCTGACAGGATTCATTACTGGCTGTTATAAAAGTTTAACGTCTGACACTATATATATACAGTTAATTGTTTCAATACAAAAGGGTAGAAAAAGAGCTTCCAGTGACTATAGATTCTATACCTTCTGCTTTCTATAGAAGAATATTTAATGAATTTCTTAAGAAGGTTCGAGACCGATTATTTTTCCACGGGATCTCGTAGATTTTCTATTGTATTCTCGGAAGATTACAACTCCTAGACACCAAAATTTCATTGATAAAATATATTATAAATTGACTTAGTTTTAAGAATTAACACAGTATATTTTTATTATTATTGAATTGAATCATAAAAAAAATTTTTTTTTTAATCAAATAATTTTTTTTTAATAAAATAAGTGATTAAAAAATAAACGCGGAAGTTCGGCAACAGCGCGCTAGTGTTTAGTAATTTTTTGTGTAGTATTGTTGGTCACAAGGTTTATTACTAGCTGGCGCTCAGAAGTCCAATACGAGTACTATGTGGTAGTGTGTATAAGTGTGTAAACAGTGAAGAATGTCAGCTAATTGTTGTTGCTAATAATTATGGAAGGAAGTAATATTAAAAAGCGGAAATATTGGAAAGGTAAATTAGTCTCAGAGGCTGTTTATAATAAACGTTTAAAACAATCAAAATTAAATCAACACGAGCTTTCGAAAATGATGTTCCTCAAGTCATTAAAAACAAAAAAATCATGGAAAAAATTTTAGATCATTGCCAAGAAGTCACTTCTCCAAAGTAAATTATTTATTTATTTATTTTTTTATCGCAAGATTTTTAACTTTTTTAATATTAAAAATTTCATCACTTGCTTGTGTTAACGAAAATTTTTAAAATTTGTTATATCACTAATAAAAAATCTATCAATTAAAAATTTTCGGCTTACAATTTCTAATTCATCATCTAAATCATCGAAAAAAAGTTTAAGGTTTATAAGTGATTCTGAGTTTTTCAAATTTCCCGCGCTTGTGTCATTTTACACTGTTGCCGTCGTTTCTTTGCTTCACAACATATGTGACGTCATTAACTAAAATTCGCCTCTCATTTTATTAATAATTTAATAACAAACCCATGATTAAATTTAAAAAACATATTTATGTGTTCAGAAATGTTTAATTATTTGATACTGAATAATTTATAGCGATGGTATTATTGTACCAAAAACTATAGCACTTTGAAAAATGACTCCCATTTACGCCCGTGTATAAAGACGAATTTTGAAAATTTATTTCTCGAAAACGGTGTAGTGAATCGATTTGAAATTTTAACAGTGATCTTTTTTTTTTATAACTCTTTCAGTGAAAATAATTTCAGAATTTTGGTATTATTTTGAAAATCGGTCTCGAACCTCCTTAAGATACATAATATATCTATGTTGGGAAAGATTTCCGTTGAGTCTCATCAAAATATCAAATTAAATAAATAGTGATGAAATTACACTTGGACTAACGCATTTAAATAGTTTATTGCGAGTTTTCTTTTTTAACTTCCCGCTAAGAAAATCGACGATTTTCGAAAAATTGGGAAGTTATTGTTTTCAAATTGTCGGCGTTTTAATATAGTGGAAACCTAAACATTCGAACATGCAAAATAACCTTTTCAATAAGACAATTTATAGATAAATTGAGAAAAATATAAATAGCCCGAATTGGGAATCGAACCCAGACCGATTCGGTATCGCGCCGAGTGCTCTACCGGTTCCAATTTTTGCTTTCAAATTTTCGGCGTAATTGGGCAGTGAATTTCGGTAATTTCAATTGTCAAATAGAGATAGAGAAAAAAAATTCTTTGTTTGAGAATTTGATTTTTCGATGAAGCCTTTTTTGTTTTGAAACAAAATTCTGACATATTTCGTTCAAGAATTTCTTGCTCTTGGATTAAGATAGGCAAAATCTAGGTTTAAGACATTACCGACTCGTTTCGAGAATGGCGCGGTTTTTAAATCAAGATATCAATTTACTCAGCTTGAAAAAAAACTTTTTTCTTTATTTTAAAAATAAAAAGTTTTAAAGTGATTTTTTAGGACTACATTCATTTACTTCAGATATGTTAAAGTAGAAATTTATTTTAAAAAAAAATTTTTTTTTTTCATTACTTTAAAAACATCTTCTATCAAGGAATTATTACTTGAACCAAAAATTTAAAGTTCTTAAAATAATAATACGACATTTTTAGTTGAAGACAAGTGGTCTTGCTTGAAGAATTCGATAGTATCGATTGAAGATAATATAGTTTCGGATCAAGACACGAGAGTTATCCATCGAAGATACAAAATCTATAGAGCCAAGAAAATCTAAATCAAGACAAGAATTTCTTGAAGCAAGACAATTGTTTTTCTTCAGAAATAAATTCTTGGCTCAAGAAAATATTTCTTGAGTCAATATAAATTTTCTATCAGTGTATATGTATGTGTTTTACTGAATCATGGCATTTCTTACAACTTTTTATTCTCTGGCAGTGCCCTTTTTGCATGAAAAAATTTATAAAAGTGTCTAAATTGGGGGTGCTATAGTATATGCTGGTCTAATTTCATTATTTAAATTATTTCTCATAATTAAAATGAATAAAGTTTTATAATTTTAAGACGAACAATTAATCATCTTTCGAATAGAGAAGGAATTTTTTGAAAATTTACTATTTTAAAAAAATTTTTAAAAATAAGAGCAAAAAAGAGCCAAAAACCACTATGTCTACGGTATAGATACACGGTAGGCTCGCGCCATGACACTTCACACATATACATGTGTTTGAACGTGTACTTGGCGCGAGACACTACCGTGTCTCCTGATCCTATTATACATCTTGGTATTAGTATTTATTATCAATGCTTCCATGAATAATTTTTCATAGAAATTGAACTTGGACTTACCCAAAAAAAATTATTTTAATAAAAAGTATAGTCTGTACTATATGAACAAAAATTTACAATTTATTCAATACATTGAATAGGAATTTAATTATATAGAACTATATATAATTATATATAGTTATACATAATTATATAGAGCCATTTTCCATATATAATTATATACAATTTTTTTGTACCCGAGGTGCGTAGATTTGGATTTCCAAACGTTTACTTTTTGTTTTCAGAGGTTACGTGAAGAATTACAGATGATGAAAAAATATTTAGTATTTTGTCAGGAGGCTGATGTACGAGGATTACCATGGCGTACTGGATTACGTACGCATATGATTGAAAATTCAGGTAATTATTCGATAAAAGATCTTGTTGATTTTCAAAATGGAATATTAATGGAAGAAATTCGCACGGCTTGTGATTTGATGCGTGAACATATTACAGAATCATGTGAATTGTGCCGAGCTCGGTAAGTAACATAAGATAAAATTTACTCAAAAATTAAGCAAGATCAAATTTTTAAATGGTTAATTTGAAATTTTTAAAAGATTCTCTACAAAACTTCCGATATTTTTTTCAATATGATAATTCTTGAAACTAATTTCTAGTTGTAATTATAAATAATTAAATTCAGTAATTAGACTATTATAACGATTTATTATTATTATTAGTATTAGAAAAAAAACATTACTGATAAATTTCAATAATTGAAAGATAAAATGAAATTGCAAGCAATAAGAATATTTGATAAAATATTCCTAAGAAATAAAATGAATGCAATAAATTAAAAGAAAATTATAATTAAAAGAAAACTGACAAAAAAAAAATTAGGTATTTAGGTGCATTTATTGGCTCAACATAAATGCAATCATTTAGTTACAATTAATGTAACGGGACCTAAGTCCACCTCCGCTAACTGGAGGCTACATAAATATGGGCAGATCCATTAATTCTCGACGAAAGTGTGCGCACTGAGGTCAACGATTTTGATGCCGATTTTTTCCTTAAAAGTACACCTTAAAAAAAGACGATCCTGAAAATTTGGACCCGATATAATCAAATCTGGCCGCTGGAGAATTTTTTGAATTTTTAAAAAAGTCGATTTTTCACTGATTTTCGAATATTTGTATCTCAGCTTCTATATAACTTAAAGACTCCTGCCCAACGGCATTTTTCTCAGTAGACTCTCTACTTTTGAGAAAAAAATGAGTATTTGGTCTAAACTCAAATTGGGCTTAGCTGACAGCCTCTAACTAACGAACTGTTTTGGTTAAATTTTACCTATTTGTAAAACACTAGTATACGTACAGTGTTCGAAGTTGAGGATCGACCAGCAGCTAATGTCTTCTATTGGGGTATACTTTAGTAGAATCTATGCAATTTTTACTTCATTGCTTCTATTAAATGAAGTTATAGCCATCTGAAACCAATCAAATTTAAAAAAATTGCAGTTTTCAGATGGCTAGAACTTTTTTCTCGGAACTTCGATTTCCTTCAAACTTTCAGGAAAGTTGCTTTATTATGTTCCTAAAAAGCCCTGAAAATCGGGGCTAGGGAATCGAGCTTGTATTCAAGTTATAAATTTTTTAATATTGCCGAAATTGCGTTGTTGAATACAATATTTGCTGATAATTTCTTACATATCTATCGAATTATTCATATCTTATAGACAAGTGAATTATTAATATTCTCTGTACATAGATATAGCTGCTGTCAGTAACCATTTGAGTAACGTCTCAAGTAAACATTTTACCCTCAAAAGCGCTATCGTTTTTATATTGTTTGAATTTGTTTCAAAAGTCGCGCTCGGGCTACTCTGTTACTCAATTTATCTGCTTCGTGGCGTGACTGAGGTACCAATGTTATCATACGCTCATGAAAGCATTGCAATCTATGTTGAAGTTCTCTAGGTATGAAGGTCTACAGTATTTAGAAATTTTTATGTGTTTAATTTGGAGTGTTTAAACTATCAAAACTTGAAACAATGGATAAGTGTTATATTGGTCAGTCACGCCACGAAGCAGATAAATTGAGTAACAGAGTAGCCCGAGCGCGACTTTTGAAACAAATTCAAACAATATAAAAACGATAGCGCTTTTGAGGGTAAAATGTTTACTTGAGACGTTACTCAAATGGTTACTGACAGCAGCTATATCTATGTACAGAGAATATTAATAATTCACTTGTCTATAAGATATGAATAATTCGATAGATATGTAAGAAATTATCAGCAAATATTGTATTCAACAACGCAATTTCGGCAATATTAAAAAATTTATAACTTGAATACAAGCTCGATTCCCTAGCCCCGATTTTCAGGGCTTTTTAGGAACATAATAAAGCAACTTTCCTGAAAGTTTGAAGGAAATCGAAGTTCCGAGAAAAAAGTTCTAGCCATCTGAAAACTGCAATTTTTTTAAATTTGATTGGTTTCAGATGGCTATAACTTCATTTAATAGAAGCAATGAAGTAAAAATTGCATAGATTCTACTAAAGTATACCCCAATAGAAGACATTAGCTGCTGGTCGATCCTCAACTTCGAACACTGTACGTATACTAGTGTTTTACAAATAGGTAAAATTTAACCAAAACAGTTCGTTAGTTAGAGGCTGTCAGCTAAGCCCAATTTGAGTTTAGACCAAATACTCATTTTTTTCTCAAAAGTAGAGAGTCTACTGAGAAAAATGCCGTTGGGCAGGAGTCTTTAAGTTATATAGAAGCTGAGATACAAATATTCGAAAATCAGTGAAAAATCGACTTTTTTAAAAATTCAAAAAATTCTCCAGCGGCCAGATTTGATTATATCGGGTCCAAATTTTCAGGATCGTCTTTTTTTAAGGTGTACTTTTAAGAAAAAAATCGGCATCAAAATCGTTGACCTCAGTGCGCACACTTTCGTCGAGAATTAATGGATCTGCCCAGATATAAATATTTTTTTACTTATAATTTTAGGATATTATAATAAGACAATCGATTTCAATAAAAAATAAAATAAATTACGAAAAAAAAAATATTTTTAATTTTTAATATTCTTAAAAAACATTTAAGCTACGAATTGATCCATTTTATTATTTTTTATAGGAGTAAAAATTTAATTACTATTTAATTTTTTCGTTAAACAAAATATCAATATCTTTTAGCTAGAAAATTAAAAGTAATTTTTCAAATTTCAAATTTTCCGAACGAGCGCGCGCGCAGCTTCGTCATGCATCGTCACGCTTCGGCAAGTTTCGGCATCGGAACAGCTGATGTATAAAAAATAACATCAAGTTGACGAGAAAATTAATTAACGTTTAAATAATTTACAAACTATAGCTCGTAGGAACTTAAATGAGGGCTCATTTTATTCATTATTTTTTTTTTTCTTTCAATTTTATTAGGGTTTTTTTTTGTCCATATGCTATAGTTTGTTAAATATTTGCGTTAAACTGGAATTTTGACCATTTTTTTATAAAAAAACATATTCGCTAAGTTCTTTTTTGTTGGATTTTTTCGGTTGTCGTAGTTTTAGCATATTTTGAATCATTCTGTGGAAAAATTAGCCTGCCGAGAATTTTCGCAAACAAGAGTTACTTTTTAGGCCTAACTCGACTGGACTACAACAAATCATAATCATTTTGTCCCATATAAGTACTAGGGTGATTCAAAAAACAAACAAATTTTTTTTTTCCTTCCAAACAGGTTCAAAAGTTTCGTTTAGATAAAAAAAGACGCCTGTGAAAATTAGAGCTCTTAATATTAATATTAACATTGTCCGCATTGCACTTTTTTATTTCCCATAAGAATAACATGGAAAAAATTTTTTTTACGTCTTCTGATTTTTATAAGTAGTTAACGATGCGTCATAGGAATAAATGGCAGGCATATTTTTATAGGGGATTGAATGTTCTACAAAAAAAGATTCTTATCATTTTTTGAAGAATCTATTTGTTCAAAAGTTATTTAAGATTGAAGTCGAATTCATATTAAATTTTGAGATTTTCTTACTTTTCCGGCAAAACTATCAGACCTATTACAAAATATCATTAGACCTTTTTTGTAGACAATTTTATTCCCTAGAAGTTATTTCTGATAAAGTTTTTTCGAATTCCGCATTGTTTTCTCGTTATTTTTATTTTAATGTCATGCTCATAAAAAAAATAGTCTTCTGATCGATTTTAAGAGCTTGACATTAAAATTAAGATAAATAGAAAACAATGCGGAATTCGAAAAAACTTTATCGGAAATAACTTCTAGGGAATAAAATTGTCTACAAAAAAGGTCTAATGATATTTTGTAATAGGTCTGATAGTTTTGCCGGAAAAGTAAGAAAATCTCAAAATTTAATATGAATTCGACTTCAATCTTAAATAACTTTTGAACAAATAGATTCTTCAAAAAATGATAAGAATCTTTTTTTGTAGAACATTCAATCCCCTATAAAAATATGCCTGCCAATTATTCCTATGACGCATCGTTAACTACTTATAAAAATCAGAAGACGTAAAAAAAATTTTTTCCATGTTATTCTTATGGGAAATAAAAAAGTGCAATGCGGACAATGTTAATATTAATATTAAGAGCTCTAATTTTCACAGGCGTCTTTTTTTATCTAAACGAAACTTTTGAACCTGTTTGGAAGAAAAAAGAAATTTTTTTGTTTTTTGAATCACCCTAATAAGTACCCTACATAATCGCTAGGCGGCAGTTATGTTTTCTTGTAATTAGCTATCCTTGTCCTAGCTCCAATTATTATCATTATTGTACTAAGCATAGAATAAACCACATGTTCGGGTATAAATAAATCTACATTTATTCACTGCATCTTACCAATCCACCTATAATTAATAACAACGTCACGTAATTTATTTAAACCTTTCAGTTCTAGAATGAACGAGAAAAGCTGAATATTTCCGAACGAACTCGAATTCAAAAGATTTCCGATTACATTACCATACTGTGTACCACAAAGTTCCGAAAAAGTTATAATTTTTGAATTTTAATTGGTAAATTTTCTATATTACATCTAGTAGTTTCAGATTTTTTTTATCTCTTCGCATATATTTTAATGAAAATCTATTAAAAATTACTGAAACAAATCGTATAATTCTCAAGTATATCGAGGTACTTCACCGTTACCTAAAATTTTTGGACAATTTTTACTAAAAATTCTCCGCGTGAAAGTAGATCATTAGTAATTCATATTTAAACTTTTACTGGATATTAAATTTAGAGAAAAAATAATTGAAATGATTTTTTGTGATGAATAGAAATTCACTTTAAATAGAAGATATTCACAGAATTATAAGAAGTCGATTATATTATTATTATAAATTAAGTAGAGTGAAAATATCTTGCTTGGTTTTTGTTAAACTAATTTCAAACCGCTTCGTCATTGATGCGATACAGATTGAATTGAGCTAATAATTTTTTAGTGGTCATTTGTGTGAAATTTGCGGTAATGATGAAGTAATATTTCCATGGGACCCAAGTGCTATTTCATGCCAACAATGCAATGCAGTTCATCATCGTGTTTGCTGGTCCAAAAGAAATCATCGTTGCCCGAAGTGTGCGCGTATTGAAAAAAGACGCTCAACTAATGACGATCAAATCAATGAAGATGTCAATGATAATAATGATGATGGTGACAATTTACTGACAACAAATGACTCAGTGCGTTAGATTTATGCATAGAAACTGCAATAATATTTTTGGGTTGGAAAATAACGAATTGTCATCTCTTCAGATACTCGCAGGGTATGGAAGTGGGGTAAAAACTGACATACCGAATTGTAGATAAATTTATAGTAATAGGAGTAATAATTAAATATAATTGTACATACATGAAAATAATTGTTTTTATGGTAATTAAGAGGGCATTGGTTGATGGTACTAAAAGAAATCATGTTTTTTTAATTATTTTTACACTAAAAAAAAAACAAATTTAAGTAATTTTCTTTCTTGTTTCCATAAATACTCAAAATGAGTAATTTTTTTGTAAAATGAAATTGATAGTTCTTATTTTAAAAAAACTACTGGCTCACTTTAGTAATAAATTTTTAGAAGCCTCAATAACTTAAGGCAAGCAAACATTTTATCAATTTAGTTGATACCTTCTTAAATTAATTACAATCAAAAATTTCAATGAAGTAATAATTTGATTAACCCTCCGCCCGTCACGTGGTCTCGCCACCTTTCGTTCATCGCGCCGCGGCGTTCCGCCGCCATGTATTTAATTTCGGCCTAAAAATCTGTCTATCGGTTGACTCTGCGGGCCAGCCCTAAAACTTTCTCATGTTTTCGAGCTTCTCGAGAAGCTCGAAAACATTGTTGTGAATACATTTTCGAGCTCGAAAATACTTTTGTATGCCATTGTTTTCGAAAAAAACCGTTTTTTAGCATTTCTTTCTCCCACGATATCTCGCGATCGAATAAACCGATTTCGATGGTTAAGGCGACAATTGACGTATTTTATTGAGTTCTAGAGCTGGTCAGATATTGGAATTGATTTATCTGGTCGTTTTTGAGATTTTTCAAAAAAACTGAAAGAAAAAATTTTTTCTATTTCTTTCGTCAACGGTTTTTCTTGAAAAAATGAACCGATTTTGATGGTTAAGGTGGCATTCGACGAGGCTTATAAAGTTTTAGAGCCCAGATGATTTTGGAATCAATCCATCGAGCACATTACAAGTTATCCAAAAAAAACAGTTTTGAAAAAATTTTAGTTTTGGAATATCTCTGAACGAGCCCTACCGATCAAGCTCAATTTTTCACAGCTTTTAGATATTGAAAAGCCGAGTCGAATGCCACCTTGACGATCAAAATCGGTTCCTTGAAACGTCAAGATCTCTTAGAAATTCGATTTTCGAAAATCAGACCGAAACCAATAACTTCCCGAATTTTTGAAAAGTTCTAATTTTCTTAGCGGGAAGTTAAAAAAAATGCACGCAGATGAAGGAATTATTGAGAATCACTGGGTGCTCGGGAAAAGAATATGTGGCGCCGTAATAATAAACTAGTATCAATGTCGATAAGAATATGAATATCAGAAGGCTCTGTAGTTCTTTCCAAAAAAAATAGATGGCTGGTACTGTACTCCTGACTTTTGAAATCTCGATAATCAGATAGATATAAGCCTGTATATATTCGAACATGTAGATTTAAATAATGAAAAAGAAAAAAATAATAAATACATAAAATAAAAAAGTAAATTAGTAATTATTTTTAGATTGTAGTTAGATATAAAGCATGCAATTAAATCGTACAGGTACATCTTATTTAAACAGCGCTGGTCTGATTACCTGGAAATTTTTATTGCATAAATAGCCTGAATTTAATTCGTACATGTACATTTGAGTTAATAGACGGCTCTTATCTAATTATCTACCATTTTCTATTGATAAAATAGATACCAATTAATTCGTACATGTACATTTATTCGATAGACACCTCTTGTCTGATTACCTGATACTTTTTGTTAGAAATGTAGCCTTAAATCAATAACTGCATGTACATTTAATTTATAGACAGCTCCTTTCTAATTACCTTGTATTCTTTATTGGATAGATTGCTATTTATTAGTTCGTACATGTTTATTTATTTGATAGATATAGCACTCGTCTAATCACCAGGTCATTTGTTGTTGTATTCATTTCTATCAATTAGTTCCTACTTGTACATTGTAACGGGTATAATTGGGAATTTATTATAAATATATAAAAGAGTAATTAATTAAATGATTAGTGTCAGAGAAGACGTCAAGTCAGTTTTGTATGTCACCAGAAACTCAGAAGTTAGACGACACAGAAATATGTATTGAAGAAAATTAGTGATTAAAAGTATGATCGATTCAATCAACAAAAGAAGTAATTGTTAATCACTAAACTCTGAATGTATAAATTATTCAACTACCCCTTTTTGCTCGGTTTAGCTCGCCGGAGTCCAGGGTTCAAAAGGGGTTTTTAATTTATAGACAGTGTTAATTACCCCTCCCGGGTGCTTCAGGGGAGTCTGGTCGACTACCCCGTCGGCCCTATACGAAGTCCCGTCCCAGAGGGTAAGCGGATGGTCTCCGTCTAACCCCCACCTACGCGGTTAGTTTCACCTACCGTACCTCAGCAGAAGGCCTTAGTACGGGGACACCGAATCTCCACGAGAATAAAAATTTCGCTTACCTTGGTCCGGTCGGACGTGGGGTAGGCGAAGTTCCAGATTTTGTCCAGGGAATGGTCTTCCTCTAGAAAACGTCTCGGGAGACTGTTGCCTCTACGGGCTTAAATGCGCGGTTTTATCATTATATCTATCCGCTGTAGAGGTGAACGGGAATAAATTCCATCGCCCTCTGTGGTTGACATCGAGAGTATATTGTTTGTGAAATTTTTCTATTCATTCATTTCATTAGCGTTTGCAATCTGGTTGCATATTCTGCCGCGGTTTCGGTTGATCTTTGTACGCGGTTCTGGATTTGTTCTTCCAGCTCTAGTTCGAGGCCTGGAGGCAGGTAAAAAGCTTTTAAATCCGACACGAAGTCTTCCCAAGAAACCCAATCTCTCTTGTTATTCCTGTACCAAAGGAGAGCTTTTTCCCGGAGCAAAATCGGGATGCATGGCACTTGGTTGACATCGAAAGTATATTGTTTGTGAAATTTTTCTAAGTCCCGAGTTACAAAATCAAAGGAAATCGAGCAAAAATAATTTTATCAAATGTAAAACTGAATTTAAAAGAAAAGAATTCGTTTAAGCTGTTAAGTAAATACTAAGTCCCGAGAACTTAGCCTTGCAAGCGACGGTAATCCGTGCGGACGGATAGAAAATGAAAGAATGAACGATTGAAATATTAGAGTTTATTTTAATTTCAACTAATATTTCTTGTATTTCAGTTCATTTTATAATTCTTTCAATCTCTTGAATCTTTTAAACGATTCATTTGAAATCTCTATAAGCGTTTTTATTTTATTTCTCTTGACTAGTTTTTAAGTAATTATAGTAACAATAAGCATAGTAACATATAAACGATAAGTAGTCATAGTAGTAAGAATATCATCACAAATTATCACAAACGCGAGTCACTGGTGCCCTCAATACTGGTCATCTCCATCCCACCATCACACCCCTCCTACCTCAACAAGAAAAGGGGATAGCCTGCTGTCCTCTTTTCTTCCAGCCTTTATTCTTCCCGTTCCTGAAGTTTGGCTAGCATGTCCCAGGCTATCTTTCCCATCGGCTCGATCTTTGGTGCCCGTGAGAATTTGCACCTTGTCACCTTGTACAGTCTCAATGCCCCATCGTAGGCCGTGAATACGGCCCTTTTTTTAACGATTTTC
The DNA here is from genome assembly GCF_029852145.1 of Microplitis mediator. Taxonomy (NCBI): domain Eukaryota; kingdom Metazoa; phylum Arthropoda; class Insecta; order Hymenoptera; family Braconidae; genus Microplitis; species Microplitis mediator. The sequence continues at coordinate 23,075,938 of NC_079976.1, forward strand.
GGTTGGACCTCCGCCAGTGGTGTCAAGGACAACAATAGTCTTTCCAGAGGTGTCAGTATCGTTCTCGGTGGTTCGAAAAGATCTCCCGGCAGTGACTCAAACTGGTCCGGGTACTCGGACAATAGTGGTGCGTCGTCGTACTCGAGCCAGGCTGCTGTGGTTGCTTCCAGCTGGGGACTGTGTGCGCGTGGGCCCGGGTTGGTGACAACCACTCCTATTTTTCTTCCAGGTTCAATGGCGGCTCTCGGCTGCTCGAGGGTACTGCTGGTGGTCGGCTTCGGCACTGTCATGGCCAACTGGGGACTGCGTGTACGTGGGCCCGGGTTGGCGGCAACTCTTTTCCCCTTTTTAGGTATCCCGGATCTCCTTATGCCTGATTTCTTGGCAACCGTGGTGGCTGGTTCCAACTGGGAGCCGTTCGTTGGAGATGGGTCCAGGTTGGGCCACTTCCTGAGCTGGCTATTTTCCCCGGCCCTCCGCTTCCGCTTGGGGAAACTGGTGGTTGCTCGAGCAGGCCAACCTTCGTTCGTGTCGGTCGGTGCCGTGGTTGGTGGCACTTCAAGCGGCTTTTCTGCCCCCTGGGGTGGTTCAGCTGCCAACTGGGGACTGCGTATGCGTGGGCCCGGGTTGGTGGCTGTCACTGGCTTAGCGAGCCCCACTAAACTGGCGCTGGCCGGTCGGATTATGGGCCGTTTGGTCGGTCTTTTAAATCCGGGCTTGGTCAGGTCGTATGGCTCGACCCTTTTGACTAAACGTAGTCTGACCTCCTGGACTTCTCGCACGTGGACGCCGGGTGTTTTCCTGGCGTTGGTTGCTGTTTTTGCTGCGGTGGTAGGCGGGGGTGTGGTTGCTGTGGGGGTTGGCGTCAGGATCAGTCTTCTTTTTTTTTAAATTTCAGGTTCTTTGTGTTATTTTTTATTACACCGCCGCCTTCGACGTCAGAAACATCGTCTTCAGTCTTGTCACCCTCCGTTTCAGTAGGTACATTATCAGTTTTTTCCGGACTTGGATGATTGTACCATTCAACATTCAACTCTTCATCCTTTTTGGTTATTTTATTTTCTTTTTTCATTTTTAAGCGCTTTTCGGACTCCACAGACACATTGCTCCTAAATTTTTTTAAACCGAATTCATTTTTCTCTCTTCCTCTTCTTCATCGTATTTTATTCGTTGATATTTTCTAATAAAATTCTGCATGTACGATCTAATTAATAGCAATTTATTCAATAGAAATTATCAGCTAATTAAATAAGAGCGGACTTTTGAATAATGTACATGTACGAACTAAATCATCGCAATTTATTCGGTTGCAGGCGTCTTGATTTCCAAGACAAAACATCCCCAGACAAAATATCCCTAAAACCCCTAAGTCCTGTTTGGGGTTAAAATTCTGAACAAGACTGATGGTGTACGCATATGTAGAGACGATGACATGTTAGACGCCATTTTTTGATGTAAAACTGACACGTGTACACTTAAATATCTGCCTAATAACTAGTCGATAATTAGTAGATATCGCATATTAAAATGTGTAATTTGCCGCGTCAAATCACCAAATTTATAATCTTTATCAAGCTTAAAGTTTAATAGACTCCGAACAATATTAGGTTTCATCCCAGATGTGATGGTGGAATCGTCAGTGAGGCACTTCCGACACATCCTGCCTCATACCTTACACTGAAGTTATTGTCATCCCAACAAGAGAATGCACCTCGGGTGTCGTCGGTTTTTACTCCCACTCTGGGTGTTTTATGTGTTAAATGTTCTCCCACTTTTCTGTGCGCATGCGCAATTCATAAATGTTCGGTGGTGGGGGCAATTTCCGAGGTGCATTCTCTTACTGGGACCACTTTACCAAAAAATTATAAATGGGTTGGACCTATAACGCCACCGTCCATCGTACGGTTTTAAATAAAATTAATTATTAAATATTTTTAATTTTTGTTTAATCTATTACAAGATGGTAAGTAACCGGCTACACGTATGTAAATAAACGCCATCTGTGTGTACACGGCTGGACTTTCTCCCATCCACATGCCACGTCACCCACAATACATCTTTTTAAACCGTTTAGGATAATAAGTCAGGAACCAATTGTCAAAGAGGATCAATTGTCCGGGGATCAAAACGCATGGAACCATTTCTTCAATAGAAATTACCATGTAATTAGACATAAGCCGTTTATCGAATGAATGTACATGTACGAACTGAATAATAGCAATTTATTCAATAGAAATTACCAGGTAACTAAATAAGAGCTGACTTTTGAATAATGTACATGTACGAACTAATTGATATCAATTTATTCAATAGAAATTACCATGTAATTATAGAAGAGCTGTATATAAGTTAAATTAACATGTACGAACTAATCGTTGACTACTTATTAAATAGAAAGTACCAGGTAATTAGACATGAGATTTTTATTGAATTAAATGTACACGTTCGAATTCATTGTGGGCTTTATATGCAATAAAATTATTAAATTTTCGCTGTTGTAATTTTTTTATGGTATTTATATTTACAAATCTAGAGCTAGCTTGTTGTAGCCTTTTATCGAAATCGAATTTGGAATGTACAATAGCAGCCATCTATTCGCTTTTGTAGAACTATATTTCGTACCAATCGTATTTTATTCTATCGACATCGATATTAGTTTATCGTGATGGCGCCACATATTTTCTTCTGAGGTCCCAGTGGTTCTCAATCATTCCTTATTTCGCTTGCATTTTTTTTTTAGGTAAAAGTTCGCTCGCTCTGTTAAATTGAACGTGCTGTTGCCAAATGTCGAACCGTGACTTTTTGCGTTGTCCCAGTATAAAAAAATTGTTTTGTTTAATAAAAAAAATTGTTAACAATTATTTTATATAAATAAAATCAGTAATATTAAATAACAATTAAGTTGCAAATAAAATAATGAAAGCAAAAACTAACCTGAAAAATCACTTCCCTTTCAATAGTTGTACCTATTCCACATACGGTAAAACAGGCTAAAATAGTGACGGTAAAGAAGCTTGGAAACAGCGCACTTACTCGCACCGGGTGGCAGAGCGCCGCTTTCTCATACTCGGTATCGGATATTAAAATTTGGAAATATTTTCCAAGCGTTTTTATGCTTGTAAATAGCGTTAAAATTTTTAAAATAGTCCAAAGAAAGAATGAATTTTTTTTCAAAGCTTCTAATTCAAGCAATTTTGAGAAAAAAAATAAAATGTAAAAAAGGCGGCGCCACGCTCATTACGCGACCGACAAAGGGTTAAAACTCCACCGTCCATCTTATGGCTTTATATAAAAATTATTATTGTATATTTAAAAATTCATTTCGGAAAATTTGTATTTTCATCAATTTTTTAACCTTTAGGTACAAGACGCGAATAGGTATCGCGATATGATGTTATAGAGTAAACACACATGATTATGTGTGTTTTGTCTATAACATCATATAAGGCCAGCAAGTTCAATCCGTCGTGAACTGAACACGCGGAAAAAGTTTAATTATAGATATTTAAAATGTAAGCACATGGAATTTTAAAAAATATGTGGAACCTTTTTTATGCATGATAACCAAAAATATTTTTCAAAATATTATATGTTAATAAAATATGTTATGTTTTTTTTAAAGTTTATAAATATTTAAATCATTATATATTCTTATTGATTATAATTTTGAGGGTCAAGAATTTTATGTTAATATTTGACATTGAATCTACATCCTGTCTAGATTATTTTATATTTAATATGAACTTTAAAAATTTAATTTTTTTCTACAATATTTTTAGTTGTGAATATTTCCAATAAATTTTTTTTTATTTTTTAATTATTTATGAATTATAAGAAACTTTCATGGAAGATGATTGCAATAAAAAATATTAACTATTATTGTATTATATATTTCATAATAAAAATAATTATTTTATAAATAAAATAAAAAAATTAATAAATTATTTTAGTTAGAAAAAAAAAAAACAATTAGTTTAATTTTTAAAATTATTATAATAAATTACAATAATCATTGTTAAGTAATAGTCCTAATTATATTACACAAACGTAAACAAAACTTTCTAAAACAAATATTAATTACAACTTTTACAATTTACAATAGTAATACACGGAGAAAACGAGTCTCGAAAATATTATAATATTTAATATATTTTAGTAAGAAATACTGATGCAATTTTTTTTTTTTTTTTTTTTTTATTTTTATTTTATTTTCAATCGTACACGAAAGAAATTTTCGTTAAAAATTACCGTTAAATTTACTGTAATCGTGGTACATAATGCAACGCTTTTATTTATTACCATTTTCAAATTAAAAATTACGGAAAAATTTATTTATTTTGAGGTTAGACTTCATAAAATTTACCGAAAACCGAATAAAATTTACAATAGACTACGGTAAAATTTGTTGAAAAAAAGCTAAAAATTATCTCACTTACCGACAAATGATTAGGTCGTGCCATTCGTCCCACGATTACAGTGAATTTAACAATAATTTTTAAAGAAAATTTTTTTCCGTGTAAGGACTGACCTCTTTCGATCATAAACAAAATAATTAATACACGTAGTGAAAAAGCTCAAATTCATAATTTATAATTTATAACTCATACCTCATAATCCAGACTCAACTTAAATCAGGCCAACAGACTTTTAACAGTTAACATAAGAAATTCTAAAGTATTAATAAAAATTATCATTATCTAAAGTTCATTCGATTCTTCCAAATGGATTAAATAGTTAACGCATTTTTGACGAAATAAATCTAGTGATTCTGATGACGTAATCTCAAATGGAAGTGAGTTCCAAAAAGTACAACCTACTACAACAAAAGACTTTTGATAACAAGTTGTAAGTGCAAAATGTATCAGTTAGCAATGGATTTACATTAGATCTAAGTTTTAGTTAATGATTAAATAGACTAGGTCTCCCAAGACACAACATTTTATAAAACTCACACGCAATGAGGTACACGGAAAAAAAATTCAAGTTAAATTTACAATGCTAACATCGTAATTTGTCCTATTAATTATTGTATTGGTGGACTAGACTTTTCACATCGTAATTTTTACGATGTAGGGTTGGAAATTTCATTTAAAAAATAATACTTCAGACAAACAATACGAAGTCTTAAGCTCTTTAATATAAATTACGATGTAACATCGTAAAATTTGAAGAGAAATTTTAAATAAAAGATTAAAATAATAATCGTTCGGCAGTTGGATTCGAACCCGAGTCCTTTCGAGTGCGAAGTGTCCGACGCTTTGGACCACTCGGCCACTGAAGGGCCTACACTATATGTTGTTTTTAAGATCCATATAAACGACTTGCGGAGGACCCAGTTACTATTTAAAAAGTACGATGTAACATCGTACTTTTTATAGCTTCCATCGTATTATAACAGAGGCAGCACTGTAATATTTATTTTGTTAAAAAGTAAATAGAAATATTAAATGTACGAATAAATATAGTTTTTAAAGTGTAATTTTTATTTATTTTTTTTTACGATGTTAAATTGTAATTTTTGCAGTAATTTTTAATCCTGAAAGTCTTTGTTAAAATTACGGTGTTAAATAGTAAAAAATATAACCCACATAATAAATTTTGAAATAAAACATTTAAAAATTGACATTAATAAAAGTCTAGTCCAAGATTACGATGTTAACATCGTAAATTTTGGTAGAATTTTCTTTCCGTGTATAATGGTCAATTCTGTAACTTTAGCCATCTTAAATTACGTCTATGCTGTGATAGATGTTCATCGCGTCTAATTAATAGATGCATTACTTTTACTATTTATTGCTAAATGCCCTGTTAGGAAAATCCATGTGGGATTGCATGGGAACCCATATGAATCCTTATAGGAAAGTATGTATTTATGGGAGAATACATAAGAATTAATATAGGAGGCTACGGATTTATACAAGAATCCATATAGTAAACCATGGGAATCCCATGGGAAACTGTAGGTACCTAGATTCCCATATACGAACTTGGATACATGATTTCTTCATAAGCAATTTATATAGGAATCTGGGTTTCTATATAAGTAATTTCTACAGAATCCGGGGTATCTGGATTTCTATGTTTATCATCTATTGATACGCGTATATGAATAAAAGAACAGATTAATATTCTACTGGCAGGATATTTTTCAAATAATTGATGCTCTTTACATCAGTATTTGTAATAAGTTATTGGTTTATTAATTAACTCAATAAGTATAACATCTTCATAGAAATTACAAATAATTTTAATTAACCTTCTCCTGGTCGACCTTGAATCTTTACTCTTAATTTGAATCGTACGTCTTATTCTTAAAATGAGAGAGCTATAGTCTGTTTTCTAGAGAAGGGGGCCGGAAAAATGGTAGAAGGGGGCGCTTGTCTACTCTACCACAACTACACTTTCACTCATACAGCCTTACAACGTACTTTAATTGTACAAAGCTATTGTACTTCAGGGAAGTTTATGAAAACCCATACGCTTTTTATGATGTTTGTATCAATAACTTGACGCTTTTTGTTAATTTTTCTAGTTCCTAATTCATACAAGATTCCCATAGGAAATCATCGTGAAAATCCACATGGGAGTTCACAATAGATTCCCATATAAATTTGGCATGGTGTAGATTCCTGTAGGACCCCATGTAAGAATCTATGCCGAATTCCTATAGGAAACTATATGGAAATTTATTTAAAAACACCATGCGAGAACCCATATAGGAATCTAGGCTGGATTTTCATATGGACTTTTTTGATAGGTTTAAAATTTTTCCAAAGTATATCGATAAAATTAACAACTAGTAGAGACAGCGGATACGAATATGTATTGCAAGCTCAGAGACTCGTTCAAAGGAGCCATTAGACCGGCAGTCTAGGGACAGGATTCACACGCGGGAGATCAGGGTTCGAATCTCGATCAAGTCAAGTGATATTTAAAAATAAAAATTGACACTTACACTAATACACATGCCATAAATAATAGCAATAACGAGCAACCTGCAGTCACTACGTGACTGCCCAAATATCACTACTAAATTTATACAATACGCAGAAAAAAAGGATTTCTTGCCGCAACAAAATTTTAATTTGCACCAAGAAATTTTATGCATTATCAATTAAATACAAAAATTGTCTTGGGGCGAGAAAAGATTTTTTTGGTCAAGAAATAATTCCTTGCACCGAGTAATTTTTTCTAGTTCTAAATAAATTTTTGTTTTCAATTCACGATGCAAAAAATTTCTTGGGGTAAGTAAAAATTTTCTTTAGTTGAGTAAAGATTTTTTGTGTCAATGAATCCTTTTTTTTTCTATGCACACTTTTTTGGCTTTGAGAAGCTTCCTAAAACCAAAAGGGAGTAGAAAAATCTGTCATTTTGGAATAAGTAACGCGATATAAATAATATAGCGATAAATTCAGTGACATTCAGTCATATTTAGTGACAGAATAATTAAAGTATTAATTTATTTAAAGAAAATAAATACGATCGTCTTTTTTCCCGCGTAATTTAAATGTAATTTGAATGATATAGATAAATCTATTTATCTCAATACTTGACAATTAAAAAGAGTTTAAATTATGAAAAGGCACAAATTCAAGTCATGACCTTTCTAATGATACCAATTTGAATAACATTAACTAATTCTATCATATAGATATGGCGGGAACAAAATTTTCCTTATTCTCTTAATAATATAGATAATAAACAGTTGAAAAACTTATAAGAATTGAATTTTATTGAATTCCGTTCTAATATAATAAAATTTATTAAACAGGATAGTATAATTTACTAAATATATAGTAAACTGATTCAAAAAAATCGACTAATTTTTTTTTTCTTCATTATATCGAAAATATTTTTGGAAATGATGAAAAAAAAATACTGTGAAAGTTTGAGCTCTTAATATTAATATTAACAGCTGCCGCATTGCAATTTTCTATATCCCGTTCAAATAACATGGGAAAATTTATTTTTTAAGCTTTGGAATTTTGTAGCTCTCAGTGGGACCAATACTTTTGAATGTTCAAGACATATTCTTATGGGAAATTTGACGCTCTACAAAAAAGGTTTCTTATAATTTTTCGATATTTTTATTTCTTCAAAAGTAATTCGAAGTTAAAGTTAAATTGACGATAAATTTTCACATTTTTTTAATTTTTTGACGCAACCATCAACTTTATCCGAAAATTTTCGGGGACATTTTTTGTAGAGCATTTTATTTCCTCCAACTTATCTCAGAGAAAATTTTCGATATTTCTGATAAGTCGTAAGTTATTCGCAATTAACTGAAAATTGAATATAATTAATTTTAAGCAACAAAATTTAGATTATTTAAGAAAATTTTCAGTTAATTGCAAATAACATACGACTTAAGCGAAATATCGAAAATTTTCTCTGAAATAAGTAGTAGGAAATCAAATGCTCTACAAAAAATGTTCTCTAAAATTTTCGGATAAAGTTGATGGTTGCGTCAAAAAATTTAAAAAATGTAAAAATTTATCGTCAATCTAACTTTAACTTCGAATTACTTTAGAAGAAATAAAAAAATCGAAAAATTATAAGAGACCTTTTTTGTAGAGCGGCAAATTTCCCATAAGAATATGTCTTGAACATTCAAAAGTATTGGTCCCACCGAGAGCTACAAAATTTTAAAGCTTAAAAAATAAATTTTCCCATGTTATTTAAACGGGAAATAGAAAATTGCGATGCGTCAGTTGTTAATATTAATATTAAGAGCTCAAACTTTCACGGTATTTTTTTTTCGTCATTTCCAACAATATTTTCGATATAATGAATAAAAAAAAAATTAGTCGATTTTTTTGAATCAGTCTAATATATAGTCAAGGTTACTAATGCAGTTTATATTTATTTCCATATTAAAATGATAAAAATAAAAATTCAATTGTCAAAATCGTAAAAATTACACAATTTCGATAGCGTTTCAAGTTTACAATATAAATTTAGTAATTTTAACTCATACTTTTAAGTAAAGTTCCCTATATTTTTTTCTCCATGTATATATTTATTATTATGATCTTAACAAGCATTAAGTTTAATGACCTTGGCGTTTAGATTCTCCATCCATTCCTAGATCAAAAAAAGTGAACGCTCTTGACCTACTGGCAAAGCGACAAGACTTAAAAATATGAGTAAATACATTATATAGAAAAAAAATTATTTATATACATACACATATATATATATATACATATATATTTATTATGACAGACGACAAATAACTAAAATCATAATTAATAACTTAACAAATACCTCAATGACATTTTATTTTTTCAGAGTAATAAAAAAAAACTATTAAAAGAAGTAAAAAAAAAAAAAATAAATAAAATTGTGTACAAAGAAAAATATTACTCGGCGTTTAGAAATAATAATATTGTAGGAGTTAATTTTTCAACAAGACGTCTTTCATTACAACTCACAAACTCTTGAGCTGTAGTTTCTTTCTCGATTCTCGCTGATTGTATAAAAGAGTTGGCTGTCACTCATAAGAATGTCTGTATTCGCTGAGACTTTACGAAAGTTACTACGCCATAAATTTAAAATATAAAATTATAAACACAACTTTTACTAGGTAATTAATTGATTAATTAATTAATTCATTAATTAATTATATAAAAGAAAGTATATTTTTTTTATAGATGCATTATGATTCATGTTATCGTAAAAATATTAATTATTCATCAAATGATTAATTGCATTTATAGTGACGAATTAATAATTGATAGTAATAAAAATAACGACAGTAAATTAAAACAGGACTTGTCGTATGATTACATAGACAATGAAATAGATATGAAATTGACGTACATATCCGGTATTGAAAAATTTTTTAAAGTTATTTTAGCGACAATACAACGATCTGATACTAATGGAATTGTTGAAATAATCGTTTCTTATTTACCTGAATCATTTAGATTTTTTTTGCTACGGTCTAATGTTACGAAAGTGAGCGATACGGCCGATAAAGGTTTTGGTGATATTTTGAATATATTTAGAGATGATTTCCAAGCTGTTTTTCCTGGTAAATATATGTAGATATATAAATATTCTGGTTTTTTTTTTTTTGGAAATTTTAAATCAATTACTCATTTATTTTCAAAAAATAATCAAGGAACTTTATGGTGTGGTAGTGGTAATTCTGCCAGAAGTAATGATGATATCGGAGTATTTTCACAAACTGATATTTGTTGTCGTCAACATGATTCATGTCCTTACTCGATGGGAGCCGGAGAAAGTATGGGTTTATTAAAAAACATTGGGATTTTCACTCGGTAATTATTATTTATTTTTTTTTTCATACATTTACTTTTGGTGTAACATAAAATCGTGAGCGACTTTAATTTTTTAAATATTTCGCATTAAAAAAAAAAATTTTAAGATTATTACACAGTTGGAAAGTTAGTGTACTTGGGTACATAAAGTAGTTGGCCAATTTTTTTGTATTAATTACTTGATACAGTGGAGTGTAGATTTAACTTTGTGTTAAAAGATACACGGAGAAAAAAAATTAAGTAATTTTGACTAAATTTGAAAAAAAAAATTACAATCTGAGAAGTAATCTCGCAACGTTAAAAAAAAAAATCAAAATTTTTACAAAACTCAAAGTAAAAATTACAATATATTATTTAGAATAATAATTTCTGTTGATTATAAAAATTACTGCATTCAAAATAAAATTTACTAGCGACAAATAAAAATTATAATGTACCAAAAATTTTTACTATTGTATTTAGTAAATATTAATTAACGCGATTTGTGAGAGATGTATTCCTGTGTAAAAAAAAAAATTTCAAAAAAGTTCGAAAAAAGTTCGACATGTCGAACTTCGAAATTTGACACGAAAACGAGCTTTTTTCAAACTTTTGTAAAACAATACAAATTGCATTACAAACATAAAAAATCATATGGGACAAAGAAGATTGGCATAAAAGTTCGGAATTCTCGAACTTTTTTAGAACTTCTAAGGTAAAGTACCCAGTAGTTAAACAGGTTTCAAAGTAAAACGTGTTTGACCCTACTTTTAATATATAAAGTTGTAATTATTAGTTCAAATTAATGATTTTCATGAAAATATGAACAATTTTGAATTGATTGGAGCGCAAAATATCGCAGATAATTGAATATTTATATTTTGACAACGTTTTTAAGATAGACTATGAAAGGAGTAGTAGTTGAACGATCAACTCTGACAAGCCGCAGTAGTTGAACTAATAAAATATGTGGTGGCAATAGGCACACCAAAATTTTTCAACGTTTTATTGAAATATCAAAAGAATTATAATATATTATTGAATAATATTAAAAATAATACTCTGAATACGTAATATCATGATTTAAAAATGAGAATTATTTGTATTTAATTTTTTAATTACATTTTTTATTACTAATGAATTAATTATTATGAACTAAAAACAACACAAAAAATGAACTGTTACCTGAATTGAAAATCATAAATACTTTTATTTATTTATTATAAATATAATTTTTTCATTACAAGGACAGAACACGAATTTAAACTTTTAGATCTAAATAGTTTCTTGATTAATTTTTTAAGTTTTTTGTAACGTTGTTAAGTCGTGAAATTTTATGAATTTAACAAACTTTATTGAAAATTTTACTAATTGTAACGGATTTTTTTTATTAACAGATAGATGTTATTTGCAATTTTCATCTTACCTATATGTTGTGAACTTTTTTTGGCTAGAAAATAATAAAAATTTATTTTGATGAAATAGATACGTTTTCACACGAAATCACTTAAAATTATTACACTAATTGTTGATGAATCACTCATAATTTATTTTCGTATATCTTTTTTAAAAAATAAATAATTAAATTAAATTATCTGTTATTGCACTAGAATAAATTTTACGCTGTTCACCTACTGCAGCCATGAAAATAACTTGGACCCAATACTTGAACATGTGACACTATCTCGTTCAAGTTTTGGGTACCGGTTTGAACATTGGAAGGTATAGTTAGACGCTAAAATTTAATAGAATAATTTTAGTTTATGTCTTTGCAAAAAATATATAGTATGAAGAAAAGACTATTTCATTGGGTGGTATAATTTTTTTTACTTAAAATGATGGTATACCGTTTTTTTTACTGATTGTTCGGCTTACGGTATAGTATCTTTTTCATGAAAAAAATAGCATCTATCGGCTATTCTCGACATGTCAACTTCAAAGTTAAAAAATATACAATTTTTTTTTAGTTATAATTGAAAAAACTTACAGTAATCAATGCCTGTATCATTAAATAATTATAACATGCGCATATTACTCATAATATATATACGGATTTTATATAACAACAATTCTAAAAGTCTGTTCAACTACTGGTCCCATTTTTAGAGGTGTTCAAGGACTGGGTACTTTACCTTACACTTAAAATTATCGGAAAAGTTCTGAAAATTTCGTACTTCTTTTGAATTTCTAAAATAAATATCGTCGAAAAAGTGCTGAAACTTCCGGACCTACAGAAGAAAATAATCGGGTAAGTACTACAAACTTTGAACTTCTTCTGCACATCTACAATAAAAATTATCGAAAAAGTTCTTTATATATTGAACTTTTTAGAACTTCTTTACTTAAAATTATCAAAAAAGTTGCTAAAATTTCGAAATATTATACCGATGGAAAATTTCAAGTTTTAAAAAAATTTTGAAGTATAATCACAATTATCAAAAAAGATCTAAAAATGTTGATACCTAATTGTGAGTTTCCTTTCTTAGCGACACGTCCCGAAAAGTCGAGAATTCCGGACTTTTATGCCAATCCTCTTTGTCCCATGTGATTTTTCATGTTTGTAATGCAATTTGTATTGTTTTACAAAAGTTCGATTTCGTCTCAAATTTCGAAGTTCGCCATGTCGAACTTTTTTCGAATTTTTTGTTTTACACGGGTTTTGGCGAGTAATTTTTATAATCCAGATAGTGATTTTTACAATCTCAAACAGTAATATTATCTTCCGGAGTAGCAATTTGTCTTACCGACAATCTAAAATGTACTTTACCTACGTAGAATTGCATTGGAGATGTAATATTAATCAATTACAAAATAAAAATCGCGACTAATGTACTAACTTTTAATAATTCTAATAACAATTTATTTTTTTTGTAAGATCGAAATATTTTTATATGAATAATTAAATATTGATCTTTTCCAAGCGAAAATTTAACGAAGCTTCATTGTGATTATTATGATGAGTGAAAATTACAATCTAGATAGTAATAATTGAAGTAAAAAATTACTTTTCTACAAATCATCCTAATTTTTTTTATGGATTGTAATTTTTTATTTGAGATAGCAAATTTTTCATTGTGGTTGTAATGATTATTTAATTTTGACCTGCATTTTTCTCCGTGTAAAAAAGGTGTATAAACAGCACATTTTTAATGTCATTTTAAATTTAACACAAAATAACAGTTAACTATTTTTCAAGAATATATTCAACGAATTGCATATGCAAAATGTATATTTATTACATCGGATCTGTGTTAATTTAACACGGTAAGGATGTCGCAAAGTATTCGCAACACTAAATTTGTGTATGTTCTTACACAAAAAGAGTGATGTTAAAATTTCTTAACATTATTCTAAGCTGTATGATCATCATAAAATTTGTGTTATTTGGATAAAGGTGCTCGCGCTTTCCGCGCGCTTTGTCTTGTTACTTAGTACAACTATAATACTATCGGTATCGTCAGCTTTATAAACTTATACCTTTAAAGTAGGAGATTAATATTTATAAAATTACAAAAAATTCCCGTCAAATCAACATATACGGAAAGAAAATTATAGCAGCGGTTCCCATAATTTTGTGAAATTTTTTCCTATACCATCATAGAAATTACGACCATAAATTATGGGAGCGGTTCCTATAATTATAGGAATGTTTCCCATAATTATAGGAATAGTTCCTATAATTATGGGAATGATACCCATAACACTATAGGAATGGTTCCTATAATTATAGGAATGGTTCCTATAATTATAGGAATGGTTCCTATAATAGTATGGGAACTATTCCCATAATATTATGGGAATGATTCCCATAATGCAAATGGAATAGTTCGTATACCATTATGGGAATAATTCTCATAATATTATGGGAATAGTTCCCATACTATTATAGGAATCATTCTTATAATATTATGGGAATGGTTCCCATAATATCATGAAAAAATTAATTTAAAGAAGTCTGGTAATCACTTCTACAATACACAGAAATATTATTAAACATAAAAACAAAAATTCAAACATTGAAAAAAAAAATCGTATTTGGCAAAAAAACATTAAAATTTTTAACAAGAATTTTTTGTCAGCACAAAACATTCAAGAAAATTCAAATTTTGGGAAATTTCTACACTATTGTGCAAAAAAAAAAATTTATGATATTATAGGGATGGTTCCCATAACATTATGGGAATAATTACCATAATATTATAGGAATAGTTCCTATACCAATATGGGAACCATTCCCATAATAGTATGGGAATGATTCCCATACCATTATGGGAATGGTTCCCATAATATTATGGGAATGGTTCCCATAATGGTATGGGAATGGTTCCCATAATGGTATGGGAACTATTCTCATACTGTTATGGGGATGGTTCCCATAATATATGGGAACCATCCCTATAGTAGTATAGGTACTATTCCCATACCATTATGGGAACCATTCCCATAATGCATAGCAAAACTTCCCATAATTTTCTTTCCGCGTAATATTAATGTGTTATATAACTCAATAAACTTTAACATAAATTCAATGTTATATATTTATAATATATATTAATAATACATTTAATTATTTAAATTTAACACTATACATGTGTTAAATTAACACAAAATTTATATCAAAGTTACTCGCGTTCATTTTTTCGCACGAAATTTTTGTTATTCTTCAACAAGTTCTTGCAAATTAAAACCCAAAAAAATGTAGATTTCACATATTTTTTAAATTAAATCTAACACTCCAGGTGTGTTGAGTTTACTCAAAATAATGCCCAAGTTACCAACCGTTTGTGTTAAATTATTCAACATAGAACGTGTTATTGTTTGACTCAAGTACAGCCTGTTAAATTTAACCCTAAAATTTGAACAGATGATTAAAGACATAGGATTTGTGTTAAATTTAACACAAAATTTCCAACTGTGTAATGAGGTATCATATAATAAATCGAACTATTTCGTATCTTTGGGTAGTTGATTTATCTAACAAATTTTTTTTTCTCACCCAAATAAATTTTGTGAATATTTAAAAATTTTATCTCGTCATTTTTGAGACACAATTTCCTTTTTTAACTTTCGTAACTTTGAGACATAAATTAATTAAACTTTCTTTTTAAATGATTTTTGTCTTACTTTCTGAAAACTTAAGTAAAAAAAATTCTCTCAAGTTTTTTTTTGTTAATTTTTCATATTAATATATTTTTCAAAATTTCTAAGATATTCAAATTTTTGGAAGAATAAACACGTTAAAATACTACTAATTTCAAGATTTCATTATATGCAATAATGTATACATTTCATTAAAATTAAAAAATAGTTTTTGCTAACGATTTTATGAGGGACAGTTTGAAATTCAATAATTATTGTAATTAAATTTTTTTTCTTCCCAATTACTTATATTTGTATACCTAAGATCAGCATGTTCATGCGATTATGAATTTTATAAATGTTTAAAAAAGGTCAATACAGTTATATCGACAAATATAGGTACGACGTATTTTAATATTTTGAGACCACAATGTTTTGGGTTCCACTATCCGATAATGTCTTGCGAAAAGTACGATAGGTAAGCATATAATTTTTACTTTATTCAAATACAATAGAAAACATTAAAAACTCTACAACAAACTTTTTATTTTTCCTCCCTCCGGGTGGAAAACGTCAACTTTCGTCCCGCGAGAAAAATAGTATATTACACACCTAGGGTAGTAAAGTAAGAAATGTCTCAGATCGACACCTCGGCCAACAATTACATGTGATCTGAGACATTTCTTACTTTACTGCCAGAAGAGTGTATACTATTTTTCTCCTTGACGGAGGCGGAAAGCGGCAACTTTGTTTTGCACAGCGGGACGAAAGTTGACGCTTTCCGCCCGGAGGCGAGAAAAATAGTATACACACCTTGAGAACCCGATGAAAAAAGATTTTATACAATTGTATAAAATTATATACAAAAAATGGCCCGATCCAATTGTATACAACTGTATAGAAATTGGATAAAATTCTATACAAATTGTATACAATTCTATATAATAATATATAATTTTATACAATTTATATACAATTCTATATAATTGCAATATATAGAATTGTATAAAATTATATACGAAAAATGGCCCGATCCAATTGTATACAATTCTATACAAATTGTATACAATTCTATATAAATATATACAATTTTATACAAATTATATACAATTCTATATAATTGCAATATATAGAATTGTATAGAATTATATACAAAAAATGGCCCGATCCAATTGTATACAAATGTATAGAAATTGTATACAATTCTATATAATTATATACAATTTTATACAAATTATATACAATTCTATATAATTGTAATATATACAATTGTATAAAATTATATACAAAAAATGGCCCGATCCAATTGTATACAACTGTATAGAAATTGTATATAATTTGTATAAAATTGTATATAATTATATAGAATTGTATACAATTTGTATAGAATTGTATACAATTTTATACAAATTATATACAATTCTATATAGTTATATACAATTCTATATAATTGCAATATATAGAATTGTATATAATTATATAGAATTGTATACAATTTGTATAGAATTGTATACAATTTCTATACAAATTGTATACAATTGGATCGGGCCATTTTTTCTATCCAATTATGTATAGTCTATATATAATTATATATAGTCTATATATAATTGATATATAATTCTATACAATTGTATAAAATCTTTTTTCATCGGGAAGTAAATAAAAAAGCCTCAGATCATATGTTTGTACCTCAGCTTCGCCTTGGCCAACAATTACATGTGATCTGAGACATTTCTCGCTTTACTTCCCTAGGTGTGTAATATACTATTAAATTTTCAGTCGACTACACGTCATAAGCCGGTCCTAGAGGACGTAGGAGAAGTTTTTCTTGGAATTTCAGTTTTCCTACTACCGTGCGTTTAGTTTTGTCTTCGACTACTCGTTATAAGTCTGTTTTATTTTATATCATTTTAAACGTTATATTTACATTCTGTTATAAAAGTCACTGCCGATTTTTCTGGTGCTTATGGTGCTAAAATAAATACTTTTCTTTTTACACTGGTAATAATTATAATGCAAAAAATTATAATGATAACGATATTAGTTACAGTTATAATAATAATGATAATTTTATTCATGAACATAACGCTCAATACAACTTTTCAATTAGAACAAGAGCTCGAAATGTAATTCATGATTACAATTATGGACAATAAATTATATTTTACTTAATATTGATTCAATTATTCTCCGCGAAGAAGATAGTAAATTTTGATCATTAATTTGTCTGTTTTTTCCTATTGTTAGTTTATAATTTAGACAATTTTAATGGAGCCTTAGAACGGGATGTCCGGTACAAAACTCCTTAGAGGTTAAGTGGAGGTAGCTATTTGGACATAGTAACTGCCCATTGAGGGGAAATTGGCTTATGAAGGGCAGGCTTATGACGGGTAGTCGACTGTACTAAGAAATTAATAGTAATCACGATAAATTACAAATATATAGTGACATGGTATAAATAATTAAATAAATAGTGTGCAATTTTTAATGCAAACATATTAGTAGTTTATCTATCGAGTGCGATCGTGTTTAAGACGCGAGTGTGAAGATTGGTGCCCGAGCCGAAGGCGAGGGTACCAACACACGAGCGTCTTAGACTCGATTGTACTAGATAAATACATTAGTTTTTGTGACAGATATTTGAAATTTACTACATTTAGTGCCTATAAATGGCAGGTTATAAATCCGCGTTTATTTATTTGGTAAGATTGTTTTGAGTATTTGTTGAAAATTAGAGAGAAGTCGGTAAGTGGACGAATTAAAATGATTATAAATTTTGTCACAAGATGGCTCGTTAAGTTACTTCGATATTTTTTGGTCGTTTGCTATCGCACATGTAACCAAAAAATATTTTTTGATCCGATGATGAAGTCACTATTAGAACGATTAGGTTTTTTTTTCTACCAGCTGTATCTTATCTAATATTTTTAGCTGCCGGCTATAGGCGCTAAATGTCGTAGATTTCAAGTGTCTGTCACAAAAAATCATTGTAAATAATTAAAAAAATATATATCTTTTACTACACAGTAAAAAATATTCCCGAGTCAAAATTAAAAAGGTGATTTGAGCCTCAAAATCCTACACGAGGGTAAGGAGGTTCAAATCATCTTTTTAGAATATGAAGATCTGTACATCAAAACGGTGATTTGAATCTAAACTGATAACTTTTTCCACTTTTACCAAGTTTAGGTTCAAATCATCTCTTTAAAAAGGTAAAATAAGCCTCCAGAGCCTAAATTTGTAGATCGAGAAAGACTCTCATCGGATCGCGTACAATAAATAATTAATTAATTTTTTAGTAATAAATGTTTTGTTGTAAGATTAAAAATAATACAATCTAAAATATAAATCATAGCGAAAAGTTATACAAGTAGGCGTTCGAATAGAATAGTTACTAAGTTATTCGAAATTCGAATTGAATAATTTGAACCTTTGACTTATTAGTATATGAAAAATTAATTATTTTATGTGTACAATAAATACGAAGGATGTATTGAAAACGGGAACTGCCAAAGAATTTAAAAAGAGTTTAAAAAACTTGAAAAATAATCTGCTGCCGCCGGGTTTCGAAACCAAGACCTAACGAATATGAAGCATAACCACTGCCGCACTGCTACTCGGACGCTGGCGATCAGTTGGAAATATCTTTATCTACTTAGAACGTAACTATTATTGTAACAATAATATCGTGCTAAAGAATTGAGCTCATTCGAAGTTACAGATTAAAAATATGGTAGGCCTTGGAGGGTTAAAACATCTTTTTAAAAAGGTGATTTAGTCCTTCATATGCTTCGTTTAGGGCATCGAGGACTTGAATAACATATTATAATATGTTATTTAACGTATACGTTCAGCGGCAAGTCCAGTATCAAAAGAACTGAGGCTTTGGAGGCTCAAACTACTTTTTTAATTTTGACTCGGGTTGTGTTGATATCAATAAGATCTGTGTGTTAGAAACGATCCACACAATAATTATGTTATTTTTTAACATAGATTATTTGTGTTTAATTTCAAGACTAAACGTGTTAAAATTTTAACACAAAATTCAGGTAATAAGGGAAATTAATTTAACACTTTTCAAATGTCTGTGGTGACTAAGAAAAAAATTTTACTTTATTTGTAAAAAAAATATTAATTAGACATGTCGCGTTTTATCTTATGTTGTTCAGATTAGTTTTGTAACATAACAAATATTTTTTCATAAATAAAAAATTTTACTGTTGCTAACTGCCGTGCTTAGGAAGAAGGCAGTAACTTCACTTACTGCCTTCTTCCTAAGCACGGCAGCTAAGATTCAAGCCTAGACCAATCATGCGAGACTTGTGACGCTCAGACACGGCGGCTTTTTGGAACTCTTGTATTTAATAAACTCTTAACTTATCCATCGATGTTTGTCATCTTAAATATTCATTTACACAATTAAATTTAAATATTTAACAGTTTATAGAAGTACATGGAAAGAAATGTATGGTACTTATCACCATACTCTTATTATAGTATTGCAGCAAGTACCATAAGTATGGCGTTATTCACCATACTGTTTAGTACAGAAAATTTTGTGTAGCTTACATGTCTGTATTATATACTAATATATTACTACTAATACCGCATAGATGTAGCTGCAATACTTCGTCGATAAATAGATAAAAATATATTTATGTAAACAAGTGATCACAGGTTATATTAGGAAATAATTCTTATTTGAAAAAATTTATACTTTGATTTTTAATTAATTTTTTTAATTTAAAAAAAAAATGATCCCTCATACCTGAAACGTTAAATTTACTATAAAAAAAGTGCATGTTAAAATATAAAAAATATTTATTCTTCGTATAAAAGAAAATTCATATTAAAAATACACACCAAATATAGTTATGATTATATAAAAAATCCATTTTTTATATAAATTTTATATATTTTTTTTCTAAGTTGTTGGTTACAGTAAAAATATAATTTTTATATTTCCATAATTGTATTTTTCATATATTTGAAATATATTGTTTATATAATTTTTTTATATTTTTTTATATATTCTAAGATATATTTTTAACACATTCAAAATACATTTAAAACATATAAAAAATATATGAAAATCAGCTAAAGGTTAGCAATTTAAAATATATTTTTTATACATCTTTTATATATATTTATATATTTTTTATGTATTTTTAATACATTTTTTTTATATGAAAAATATATTTTTGTAATATTTTAACATATATTTTTTTTATAAATTTTTTTCATGGGAGTATAACCTATTTTTTGAATCAAATAAACTTTGGTAATACTACAATATTAGCATAAGTAATTTGACAATATTGAATAGCGTTATCTACCAGAAGCATTGTGGATACCGCCAAGCAGTATGGGCTTGACGGCCATACTGACATAGGCTCATCCGCCATGACCATCGTGAATGTTACCATTCCCGTGATGGTCAAATCATCTATACTCACAATTTTTAAACGAATGAAAAAATCTTTGCTACCATACAGTATGGCAGAATCGACCATACAACATAGTGGTATCCGCGAAAAATTTCTTTCCGTGTAGCTCTTGAAAAAATTAGTATATTTAATATTTTTATTAATACCAGTGAGAAATTACATTTTGTTATAAAAACAAATTTTTTCTTAGTGCAAGAATTTTTTTCTAATTTTTAATTATATTTTTCTTCAATTCCTTCCTTTCTATTTAACCAAATAAATGCTGAAGTTTTTAATTGTAATAAATTTGAGAAGGCATCAACTAAATTGTCGAAATATTTGCTTGCCTCAAGTAATTGATGCTTCTAGAATTACTAATGTGTCGCAATAGTTTTCTCAAGATAATAACTATCAATTTCCTTAAAAAAAAAATTACTTAATTCGAGTATTTACGGAAATAAGAAATATTGTTACCTGAATTTAATTTTTTTTCTTTCTGCCGTTTCTCACACAGATACACAATATTTTTTACTGTCTTAAATTATTAATTTCTCAATATATTAAGTGATGAAAACCATAAAAAAATTTTTATAAAACATAAAGCTGAAATAAAAATTTTATATTTTCAGCTCAAGAAGAACTGAAAAAAAATGTATACAATATAAGTTAGATTATTCAAGTAATAAAACTCTTGAATGGTACGATATACCCGATTTTTGATACATAAAATTAGTAATACATAAGTATGTAAATATTTTGTATAATTTTATAAAAATAAATAAATCATGTGTCGAAATAAAAAACACATACTTCATTATATCAATAAATTATCTTAACATAAAAATAAACAAACAGAATATATATAAACATATATGTATGCATTCACGTATACGATACTTAAAATTAATGAAGACAAGATTACAGACCGCAGTGGCCATAAAAATTTCTTTCTACATACAAACTATCTAAAGCTATATAATGTATAGCTTGAGGTACACAAGTCCCGTGCAAGTAACGTATGATCGAAACAAATTACATACTAATACAGCTATTGCTAATAGCGTTAGCGTGATTACAAGTCACGTCTTATAAATTTGTAATTATAACTACAGTATTTATACAGTTATGATAACACTATTTACGAAATTTCCTTTTCCTCTGATGTTGGTAAACGCTACTATAATTTTCTAATAGATAATTACTGAATATATAAGACTATAGAGACTACATATTATGGTTTACCTTAAAATTTAGTTTTATCAATAATTAAGTTGACAAAAGCTTTTGATGTGACGAACATTCAGTCGCAATCACGTTTCAGTCGAAGCTCGAACGTGCACTGCACAATACGATAAGTCCAAATGGAGTTAGATAACATTAAGTTGCGACATTTGGAACCGTATTATAATATAAAGGTATCGCTTACTTTGACAAAATATATCGGAACTTGGCCGCCGGTATTGGAACCTTATCGAAGTATTTATTTACTATATACCTGTATTAGTTTTATTTTCATTTTGGGAATTTATTTAACAGTACAAACTGTTAACTTGTTTGTGATTTGGGGTAATATTGAACTTATGATAGCTACAGCATTTTTATTAATGACTAACAGTATTCATGCATATAAGGTTTTCGTACTTTACCTATTTTTATGTTATATTTTTAAAAAAACTTTTTTTTTATGACATCTTAGCGGATTAGTTAAATCGATTAAACGCAGGAGTTTATAGTTTGGGTTACGGTTTATGTTAAATATTCAATATTTTTACCTACTATGAGTATACAACTAGGATTCAGTAAATATTTACCCATTTAATTAGTTCAATTTTATCACTGAGTGTACACGGAGAGAAAAAAATAGTTCTGATTCCTATACTAGAATGGTTACCATTACTATGTTACATAGTAACGAAGTTTTTTGTAAAAATCCTGTGTGAATTTGCTGGAAAAAATCTTTAGAATTGTGGCCAAAATATGAGTGATAGCTCCTTCAATGCGGAATCAAATTTTGAGCATTAAGTGTTTTTTATTTTTTTTTATTTCCCGGAAAAAAATGATCAGACCTGATCAGACATGAAAAATGACCATGCCTGACCAGGCCTGATCAGGCATGTTCAGGTCTGATCAGGTATGTTCATGTCTGTTCATGCCCATCCGGGTAAAAAAATTATATATAAAAAATGGCCCTATATAATTATATATAATTATGTATAACTATATTCAATTATACATGTATATAATTATTGCTATAAAAATAAAAAAAATAAAAAATTCGGGCGTGTTCAGGATTTGAACCGTGGACCTTGCGCTCGAAAGTGTAACTCGTTACCCACTGACCTAAGAGATTTAGTTGAAAATTAAGTTTCGTATGAACTTCAAGTAATAAAAATCTTATACGTGATAGATTCTTGGTCAACAAAATTTTAGATCTGTGAGCAGACATGAACAGCCATGAACAGACATGAACATATATGACCAGGCATGAACAGGCATGGACAGGTATGAATAGGCATGATCATGTCTAATTTCAGGCCTAATCATACATGAACAGGCATGATCAGGTTTAATTTCAGGCCTGATCATACATGAACAGGCATGGTCAGGTCTGATCATTTTTCCCCGGGTTATTAAAATTTCAATTTTTTGTTAACAAAAAACATAAACAAAATAAAGAATCTTAGATTTTTGTAAATAACTCAATAACTATAAGCGATATCGAAAATCTGAAAAAAGATCTTGAAAGAGGAGGAAATTTCTGAAAATTAGTCTCGACTCCTGGAACTCTAGCTCCATAAACAATAATTTTGATTTAATATTGAAAATCGGATTCCGCGCTGCTGCTGTCTTACTCTAACCTCAACGCGCCAATGTGACACAACTCACATCCATACAATTAAAATGTAACACTGACTGCATCAGTAAAATTTTATCACTGATTCAATCAGACAAATTTTACGACTAACTGAATTAGTGACATTTTATCACTGATTTAAAAAGTAAAATTTTATCACTGATTCAATCAGAGAAATTTTACGACTAATTGAATCAGTGACATTTTGTCACTGATTCAAAAGTAAAATTTTTTTACTGATTAGATCAACTAAAGTTCATTACGGCTTTTATCAGCACAATTTTACAACGAATTGAATCAGTGAAATTTTATCATTGATTCAAAAAGTAAAATTTTGTCACTGATTCAAAAGTAAAATTTTTTCATTGAGTAGATCAGCTAAAATCACTGATTCAGAAAGTAAAATTTTATCACTGATTCAATCAGAGAAATTTCACGACTAATTGAATCAGTGACATTTTGTCACTGATTCAAAAGTAAAATTTTTTCATTGATTAGATCAGCTAAAGTTCATTACGGCTTTTATCAGCACAATTTTACAACGAATTGAACCAGTGACATTTTATCACTGATTCAAAAAGTAAAATTTTATCGCCCATACAACGAGTAAAATTTTATCACTGATTGAACCAGCTAAATTTTATCACTGTTTCTATCAGTGAAATTTTGAACACTATTGGTATCAATAAAATTTAGTTGCCCATAGAGTCAGAGAAATTTTATCACTCATGCAGTCAGTGAACTTTTATGTTTAATGAGGGTTCATATCGATATTTTACTAATCCGCTAGGGTAATTTAAACTTTAATAACTGAGTTTAATTATAATTATTTTTAAAAAAGGTATTCGTAATATTGGGAAATCAAAAACGAATTCAAGTACTTTTAGATAAACTTTCTACGACAAATTATTATCATAACGATGATAAATATGAACGTGTGTTTACTTACTATGCATGGCTAGGATTGTATCATCATATAGCATATCAAAGTTTTGGTACAGTTGCTGTTCTATGTTGGGGCTTGACTCCGCTAGCTGATGCAGTTGCAGGCAACACAAGGCGTCTTCCTATGGAAGCATGGTATCCTTACAATACAAAAAAAAGTCCAGCATTTGAGATAACTTCTGGTCATCAAGCTGTTGCAGTTATTATTGCATGTTTTCACAATATTGGTATGGATACTTTGGTAACTGGACTGATAAACGCTGCATGTTGCCAATTAGAAATAATAAAACAAAATCTTAAAAATGTTGATTTGGATTTTGAACATAATTCAATTGATAAATGTGATTATGAAGATTTTATGAATAAAGAAATCAATAAAATCATTAAACATAGCAATGAAATTTACAAGTAAGGATTAGTATTTAATTGCTGTAGGGATTCGAAATATTTGTAAGAGATAAAGTTAACATTTATCATTATTTTGAGCAATTCAATATTAAGTTGATCGTGCAATAGTATATCACACATCAAGGGAAGGAAGTAGGACATTCCAGAACGTGTCTAATTATGCCTACCCGAGTCGAAAATTTAAATTCCTGCCTTGTTTAGCGGGATGAAAGTCATACTTTTACACACGGCAATCACGCACACTGGTTAGGATTCCCTACTATCCTATGTTAGGGTCTAATACACTATTTTATCATTACTGCACCAAAACTTCAAATTCCTGCCTCTTTTAGCGAGGAGAAAAATCGTACTTGTCTTTTATAAGAAAACGAATGATGAAAATTAGTGCATCCGCTATTCTTCTCACAAATAGAGGCAGAAATTTAAACTCTTCCAGGTGCAGCTTCGTTAAAAAATAGTATGCACACCGTAGAGGAAGACAGGACGATCTAATCCACGTGTTTGCCACCCTCGCCTTCAGCTTTGGTAGGTTATTATACAGGCTGGTTGACATGTCCTACTTTTCACCCTAAATGTGTAATACAGTAAAATCTCTGTAATGTTATCACTCCTGTCCAGGACCATTCCGTAATGTTAACAAATCCTGTCGTCCCACCATACTAATACTCGAGTCTTATGTGCGCAGGTCTGCGCGGTCACAATGCGTGATGTACGAAAAAAAAAAAAATCATTTTTAGGTTAGGATTTAACCGTATAGGTGTTATATCCTGGCTGTCAAGCAGGGCCCGTTCTTAGCTCACTAGATTATTTTACCGACCTAAAGTCTATTCCCAAAATAAGGCACCCTAATAACCAACAATTATAGTACCTTAAGTAGATAATTATAATAACTTAAGAATATTATATATCATAAGAATTACTCCATGATTTAAATTGTATAAAATAAGAATATCTTTAACATACGTGTATTTTACAAATCAATAATCAAATAACAAACTATCACCGGATGTACTTAATCCCACGTATGAGAACATTTTTCATAATAATCTTCAAGTATATTCAACTAAAGATAATTTAATCATTTTAAAACACAGCTGTATAAACTATTAGTAATAATTTGTAACAAACGCAGATGATATGAAAATGGACTTTGACTTTCAAATAAATAACTTTTCTCAAAAATTACATTAGCCGAGGATTAAATCCCTACTCGCGCTCGACGCATGGGTCTCATGCCCAATCGCCTCGCGCTGATAAGCAATGACGAGTTCAATGACCACTGAGTGTGAACTCTGATCAACAATTCAACCCCACTATTTTTGGTGATTAGAATACCTTATAAAAACCCTCGCTCTCAGAGCAGGAGCGGTTCATTGTTCACTCATTATTTAGATACATTTAGTCTAAGACACATTAGACTTAGACTCATACGCACTTAGACTCTGAACACCAGATCTTTGATATCAGAGTTTATTAAATTATCAAGTCCATAGTCATACCTTCTGTAAGTTTGACTATTGAACATACATCGTTTGTATATTAAGTGTATACTTTCAACTTCTAAATTCTATAACTATCAATTGTGAATAAAGTTATTGTTATATCTAAAATACAACCAGTTATTTCGGGTCACCGTGAGGTGATTTGCTGTCGAGAACCAAATACCTAGAAATACTACAGAACTAGCTGAGCTCAACATCAACATCGTGCAGCGAAAACGTAACATAGGTGTAAGTTGGAAGATTTGAATTGCCCGCCACTAATGTTTTTTTTTATTGGTTGCGCGAAAAAACGTAGTAGGAGACAGGATTGCCAACATTAGGGAGAGAATCTTGTTAAATTTAGAGAGAGTGTAACATTACGGAGAGTCTCATTAGGGAGATTCTACTGTATACTAATTAATCGTCTTTCCCTGCCTCAAATAGGAAATGTATAAATTAATAAATCGATATGATAATTGTTAAAAGAATTAAATTAAATTCATCTTTTAAAAACCATGTTTGGCTGAATTTTTTTTCCGATGTACTAAAGATATTAAACAACGAAAATATGAAACTTTAACCAAAAAATTAATATCTTTTTTTGTTTTCCCGGGAAACAATGATCAGACCTAACCAGACATGAACAGGCATGAGTCTTCAGGCCTGATCAGACATGAAAAATCACCATGCCTGATCAGGCATGTTCATGCCTGTTCATGCCCATCCGGGTAAAAAAATTATATATAAAAAATAGCCCTATATAATTATATATAATTACGTATAGCTATATTCAATTATACATGTATATAATTATTGCTATAAAAATAAAAAAAATAAATAATTCGGGCGTATGCAGGATTTGAACCGTGGACCTTGCACTCGAAAGTGTAACTCGCTACCCACTGACCTAAGAGATTTAGTTGAAAAGTAAGTTTCGTATGAACTTCAAGTAATAAAAATCTTATACGTGATAGATTCTTGGTCAACAAAATTTTAGATCTATGAGCAGACATGAACAGCCATGAACAGACATGAACATATATGACCAGGCATGAACAGGCATGGACAGGAATGATCAGGCATGAGCGTATTTAACGCTTCAGACATGGACAGGCGTGAACAGACATGACCAGGCATGGACAGGTATGATTAGGTATGAGCGTATTTAACGCTTCAGACATGACCAGGCATGATCAGGCCTGAGTGTATTCAACGCTTCAGACATGAACAGACATGAAAAGGCATGGACAGGTATGATCAGGCCTGATCATGTCTAATTTCAGGCCTAATCATACATGAACAGGCATGATCAGGTCTAATTTCAGGCCCGATCATACATGAACAGGCATGGTCAGGTCTCATCATTTTTTCCCGGGTTCAATTAAAATGCTTTTGGTCTTCGAGGTTTACTAATTTTAGTCTTTTTTTGCCTTGATGTCATTAGTTATTTCATCTACATTAGTAAAAGAGTGTTACTAATTTCAGTTTTATAAAGGAGATTGAAGATATTTTTGGATTGATTATTTTATTTCAACTGACTGTTAATTGTCTAATTATTTGTATTACCGCATTCCATATAACAAAAATGACTGTTTTTATACCAACGGAATTTTTCGGCATGATGGTATATTTATGTTGTATGACGTATCAGATTTTTATTTATTGCTATCATGGTAATGAACTTGCAATACAGGTTTGTATTAATTATTCTATTTGATATCTTTATTTATTTCTTTTAATATATGAATGTTAACTCCTTAAAATTATGTTAATTTTATTTTATTTATATTTAGAGTGCAAGTATCGGTTCTGCTGCGTTCGCTAGTAATTGGTGGAAATTTCATAAAAATTATAATCGGTCATTAGGGTTATTAATTACACGATTTAATAGATCAATTGTTTTTACTGCTGGTCCATTAATGAGATTGTCTTTACAATTATTTATGAGCGTAAGTAAAACTTAAAAAATCATAAATTTTGTTTAAATTGTTGGGTTAGGTTTTCAAATTTTTTTTCTTTTGTTTCTAAGCTCAAGTAATAAAAAGTTTTTCAAAGATACCAGCATATAATAGTATCAATCTTATATATGTCGTAGACACATCGCGAAATTAGATATTTCATGAACTGCAGACAGATCGTGTAACGGTCATTTCGTTACACGAAGTGATTAAAATTTTTGGGCATTTCATGAAATGTAACAGGGCTTCAGACGGATAGTGTAATGTTGTAGAATTACATGAAATATCTAAGTTATTTAGACAGTTCGTGAAATGTCTAATGGCAGTATTGCTGATTGTGTTATATCTCTGGCATAACAAGTTTCCGGCGTTTTCATCGACATGAATTATATTAAGGTTTTTTTTTCTCAACCACCTTGTCCTCATGTAGGATTTGAAAACTTACATTACTATTTTTATGTTGACACGGGATACGTTCGAAGACTGTGCAATCGATCGACCCTAGTGGATCCGAATCACGGTAAATTACCGCATTTTACGGCAAATTACCATAATTTACCGTAAATTACGGCAACTTACAGTAATCTACCGAAACTTGCCTACTCTACCATAAATTACGGTAAAAAGACGTATTTTACCGCAAATTTATAGTAAAATTGCGCCAATTCACCGTAAAATTTGCCGTAAAATACGGTACTTTACCGTAATTTGTCGCTGATTACGGTAATTTACGGCCAATTACTGTAAATTACGGTAATCTGCGATAAACTACGGGAATTAACCGTAATTCGGACCCTCTAGGGGAATCATAAAATTAAATAATTCTTCTGCTAAAACTGTTATACCTTTCGTAACAATCTTATTATTTATACAGATTCTTCGAATGTCTTATTCATTTTTTACATTATTACAAAGTTCGACTAAATAGTAAAAATAATTACTACTAATTATCATCAAGCAATGCAAGTAAGTATTTTTAAAAACTTTAGAACCCGAAAAAAAAAATTTACATACAATTGTATAACATTTTTTATAAGAGTTTGTAGAAAATTATATATAATATTTGATCTAATTTTATGTTGTTAATTTCTATGAAATTGTATAAAATATTTTAGAATTATATGGGCAGGCGTCAAAAATGAATTAAAATAAAAGTCAATTGTTTTTTGCCAATTATAATATCTTAAGGGGTTAGGGGTAGTCAGAATTTTCAAAAAATCGATTTTTTTTTTTTTGCATTTTCTTAAAGTATAATATTTTAAAAATATTGTGTGAAAATTTGAAGTGAATCCGACAAATTCTTTTCGAGTTATTTAACAATGACCAAAGGACGCTCGGGTGCTACGTGGCATTCGAGAGCAGGTAGCTAGAAACAGCTGCAAGCAACCGACTTTTCGGGTTTCATTGTCATGAATATCTCCCCATTTTAATGTATTTATAATTATATATATATATATATATATATATATATATATATATATATATATCCTTCTACATATATTCACAATTTGTAGGTAGTACAAGAACTGAAAAATAATTTTTGGTTGCCAGTATACCTGTAGTCGTTGCACTGATCAGTCGATAGTTTTGTGATAAATTATTTCTCAAGTGAATTAAATTATTAACCATGGGACGTGATTCTAGAAAGGTTTCAAGAGAACTTCGGAGTTCTGAAAAAATTAATAAGTCGCGTTCAGTCAAAAGAAAGAATGTTTTTAATCCGAAAACAGCCGAACGTGATGAAAGTATTCAGAGTACATCTTCTAAAAAATTAAAACAAAACACTGAAGATGATGTACCTGAAGACAGCAGTACTGAATTTCGAATAATAAATTTTATTCAGGTATTCACTGCAATTTCTGCTCTTATAAAATGTAAAAAATGTGATGGAAATGTAGTGTTTCAAACAGCAAGTACACGTGGGCTGGGATTCAAAATTGTAGTTGCATGTAATAACTGTGGAAATGAATATATTCCTTCCTGTTCTTTCGTTGGGCATTCTTATGAAATAAACAGACGTTTCATTTTTGTAATGAGAATACTAGGAATAGGATACGAAGGATTGTGCAAGTTTTGCGGCCTGATGGACATGCCGTCTTTTTTAGATAAATCTACGCATACAATTTTACTGAAACAGATTTTGAATTGTAGTAAAGCCGTCGCAGAAACCTTCATGACGAAAGCTGTGAATGAAGAAAAGCAAGCAATGCCAACAACTGAAAATGAAGATATAAATCATCTAACTGTATCGGGAGATGGAACCTGGCAAAAACGGGGATATACATCGTCATTTGGAGTTTCTTCTATAATTGGCTATTTTACTGGAAAGATTCTTGACATAAACATTAAAAGTGCATATTGTAAGCTATGTGAGTATTGGAAAAAAAAAACAAATACTGTTGAGTTCGAGGAATGGTATCAATCGCATGAAGATGTGTGTTCTGCTAATCATCAAGGGTCTTCTGGGAAAATGGAGGTGGATGCGATGGTCGAAATGTTTTCGTATTCTGAAACTAAATATGGAGTTAAGTATGCCAACTATATTGGTGATGGTGACTCCAAGACCTATTCAGGAATTATAAAATCAGATCCTTACGAAAATACAACTGTAAATAAAAAGGAATGTATAGGGCATGTCCAAAAGCGGATGGGGAGTCGATTACGTACGCTGAAGAGTAAACAAAAAGGTCTTGGTGGTCGAGGTAAGCTCACAGGAAAATTAATAGACAAACTAACTGTGTACTATGGTTTAGCAATACGCCGGCATTGTGATTCTATTGAAAATATGAAATCTGCTATAATGGCAACCTTTTATCACTACGGCTCGAGTGATGAAAAACCGAATCATGATATGTGTCCAAAAGGCGAAGAATCTTGGTGCTCTTACCAGCGCGCTGAAGCAAGAGGAGAGCTTGATACCTTTTCTCACGATTATTCTCCTTTACCTTCTGATGTTTTAAAAGCTATCAAGCCTATATACGAAGATCTTAGTAATGAAAATTTACTTTCAAGATGTGTAGGTGGATTCAATCAGAATAATAATGAAAGCTTTAACCAACTAGTATGGAAAATATGCCCAAAAACGGTAAATACTAGTTTTACTATCGTACAAATAGCTGCATACGTTGCTATGTGTATATTTAATGAGGGTATAAATTCATTATTAGTCTTGATGAATACACTAGGACTTAATTGTGGGCCTAATTCTCATCGGTATGCAGAAAGAATGGATGCTGCACGTATCAAAGTAGCAGATAAGCGCGCTAATGATAACACCCGAGAAGGTCGATTGCAACGTAGGCACCAGCAAATCGATATTTTGGAAGCTGCTATGTCGGCTGAAGAGCTATTATATGGTCCAGGAATAGATGACTCAGTGTAAGTTATTAAATAATTCTTATAATTCGACATAAATCCATAGCAAAACTTTAAATGCGTTTTTCTCAAAACTATGTTTTCTGAACTGGTGATCACTGTAACTTAAAAACTGCTCGGTAGATTTCAATAAAATTTATTGTACTTTTGAAATACATTAAAAACTCGTGCCTGATCGAAGGATTTTTTTTTTTTTTCAAAATTTCGATTTTTTTTTAACAATAAACTGTCGGTTTTTTTCTCGAAAATTTGAAAAAAATTTCCTGAGGCCGCCATTTTGTTAATTTCGAAAAAAAAAAAAAAAGCTTCGATCAGGCACAAGATTATCTATTAATAAAACTAATTTTTCTTGTCCGATTGATTTTAGATGAATCTCCAAGGACTTATGATGATCACCGCAAAGGACTTCGGGAGGAACGGGCTCTACAAAAACAGCGATAACTTTTTGAATTATTAATTTTTTTTTTTGAAATTTTCGTGAAGTCAAATCGAAACGTGTTCTAATAAAGCTATGTTTTTATTTTTGTCAAATAAAGTAATTAACTACAAAAAAAAAATTATTGAAAATCATCATTTTTTCATACCCCTGAGTACCCCTAACCCCTTAAGGGAGGGGTAGGGTTTTCAAGGCGAACGAAGACATATTTTCAGGATTTTTTGTTTTTTGAGATATGAATAATATTGGTTTATTTATTTCATATAGACGTTATAGTATGACATCTAAAGTATCTTTGGAATAATTTTCAATTAAAAATATAAAGAAATAAGTCCATGACAGCGACTCTCTGGAAGTGCCTCGAAAAAATTTGGTATGCGGTAAACTCCATAACTCGTTACCGGTTCATCTGAACCAAATGAATCGAAACGTGCTCAAGAGGTGGTTGTTTCCCTAAGTACACAGAAAGAACGAGATTTGACTGGGGACAATGTCAGATTGTACTGAGCTTCATCCATTTTGACATAAAATTACACATTGGAACTGCTGCAATCACATTGTAGTGACTACAATGTACATTTAACTCAGTCCCATCCAAGATGGTAATGCGTGAAATTGGACTGAGCCGAATCTCACATGATATTGGCTCCCATCTGACATTGTAGTCAGTTCAATCTATAGGATAGTACCCGGGTCGACAAAAAATCTTAATTATGACTTAAAATTTAAGTCAAAATCTTTCAAATGTCAACTAAGTTAATTTTTTTAGCCAGTGTAAAATTTCCATAACATTTGACTTAGATTTGACTTTTTGTGGCTTAGTTAGGATCGATTTAAGACAAAATAAGTCACGTTTAGGTCAAAACTGGTTCAGTTTGACTCTATTTTCTTTAGATTTAAGACAAAAAAAGTCACATTTAAGTCAGAATTGCGTCGATTTAAATACAGTTCACTTAGATTTAAGTTAAAAAAAGTTTCATTTAAGTCAAAATTGATTCAATTGAAATATATTTTATTCAGATTTAAGACAAAAAAAGTTAAATTAAAGTCAGAATAAAACAAAATTAGACAGTTACAACGCAAATTTAAAAGATACTTATAATTAGTAACATATAATTAATGATAGTAATAGTTATTAGCGACAGTTATAATAATAATGTTAATTATAATAATAATAATAAACATTGAAAAACAATTCTTCTTATGTAGCATTTAAATACTTGAATGAAAAACGTTTTGGTCTTCCCGAGTCGAAATTTAAGTCGTAGATTCAACGTTTTGAACGTTCAAATCGTAAATTCAACGTATTAGACGTTGAAATCGTAATTTGAACGTATTGAACGTTGAAATCGTAGTTTGAACGTATTGAACGTTAAAAACGTTAGTTGAACGCATTCAACGTATTGTGAGCGTAAATCAAACCGATAAGGAGTGTAAATAAGTAATATCAAAACTATTCAGATAACCACATGCTTTCAAATGGAAGTACGATAAAAATTATTTTTATAATTCTGTTAGGAGAATTTCAGTTTTTTGGTTGAAATTCTACCATCTGTTCAATGAAAATACTTAGTCCGAATTTTTTATTTGTGGAATTTTCTGTTGGGATTTTCTATAAGTGATGGAAAAATAATTTATGAACGAATTTCACGATATTCCACCCCTCAGCGGGTCGCGGGGGTGGGTATTAACAATGAAAATTTTAAATTTTCAAGCTATAGCTCCTATCGACTTCAAATTAAAAAAAAAAAGTTGATTATCACAATTTTTACAAATTTTCAAAAAAATTTATAAATTTAAAAAAAAATTTTGATATTCAACTAGAAATTGTGCACCAAAAATGAAATTGCCTACTGAAAAAATCCATAAATGAGCTCCAAATCTTCAAAATATTTTTGAAATGCAAATGAAAATCAATCTGATAGTTTTCAAAGATCTCAAAATATCAAGATTGAATAAGAATTTGACTCTCAAAAATCAATCTCAATTTAATAACTTCCTTAATTCCAATCATCTGTGATTTTAATAGTTGATTGAATAAGAATGTATCTAAAAATTAACTCAATCAAATCTTTAGGAAAAGCTTTTAGCTAAATTTAGCCCATAGGTTATTTTTTACGCATTGGTATATGTCATTTTTTCATAACTTTTAATTTTTACTATGGATCATATATTTTTTTTAAACAGTTGAATCTTTTTTTTTTACGTTCAATACGTTCAAATTACGATTTCAACGTCCAATACGTTGAATTTACGATTTGAACGTTCAAAACGTTGAATCTACTATTTCAACGTTCAAAACGTTGAATCTACGACTTAAATTTCGACTCGGGTTCTTCCTTTTTTTTTTAAATTATTGATAAAATATGCGATTGTCAAAAAATTAGTAATTGTAAGTGCATTGGCCATCATTTTGGAATAATAACTCTTCTGCAAACAAAACCTTTCAAAGAGCCTGTCAGACTTCTCCAACTATCACACTTATATGAATTCATTGTGACTGAAAATGTATTTGCGATTCCTGTCGAAAATTTACTATCAGTATGTTTTTATATTAATACAGGTAATAAACGTTTATTGAAAGAAGAGTTTCGTAAATTTATTTACGAAATAAAATAAATTAAATAAAAAAATTTATTGGGCATAACAGATATATTTTTAATTTTCGGATACCATAAAAAAAAAAAATATTTGTTTTGTTTTTGAAACACCCTAATATTTTTTTTTTTTTTTTTTTTTTTTTATATATACAATTTATATATACAAATATTCTTAGTTCAATATATTATTTAACACTATTTGAAATTTTATTATACATTTTTCAAAATTATACTCAGCTACTTGTGCTGAGGTAAAATAAGATTTTACTAAAATTTTATAAAATGTTGTACAATAATTTTCTTACGAGCAGTTTGAATTAATTTATATTTTTAACTTTGCAAATAGCTTAAATTACCCCCCCCCCCATCTTAAGCGTCTCCTACCAATACCCTTTACTCAATAATATTCATAAGCTTCATAAACATATTTTATTGAATGGTCATCTTTTGAATAACACAATTCATGTCAATATTAGTATTAGGACCATCTAGCGGAACACTGGCTCGTGCAGTTGAATGATTCAAACGCTGTGAACTAAACGTTTTACTCACGAGGTTTTGTTCAGAAGTTTAATTCAGAGGTTATTTTGAGTTATTCCTAACATAAGTATTTCGTTCAGTTCAAGGCATGATATGGTAGGGATAAAATTCACACCCTTACACTCACACCTTTTCGTTGACCCAATTGAACACGAAGATTTTTACTCACCGGCTTAAAACAACAGACTGAATTTTTTTAAGATCGGAACGAAAAGATAGTGTCCTAAGCTGAATACGTATAGTATCGTGATACGATCGGTCTTCACAAAAGGTTTTCTTCAACTGTCTAAGTTTTGGTCATTGAACTAAATGTATTTTGTTCATGAATTTTACTTGATTGAATCACGGCTGTGATTCAATCAGCACCCCTGAATATAATAAAATAAATTATTAAATAGTATTTTATTGTGGTGACGAATTCATATGCACTATCATAGAATTATTACGCTGAATAATTAATTTATTAATTAATTGATAATTACACGAACGCGCTTCACTTGTTCATAAAAAATTTGATCGTACACGGCAAGAAAAATAACGTCAGAGTGAGTATACGTATCACTATTCTGGCTCTATACGCTGTATACTGAACTTTCTTAACAATACAACGTATAGCCAATTTAGCTATACGGATCCTCACCCTGGCAAAACAGATACTCAAATCATTGAAACTACATATGTTTACAAATCTCCTAACCTAAATGCATATTTATAATTTAATGATACTATGTACTAATAAATTAACATGTGAGCATTTTTAAAAAAGGAATACGAATCGTTACACTGTAAAAAATTCGCGGAGTGAATGCGGATTAAATCCGGAGTGAATGCGGAGTGAATGAATTTTTAATTATTCACTCCCCTCGGAGTGAAATTCACTCCGGAGCGGAGTTTTGAAAATATTATTAATAAAATATAACTCCACATAATAAAATCGAAGTAAAAATTCGCGTATTACATTATTGATCAGCTGATATGCACACACATACACACATACATATTTAGACACACACACGCACGCACACATTTGCACACACGCACACATTCGAACACACGTACACATTTGCACACACAAACACATTTGCACACACGCACACATTGGCACACACGCACATATTTGCACACACGCAAAAATTTGCACACACGCACACATTTGCACACACGCACAAATTTGCACACACACACAAATTTGCACACACGCACACATTTGCACACACACACACATTTGCACACACGCACATATTTGCACACACGCACAAATTTGCACACACGCACACATTTGCACACACGCACAAATTTGCACACACGCACACAAACACCTGCACACACTCTAACACACACATGCACGCAAACACACACTCGCACATGCACACACACACACATTGTTTAGCAGTTTAGTATAAATTAATATAACTTTATTCAAGTATTAAAACTCCGGAGCGGAGTGAATTGGGAGTGAAATACAATCCGCGTCACTCCGCAATCACTCCGCTAAAAAAAACTCCCAATTCACTCCAAAGATACTTTAGGTGTCATACTATAACGTGTATGTGAAATAAATGAGCTGACATTATTCATATCTTCAGTAAATATGCCTTTTCTTTTCGCCCTTAAATCCCCCCCCCCGCCCTCTAATCACTCCAAAAATCATTACTCATCGATTACTAACCAGAATACCATTCAACGAGTTACAAAATTTTAGAAGAAAGT
Source organism: Microplitis mediator (assembly GCF_029852145.1). Taxonomy (NCBI): domain Eukaryota; kingdom Metazoa; phylum Arthropoda; class Insecta; order Hymenoptera; family Braconidae; genus Microplitis; species Microplitis mediator. The sequence goes on from NC_079976.1 coordinate 23,113,015, forward strand.
AATTTCATCAACTACAAGTTAAAATTTGATTAAGCATAGAATTTAAGTTATTAAAGGGATTTCCATTATTTTAGCTACAATGAGGATTTCCATGTTAAACCATGGCTAAATGAACATAGAAATCTGAACTAGGTTCCCCTATGAATTTTGGCATGGTGTCGGTACCCATTGTAAAAAGCTACACAGGAATCCATACTAGATTTGCAAGTGAATTGGAAATGGCGTTCCCATGGAAAGCCCTCTAAGAACCTATATAGCAATCTGCGTACGTGAATCATTTCGCAGAGTAATATGTGTAAATTTTTCAGCGATTTCTATCGACGGTTGTTTCCGTGGGTTTCTCAACTAATAAAAAATAAATCAAGTGTCTGCAATTGTTAATTAAATAAATTTATACAGTTATATGGTTTGGATTAAACAAATCTTAAACAATCATTTAATGCATAACTAATTTATTTAACTATATAAGCAAGTATTATCATTATAATAATTATTTTTATAAAAACACTACAAATACTACTAAAGAATCATATAATCATTGCTATGTAGATATCGTCAAAAACCGAAATCAAAATCAAAGTTAATTTATAACTAACGTCCCAATCCAGGATGTTTGGGTAATTCGGGTAATTCGTGAAACACTTTCCCTTCGAAGCGTACGGTACCGTAAGGATCTTTGCTTGGTTCAAACATATGAATCTCACCAGAAAAGTCACCGTCTGGTACACCACCCGGTGGTAATTTTTCTTTTGGAAATTTATATTTGCTTATTTCAAAATCCATGCCCTGCAAAGAAATAAAGTAATGAATGAATAAATTTTAGAGTCAATAAATGGAAAACATAAATAATTACTGCTATAGCTGGACACTGTGTAGGGAATTGGCCTTTTGGTATTCCATGGCTTAGAATATCGTTTGCGAATTCTTCATTTTCCAATGCTTCGCAGATAGTTACATCAAACTCTGCAACGGACGATCCCTCAAAGTCAATATTTCCTTTCAACTATTTTTTAATTTAAGAAGATTGATTTTAATAATTTATTCGTTTCATTTTATGTTTGCAAAAATTACCCTCATAGTGTCAGGCAGATCTTTTTTTAATGGAATTTTACAAGATCCTATGTCTCCTGGACTAGATATTTCGCAGGACCAATCACCAGTGAATGGATTGTTTGCCATATTATTGGCTGTTAATTTATCAAATTTTATCATTAGCTGAAATTAAATTAAGTTATATTAATCAAGTAACTCGATATTTTTCTATGCTGTTCGCGATAGATCTTAATAACTGTCTGGCAAATCCAATTTACCGTAATTTTCGGTGGATTACCCTATTTTAACGTTCACAGAAAAAACAATTAATTTGAATCAAGAAAAACATTATTGATTCAAGAAACGTACTTAATCTGTCTCGGTAATTCTTTCATCCATTAGTTCAATGTCTAAGATCTACTTGTAACTTTTTTCTGCAACTTAACATTATGTTTTTTAAATAATAATTACTGTTAGTAAAATGCTACGAATTTATATAAATTTTTATTAGGCCATTTCATTATTAGGCCAAATTTCAAAAAATTTCATACAATTTAAAAAAAATGATTGATTTACGGGTGCTTATATTTAATTTATGAGTTATTTCATTTTATAATGAATTTATACTTTTTGAAATTTGAAAACTTACTTCCTGTCCAATTGCCAAATTGGCTGACAAAGCAGTCAGTAAAAGTTGAATCAACAGACGTTTCATGATTTTACAAGCGAGTAATTCAAACTCATGTACAAATTAGAATTCAAAGTAATGAGATTTTTTTTCGCGGCTATTTATATTGGTTTCCATTACACGAATATTGTTACCGAATCTATTGTATAAAATTTTATTTGTTATACATTGTTATTTAATCAAATCAAGATTAGTCATTTGTAATTAATATCTGCATCAAATGAATTGAAACAGGATGTTGAGTTATTTTATCATTTATTATCAATATATAAGAAATAATAAACACAAAAAAATAATTGTTATCTTACTTTATATAATTTAGTTTAGTCCGGAAATTACTATCCGTAAAAAAATCTAATCATAAAATTTTTTAAAACTGCATGAAACTTTATCAAATTCCATACAGTTTATCAGACAGTGATTATAGTTAAAAAAAAAAATATTAACTCACAAAAAATAAATTTAAACTAGATCTTATATACACTGGTCCCAAAAATGAAGGGATAGGAAAAAAATTCTAAATTTTTGGGTGATTTTCAACATGCTGTAACTCAGTAAAAAATGGTCGTAGAAAAAAAATAAAAAAACCAAATTGTAGCCTCAAGTTTCTCGTTTTTAGATCTGGACTTTCGATTAAAAATTAACTTAAAAAATAATTGTTTGTTTCCATTGATTAAAAACCCGGTTTTCAAATTTCGCCAATAAGGTATTGACAGGTAGAGTTACAATGTATTTATATGTACGAAATAACCCTAAAAGCCAAGTTAGCTCGAAAGCAACTGTAATTTGATAATTTAAATTATCGAAATTTGCTGCCCGCATTAACCGACAATTTGATAGCAAACCTTGGAAAAAAATCTGTCTATCGGTTGACCCTGCGGGTCAGCCCTAAAACTTCCGGCTGTTTTCGAGCTCAAGGATCTCAGAATAGTTTCCTAGGACCTCAAAACGTCAACATCTGATGAAAATTCGATTTTCGTAAATCGGACCGAAACCAATAACTTCCCGAATTTTTGAAAATTTACAATTTTCTTAGCGGGAAGTTAAAAATTAGCTGTTAATGTTTCCTCAATTTAGAGGTAAATTTTTAACTTCCCGCTAAGAAAATCGACGATTTTCAAAAAATTGGGAAGTTATTGTTTTCACCCCAATTTCCGAAAGTCGAGTTTTCATCAGATGTCGACGTTTTGAGGTCCTAGGAAACTATTCTGACTATTTTCAGAATGATGCCCGAGTGTATGTGTGTGTGTGTGTGTGTGTGTGTGTGTGTGTGTGTGTGTGTGTGTGTGTGTGTGTGTGTAAACTCTTTGTAACTTTTTAACTAATAAACCGATTTGGATGGTTGAGGTTGCAATTGAAAGAACTTGTTGGCCCTCAACTTTCCAGAAAATTTCAGATCATTTGATCGAGTAGACTCGAAAATATTGGCGAATTACGAAAAAAAAAAAAAATTTTTGTTTTGGTTTTCTTGTGATTTCTCAGAAACGCCTTAAACGATCGACTTCAAAATCTAATCAGCTCTAGAACTTGATAAGCCGCGTCGAATGCCACCTCAACCATCTCAATCGGTTAATTTGTTCGAGAGATATCGTTGGCGAAAGAAATGATAAAAAACGGTTTTTTTCGATTATCTTTGAAGTGACTCATCCGATCAATTCTAAAATTTAATCAGCTTTCGAATTCGAGAAAACGCGCCGATTGCCACCTCAAACGTCAAAATCGGTTGATTAGTTCAAAATATATCAGTGCTGAAAAGTTAAAAAAATATCATTTTATGTTATTTTTTCCGGATAAATCAAAATATAATGTGCTAAAATGTGTCTGAAATCATACCAACTCTTTCTCAATATAGTCCCTTTCGATCATCAGATAATGTCATGTAACTTGTTCCTTAGTTTTAAACATATTGTCAGCAAAAAATTGAAAAAACCCAGTCTTTAATGTTTTTCTCGGATATTCCATATATTATTGGTCTGACCTAAGTCAAAACTCATTCAAATCTTGATTTTGATCACTGACATTGATTTCTGCCTCAATACATGTACTTCAGAGAACATAATCGAAAATAAAAATTTAAAAGCCGCTTCTTCATTAATGATTTTTGATTCTTAACTTTTAAACTCTAGCATAAAACGTTACTTGTTAGATCTTGAAAAGCTCATAAAAAAATGATTGCATGTAATAGCATTTTCGAGCTCGAAAATATATTCACAGTTATGTTTTCAAGCTCCTTGAGCTCGAAAACAGCGGGAAGTTTTGGGGCTGGCCCACAGGGCCAACCGACGCCCAGATTTTTTTTCTAGAAAAAATACCCTAATAAAAGTTCCCATGAAATTTTCGTGAAATGGCTGTCAAATTCGGGCTTTTCCGTTTTCGACGGTAATTTGTATGCTCGCGCGTGTTTTGGTCTCCGGACAAAATATCCCTTCGACAATTAATCCCCCGATGGTTGACCCTGAGGACTTCTATCCGAAACGGTTTTGAAATGCGTTTGTATGGTGATGTGGCAAATAAACAATGAAAAATTCAGCCGTGTGCACACCGATGGCGTTTATTTTCCTATGTGTAGCCGGTTACTCACCATCTTGTAATAGATTAAATAAAAATTAAAATATTTAATGATTAATTTTATTTAAAACCGTACGATGGACGGTGGCGTTATAGGTCCAACCAATTTATAATTTTTTGGTAACTTCAATATTATGATTAGGTATGGGGCAGGATGTGTTGGAGGTGCCTCACTGACGATTCCACCAACACATCTAGGATGAAACCTAATATTGTTCGGTTTCTATTAAACTTCAAGTTTGATAAAGATTATAAGTTTGGTGATTTGACGCGGCAAATCACACATTTTAATACGCGATATCTACTAATTATCGACCAGTTATTAGGTAGATATTTAAGTGTACACGACTCAGTTTAACATCAAAATGGCGGCTTATGTGTCATCATCTTTACATATACTTGTACTCACTTATAAAATCTATGTTCGCGATCCTTCGGCCCTTATAATTCGTTCATCCATTAGTTCAATATATATAAGATCTACTTCTAACTTTTTTTCGCGACTTACTATTTGTTTTTCTTAAATAATAATTACTGTTAGTAAAATTCTACGAAATTTTATAAATTTATACTTGGCCATTTTCAGTATAAAATTTTATACAATTTAAAAAAAAAAATTGTTTCACAGGTTCTTATATTTAATTTATGAGTTATTTTATTTAAAAATGAAATTATACATTTTGAAAACTTACTTCCTGTCCAATTGCCAAATTGGCTGACAAAGCAGTCAATAAAAATTGAATCAATAGACGTTTCATGATTTTACACGCAAGTAATTTAAATTTGTGTTCAAATTAGAATTCAAAGTAATGAGATTTTTTTCGCGGCTATTTATATTGGTTTCCATTACACGAATATCGTTACCGAATCTATTGTATAAAATTTTATTTGTACCACATTGTTATTTAATTAACTCAAGATTAATAAATTGTAATTAAGATCTACACTTAATGAATCGCAACAGGATGTCGTGATATTTTATTTTTTATTATCAATATATAATAGATAATAGGAACAAAGAAATAATTGTTTCCTTACTTCTTATAATTTTAATTACATCCGGTATAATAGAGGGCTTATCCTTGTCAAGTCTGGTCTCCCCTTAATATTATAGTCGAATAGAAGGGCGCCACTGGAAGATGGACTCGGCCTTCCAGAACCGGAGATGTTAAATTTTATTGTAATTCAATCATTCAGGGTCGCTTGTAATATTTTTTGAGAGAGGAGAGGAATGGTGAAATAGGCTGAAATAATTTATATATTGTAACTGGGTGATAATTATAATGTTCAAAATTAAATCAACCTGATTTCCCACGGTTGATTAATTACCCTGAGTACCCCATATGCGTTACTATTTTGTCGACTTGTCGCCGGGCACGCCAATTTAAGGGGCTCGTCCTGCAGATCCGATGAAAATTTAAATAGCAGTGGTTAATTTTCCGATAAGGGCCGAAGGATTGCGAACATAGATTTTATAAGTGAGTACAAGTATATGTAAAGATGATGACACATAAGCCGCCATTTTGATGTTAAACTGACTCGTGTACACTTAAATATCTACCTAATAACTGGTCGATAATTATTAGATATCGCGTATTAAAATGTGTAATTTGCCGCGTCAAATCACCAAACTTATAATCTTTATCAAACTTGAAGTTTAATAGAAACCGAACAATATTAGGTTTCATCCTAGATGTGTTGGTGGAATCGTCAGTATTAAAAATTAATCATTAAATATTTTAATTTTTATTTAATCTATTACGAGATGGTGCACCATCTTGTATATTGATTGTCTTATTGAGAAGGTTATTTGCATGTTTGCATGTTTAGGTTTCCACTATATTTAAATGGTGTATTACCGTAAGAAGGACGGTGTGGCTCAATAAGTTATAGATCAAATTGAACGGAATATAGTATAGGGCCGGATAGCTCAACTGGTAGAGCACTCGGCGCGTTACCGAATTGGTCTGGGTTCGATTCCCAGTTCGGGCTATCTATATTTTTCTCAATTTATCTATAAATTGTCTTATTGAGAAGGTTATTTGCATGTTTGCATGTTTAGGTTTCCACTATATTTAAATAAATACTCATGAGTATCCGGCTACACGTAGGAAAATAAACGCCATCGGTGTGCACACGGCTGAATTTTTCATTGTTTATTTGCCACATCACCATACAAACGCATTTCAAAACCGTTTCGGATAGAAGTCCTCAGGGTCAACCATCGGGGGATTAATTGTCGAAGGGATATTTTGTCCGGAGACCAAAACACGCGCGACCTTACAAATTACCGTCGAAAACGGAAAAGCCCGAATTTGACAGCCATTTCACGAAAATTTCATGGGAACTTTTATTAGGGTATTTTTTCTAGAAAAAAAATCTGGGCGTCGGTTGGCCCTGTGGGCCAGCCCCAAAACTTCCCGCTGTTTTCGAGCTCAAGGAGCTTGAAAACATAACTGTGAATATATTTTCGAGCTCGAAAATGCTATTACATGCAATCATTTTTTTATGAGCTTTTCAAGATCTAACAAGTAACGTTTTATGCTAGAGTTTAAAAGTTAAGAATCAAAAATCATTAATGAAGAAGCGGCTTTTAAATTTTTATTTTCGATTATGTTCTCTGAAGTACATGTATTGAGGCAGAAATCAATGTCAGTGATCAAAATCAAGATTTGAATGAGTTTTGACTTAGGTCAGACCAATAATATATGGAATATCCGAGAAAAACATTAAAGACTGGGTTTTTTCAATTTTTTGCTGACAATATGTTTAAAACTAAGGAACAAGTTACATGACATTATCTGATGATCGAAAGGGACTATATTGAGAAAGAGTTGGTATGATTTCAGACACATTTTAGCACATTATATTTTGATTTATCCGGAAAAAATAACATAAAATGATATTTTTTTAACTTTTCAGCACTGATATCTTTTGAACTAATCAACCGATTTTGACGTTTGAGGTGGCAATCGGCGCGTTTTCTCGAATTCGAAAGCTGATTAAATTTTAGAATTGATCGGATGAGTCACTTCAAAAATAATCGAAAAAAACCGTTTTTTATCATTTCTTTCGCCAACGATATCTCTCGAACAAATTAAACGATTGAGATGGTTGAGGTGGCATTCGACGCGGCTTATCAAGTTCTAGAGCCGATTAGATTTTGAAATCGATCGTTCGAGGCGTTTCTGAGAAATCACAAAAAAACAAAAACAAAAAAATTTTTTTTCTTCGTAATTCGCCAATATTTTCGAGTCTGCTTGATCAAATGATCTGAAGTTTTCTGGAAAGTTGAGGGCCAACAAGTTCTTTCAATTGCAACCTCAACCATCCAAATCGGTTTATTAGTTAAAAAGTTACAAAGAGTTTACACACACACACACACACACACACACACACACACACACACACACACACACACACACACACACACATACACTCGGGCATCATTCTGAAAATAGTCAGAATAGTTTCCTAGGACCTCAAAACGTCGACATCTGATGAAAACTCGACTTTCGGAAATTGGGGTGAAAACAATAACTTCCCAATTTTTTGAAAATCGTCGATTTTCTTAGCGGGAAGTTAAAAATTTACCTCTAAATTGAGGAAACATTAACAGCTAATTTTTAACTTCCCGCTAAGAAAATTGTAAATTTTCAAAAATTCGGGAAGTTATTGGTTTCGGTCCGATTTACGAAAATCGAATTTTCATCAGATGTTGACGTTTTGAGGTCCTAGGAAACTATTCTGAGATCCTTGAGCTCGAAAACAGCCGGAAGTTTTAGGGCTGACCCGCAGGGTCAACCGATAGACAGATTTTTTTCCGAGGTTTGCTATCAAATTGTCGGTTAATGCGGGCAGCAAATTTCGATAATTTAAATTATCAAATTACAGTTGCTTTCGAGCTAACTTGGCTTTTAGGGTTATTTCGTACATATAAAAACATTGTAACTCTACCTGTCAATACCTTATTGGCGAAATTTGAAAACCGGGTTTTTAATCAATGGAAACAAATAATTATTTTTTAAGTTAATTTTTAATCGAAAGTCCAGATCTAAAAACGAAAAACTTGAGGCTACAATTTGGTTTTTTTATTTTTTTTCTACGACCATTTTTTACTGAGTTACAGCATGTTGAAAATCACCCAAAAATTTAGAATTTTTTTCCTATCCCTTCATTTTTGGGACCAGTGTATATAAGATCTAGTTTAAATTTATTTTTTGTGAGTTAATATTTTTTTTTTTAACTATAATCACTGTCTGATAAACTGTATGGAATTTGATAAAGTTTCATGCAGTTTTAAAAAATTTTATGATTAGATTTTTTTACGGATAGTAATTTCCGGACTAAACTAAATTATATATAGTAAGATAACAATTATTTTTTTGTGTTTATTATTTCTTATATATTGATAATAAATGATAAAATAACTCAACATCCTGTTTCAATTCATTTGATGCAGATATTAATTACAAATGACTAATCTTGATTTGATTAAATAACAATGTATAACAAATAAAATTTTATACAATAGATTCGGTAACAATATTCGTGTAATGGAAACCAATATAAATAGCCGCGAAAAAAAATCTCATTACTTTGAATTCTAATTTGTACATGAGTTTGAATTACTTGCTTGTAAAATCATGAAACGTCTGTTGATTCAACTTTTATTGACTGCTTTGTCAGCCAATTTGGCAATTGGACAGGAAGTAAGTTTTCAAAAAGTATAAATTCATTATAAAATGAAATAACTCATAAATTAAATATAAGCACCCGTAAATCAATCATTTTTTTTAAATTGTATGAAATTTTTTGAAATTTTATATCGAAAATGGCCTAGTAAAAATTTATATAATTTCGTAGCATGTTACTAACAGTAATTATTATTTAAAAAACATAATGTTAAGTTGCAGAAAAAAGTTAGAAAGAAGTAGATCTTAGACATTGAACTAATGGATGAAAGAATTACCGAGACAGATTAAGTACGTTTCTTGAATCAATAATGTTTTTCTTGATTCAAATTAATTGTTTTTTCTGTGAACGTTAAAATAGGGTAATCCACCGAAAATTACGGTAAATTGGATTTGCCAGGAAGTTATTAAGATCTATCGCGAACAGCATAGAAAAATATCGAGTTACTTGATTAATATAACTTAATTTAATTTCAGCTAATGATAAAATTTGATAAATTAACAGCCAATAATATGGCAAACAATCCATTCACTGGTGATTGGTCCTGCGAAATATCTAGTCCAGGAGACATAGGATCTTGTAAAATCCCATTAAAAAAAGATCTGCCTGACACTATGAGGGTAATTTTTGCAAACATAAAATAAAACCAATAAATTATTAAAATAAAATTTTTTTAATTAAAAAATAGTTGAAAGGAAGTATTGACTTTGACGGATCTACAATTGCAGAGTTTGATGTAACTCTTTGCGAAGCATTTGAAAATGAAGAATTTGCAAAAGATATGCTAAGCCATGGAATACCAAAAGGCAAATTCCCTACACAGTGTCCAGCTAAAGCAGTGATTATTCATGTTTTCCATTTATTGACGCTAAAATTAGTTTATTCATTTCTTTATTTCATTGCAGGGCATGGATTTTGAAATAAGCAAGTATAAATTTCCAAAAGAAAAGTTACCACCAGGTGGTGCACCAGACGGTGACTTTTCTGGTGAGATTCATATGTTTGAACCAGGCAAAGATCCTTACGGTACTGTACGCTTCGAAGGGAAAGTGTTTCACGAATTACCCAAAGTTCCTGGATTGGGACGTTAGTTATTAATTAACTTTGATTTCGATTTCGGTTTTTGACGATATCTACATGGCAATGATTATATGATTCTTTAGTAGTATTTGTAGTGCTTTTATAAAAATAATTATTATAATGATTATACTTGCTTACGTAGTTAAATAAATTAGTTGTGCATTAAATAATTGTTTAAGATTTATTTAATCCAAACCATATAACGGTATAAATTTATTCAATTAATAATTGCAGACAATTGATTTATTTTTTATTAATTGAGAAACCCACGGAAACAACCGTTGTGTAGAAATCGCTGAAAAATTTACACATATTACTCTGCGAAATGATTCACGTACGCAGATTGCAAAATAGATTCTTATGGGGCTTTCCAAGGGAACGCCATTTCCAATTCACTTGAGAATCTAGTATGGCTTCCTGTGTAGATTTTTACAATGGGTACCGACACCATGCCACAATTCATAGGGAAACCTAGTTTAGATTTCTATGTTCATTTAGATATGGTTTAATATGGAAATACTCGTTGTGGCTAAAATAATGGGAATCTCTTCAAAAACTTAAATTCTATGCTAAATCAAATTTGTAATCGATGAAATTACTATTTCTGAAATTTTGTAACTCGTTGAATTGTATTCTGGTTAGTAATCGTTTAATAATGATTTCTGTAGTAATGAAGGGAGGGGGGGGGGATTTAAAGGCGAAAAAAAGGCATAATTTCTGAAGAAATGAATAATGTCAGTTTATTTATTTTACATACACGTTATAGTAAGGCATCTAAAGTATCGTTGGAAAAAATATCAAGAAATAAGTCCACACGGCGAGAAAAATACTGTCAGAATGACTATCCAATGTATCTTTAAACGACGTATCGTCAGAATAACGATTCGTATACCTTATTTAACCCTTTCCTTACCCACGCTATGAGCGTGGCGCCGCCTTTTTTAAATTTTATTTTTTTTCTCGTAACTACTTCAATTCGTAGTTTTGAAAAAAATTTAATTCTTTCTTTGATCTATTAAAAAATTTTTAATGCTATTTACATGCATAAAAACCCTTGGAAAATATTTTTACATTCTAAAATTCGAGACCGAGTTTGAGAAAGCGGCGCTCTGCCGCCCATCGTGGGTAAGTCTCCCGATCTTTTTCAAACTGCGCTGTTGCCAAATTTCTTTGCCACCAGTATTTTAGCCTGTTTTACCACACGTTCAACACAACTGTGCAATAAGCACTCATCAATTGTTAACTGAACGTGACATGACGAAACGCATCGAATTTTGTAAGACTATCACGGAAATGTTTGAAGCCGAAGAACTTGATGAGAAAATGATTATTTCTTCCGATGAAGCACATTTTTGGATGAATGGGTACGTAAACAAGCAAAATTATCGGTTTTGGGGAACGGAAAATCCTAACATATCGTTAGCGAAGTCCCTTCATCCACTTAAAGTAACGGCATGGGCAGCGATTTCAGTAAAAGGGATTTATTTGCAATTCTTGGAATCTACGGTAACAGGAGAGAGTTACAAACAGCTTTTGGAAACGAAATTCTTTCCTTATGCAAAAAAGAGGGGACTGGTTAAAAATTTTTACTTCATGCAAGATGGAGCGACGCCGCACCGTACTCATGAGGTGTTTGAAGCTATTAATCGCGTATATGAGACTCGAGTAATCGGTCTGGGATACCCTAAATTTGTTCAAGGCGGACTAGAATGGCCTCCGTACTCACCGGATCTAAACCCTTGTGATTTTTTCTTGTGGGGTTATATAAAAGATCATTGTTACGCTAAAAACCCCAGTACAGTAGAAGAACTGATCGCGGCCATCCAGAAAGTGGTTCGCGGCATTACGAACGATATGTTGGTGTGACGTCACGACGTCGTATTCTTGCTGTCAATCAATTTATTAAAAATCGTACATACTATGCCATCTGGCTACGCATGAATTAATTAATTAGCAAATGACTTCCAGCCATTATTACGGCTGATGATTTTTAAATTTGAATTAAAATTCAAATTATTTTTATGAAATATTGTTGTTTAATAAATATAAATAAATATGATAATGAAATATCAAATGATAAAAAAATAAATGATTATAAAATTTGAATATAAATTCAAATTTATATATTTTATAATTAATAATAAAAATTGAAATTTATAAATAAATGAATAAGTAAAGAAATAATGAAATAGTGAAATGATAAAAATTTCTGAATGTGAAATATGAAATAATGAAAAGAAATAATGAAATGAAAATGAAATTATATGAACGAATAAATAATGAAAATAATTAAATAAGTATGAAATGAAAATAATGAAATTATTATTATAAAAAAAAATATGAAATGAATTTTGAAACATCTTTAAGAGATAAAGATATTTGTTGTTAAAAGAAAGAAATAAAATTAATTATTAATGATATGTTTATTAATAAAGAAATGAAATAATAAATGAATATGAAATGAAATTATGAAATGATATAATAAAATATAATTAAATAATAATTATTAATAAACAAGTTATTAATAATTAAAAATGAAATGAATTATAAATGTTTAAATAATAAAAGAATATATTGCAATAAAGGAAAAAGTAAGAATCAATAAATATTGATTTATGAATTCGACTCCAATGCTTTATGCGTATGTTGCTAACTGCATTAGAAGTCATGAAAAATATATATATAAATAATAATTATAAAAAATATTGATTCAATTATGACCAATGAAATAATTGGTATAATTAAATAATTATTGGAAGGGATGTTACTACCTGGTAACAGCTCTTCTGGAAATTGAAAAAGATTTCAGTTTCCTAAGTGAGCTCATTCGTCATTGACGAAATTTTAATTATTTAAAGGCAAAGTCCTGAATTTTATTAAATCATTAATAATGGTGATTTAATTGTTTATAAACTGAATTATTAAAATATAATTCAGAAGTTTTTTTAAAAATAATAGTTAAATTATTCAAAAGTAGTAATTCATTTAATTAATAAATAATTTTGATAAACATTCCATCGATTATCAAATCTAATTTGAATTATTTAAATATAATTCATTTAATAAATAAAATTCAATATTGATAAAATTACATCAATTATCAAGGGTTGAGAAGGAAGAATAATAAATAACAAATCAAATAAATAATTGTTGATAATAATAATAATCATCAAACAAATCAAGGTAACAATTTAATTAAATAAATAATTAATAATAAATTTAAATAATAAATTGATTGTTTAAATAAATTGTATAACAAGTGAAATCAAGAACTAAATCATTTTAAATTTAAATTTAATTTTGTTTTGTAATAAGTTTTAAATAATTGTTTTGATTTAAATAAATTTGGAAGTTGTTTTAATTTTGCTTTTATTATTTTACTAAATTAATTAAATTTTATTTTACTTAATTTTTAATAATTTTAATTATTTCTTAGACAACGAACCGTAAGTATTTTTATTTTAATTTTATTTTTCATAAACAGTCATCCTTATAGCTCCGTCCCAGTTATTTCGCTCGGCGAAGGCTAAACAGGAGCACAACTCTTAATATGTGTTATTTTGACGTAACATTGGACACAGTTTTTCACAATTTTAAAAAGAGAATTGATTTTTGTGCACAATCTAACGGTTCGCACTTCGAAAATATATATCATTAATCATTGTACTTCTTCGTTATTTTTATAAGATGCAATAAATTGATATAAAAAATTTGACTCGATTTTATTTATGTGCGTTTAAAACTGCAGAGTTTCCTCTTTAAAGCAATTTGGCTTTTCTAATTCTGTGCACGTGTTTTGAAATGACAGCCAATTAGTTTCAGCAACTTCCTATTGGACACCCTGTATATAGCAATCTGCGTATGTGGATCATTTCGCAGAGTAATATTTGTAAATTTTTCAGCGATTTCTACGCAACGGTTGTTTCCGTGGGTTTTTCAACTAATAAAAAATGAATCAATTGTCTGCAATTATTAATTGAATAAATTTATACAGTTATATGGTTTGGATTAAATAAATCTTAACAATTCTTTGATGCACAACTAATTTATTCTACATAAGCAAGTATTATCATCATAATAATTATTTTTATAAAAGCACTACAAATACTACTAAAAAATCATATAATCATTGCCATGTAGATGTTGTCAAAAACCGAAATCAAAATCAAAGTTAATTAATAACTAACGTCTCAATCCAAGAGGTTTGGGTCACTCGTGAACTGCTTTCCCTTCAAAGTATACAGTTGCGTAAGGATCATTGCCTGGTTCATACATCTGAATGTTACCAAAAAAGTCACCATCTGGTATACCACCTGGTGGTAATTTTTCTTTTGGAACTTTATATTTGCTTATTTCATAATCCATGCCCTAAAAAAAGAAAGTAATGAATAAATAAATTTTAGAGTTAACAAATAGAAAACATAAATAATAACTGCTTTAGCTGGGCACTGTGTAGGGAATTGGCCTTTTGGTATTCCATGGCTAAGAATATCTTTAGTGAATTCATTTTCAAATGCTTCGCAAAGAGTCATATCAAAATCTACAATTGTAGATCCGCCAAATTCAAGATTTCCTTTCATCTATTTTGTAATTTAAAAAATTCCATTTTAATAATTTATTCGTTTCATTTTATGTTTACAAAAATTACCCTCATAGTGTCAGGTACATCTTTTTTTGTTGGAACTTTACAAGAGCCTATGTCTCCTGGACTAGATATTTCGCAGGACCAATTATCAAAGTATGGATTATTTGGCACCAAATTGGCTGTTAATTTATCAAATTTTACCATTAGCTGAAATGAAATTTAGTTGTATTAATCAAGCAATTCGATAGTTTTTAATGCAGCCATTTTCGGTACAAAATTTCAAAAAATTTTATACAATTTAAAAACAAAGATTGTTTTACGGGTTCCTATCCCGGGTCGAAAAATTTGATCTGATTTTAGTCAACTGGACTGTATTTGGACTACTTGGTCTGTTATTGAACTTCGATAAAAATTTTAATCTGATTTTGATCTACCCAGACTGAAAAATTTGACCTGATTTTAGTCTGATTGAACTATTTGATCTGATTTTGATCTTTTACGAAAATTTTAAGCTGTTTTCGACCTGCTACTTTGAAAAACAAACGCGTTACGAGCAGACTAAATTAGATTAATTCGTGAACTTTAAAAAATTTTAGTTCTGAAAATTTACAAGGACAAAACTAGATTAAATCATGGACTTATAAAATTTTTATTTATGGGCAATACTTATGAAAAAACATTAAGTTGCAGAATTGATTATGTTTTATTTACTATTTATTTACTATCTTTTGTTTAAAAATGTCGGCAGTTGATGAAAATTTGACAGCTTAATTTTTTAGTTGTCTTCATTGAATATTTATATCATTGAATAAAAGTGATAAAACAACTCTTAAAATGTCAAGAATTTTCTCTTATTTACGGGATAAAATTGAAAATATTTTGGCATAAGAAAACATCAAAATTCTTGTGCTACGGAGAAAAATGTTGGCTCGAAATCTACCAATTTTTATTATGCTGTCGACCAAACTTGAAACAGAAAGTAAAGTATTCAAAAAATTACTATGCTCTTATAAAAAATTATTATGCTGCATCAAAATTATTATAATGTATGGAAGTAATTGATATTGAAGCTTATCGATAAGTTTCTCGCGCGTAATAAGTAATGTGATACAGTATAATCATTTTTTGTAAGAGCACGATAATTTTTTGGATGCTTTACTCCCTGTTTCAAGTTTAGTCGACAGCATTGTGAATATTGGTAGGTTTCGAGCCAACATTTTCTCTGTGTGACATCTTATTATGGAAGCGCATTAGCATATTTTAAATACCAAGAAAATTAAAATAAATTCATAAATCTAGATTATTATTATTATTATTATTATTATTATTTATAT
Source organism: Microplitis mediator (assembly GCF_029852145.1). NCBI lineage: Eukaryota > Metazoa > Arthropoda > Insecta > Hymenoptera > Braconidae > Microplitis > Microplitis mediator. The sequence goes on from NC_079976.1 coordinate 23,128,997, forward strand.
TTATAAAAAGTCCTGTATTTGTCCTTAAAAACAATTAAACACAGACCAATAATTATAATAAAAAAGTCTGTTTTTAGTCTAAACGCGATTTAAAACAGACTAAATATCATACGAAAATAAGTCTGATATTAGCCTGGATATGGAATAGTACGGGCAAAAACAGATTAAATTCTTAGATAAAATAAAGACGATTTATAAACTTGAATTAAAGGAAAAATATTTGAATTTATCATTTATTTTAAAACAGATCTAGTTTTTTGACCCGGGATGTTTAATTTATGAGTTATTTTATTTTAAAATGAAATTATATTTTTTGAAAACTTACTTCCTGTCCAATTGCCAAATTGGCTGACAAAGCAGTCAATAAAAATTGAATCGTTAGAGGTTTCATGATTTTACAAGCAAGTAATTCAAACTCGTGTACAAATTAGAATTCAAAGTAATGAGATTTTTTTTCGCGGCTATTTATATTGGTTTCCATTACACGAATATCGTTACCGAATCTATTGTTTAAAATTTTATTTGTAACACATTGTTATTCAATCAAATCAAGATTAATAAGTTGTTATTAATATCTGCATCAAATGAATTGAAACAGGATGTTGAGTTATTTTATCATTTATTATCAATTTATAATAAATAATAAAAAAAAAAAAATATTAACTCACGAAAAATAAATTTCAACTAGATCTTATATATTAATCTAATGAATAAGGATATTTCTAAGCTAACTCCTTCTGTCACAGGAAATAAAGAGACTTTGGGCAAAGTAGACTTGGAAAAGTCCGCCCGGGGTATCATTTCTCTGTACTATAGTGATCAGGTCGCTTCGACTTAGAAAGTATATGCACATATATGATATGCACCGAGAATAAGTACACAGAGAAAAAAGTTATCTTGAATCAAGACAATATTTTGAAAGAAATGTTTTTAGGAACCAAGTCTAGATTTTCTTGGGCCAAGAGAATTTGTCTTACTTAAAGAAAATTTGTCTTGGTCAGAGAAAGTTTCTAATTTATACGAGAAAATTTAGGTTTTCAAAAAAATTTTCTTGAATCATGAATATTCACTTTTCACAAAGAACGAATTTCTAAGAAATCTTGACGTTTTGAGGTTCTAGGAACCAATTCTGACTAATTTCGAAATGATGTCCGAGTTTATGGATATGTATGTATTGTAACCGGGATTTGGTTATTATTACAACATCATGCTCGGAAGAAAACTACACGGAAAGAAAATTATGGGAAGTATTGCTATGCATTATGGGAATGGTTCCCATAATGGTATGGGAATAGTACCTATACTACTATAGGGATGGTTCCCATATATTATGGGAACCATTCCCATAATAGTATGAGAATAGTTCCCATACCATTATGGGAATGGTTCCCATATTGGTATAAGAACTATTCTTATAATATTATGGGAACTATTCCCATAATGTTATGGAAACCATCCCTATAATATCATAAAATTTTTTTTTTGCACATCAGTGTAGAAATTTCCCAAAATTTGAATTTTCTTGAATGTTTTGTGCTGACAAAAAATTCTTGTTAAAAATTTTAATGTTTTTTTGCCAAATACGATTTTTTTTTTCAATGTTTGAATTTTTGTTTTTATGTTTAATAATATTTCTGTGTATTGTAGAAGTAATTACCACACTTCTTTAAATTAATTTTTTCATGATAATATGGGAACCATTCCCATAATATTATAGGAATGGTTCCTATAATAGTATGGGAACTATTCCCATAATATTATGGGAATGATTCCCATAATGGTATACGAACCATTCCAATTGCATTATGGGAATCATTCCCATAATATTATAGGAATAGTTCCCATACTATTATAGGAACCATTCCCATAATATTATGGGAATGGTTCCTATAATTTATGGGAATGGTTCCTATAATTTATGGGAATGGTTCCTATAAATTATACAGTATTTATTTTATATAAGAATTCAATCCGTTTTTGCCCGTACTATTCCTTATCCAGGCTAATATCAGACTTATTTTCGTATGATATTTAGTCTGTTTTAAATCGCGTTTAGACTAAAAACAGACTTTTTTATTATAATTATTGGTCTGTGTTTAATTGTTTTTAAGGACAAAAACAGACTTTATTTTCTACAATATTTAGTCTGTGTTCAATTGTTTTTAAGGACAAATACAGGACTTTTTATGAATATAAATAATAATAGTAATAATAATAATCTAGATTTATTAATTTATTTTAATTTTCTTGGTATTTAAAACATGCTAATGCGCTTCCATAATAAGATGTCACAGAGAGAAAATGTTGGCTCGAAACCTACCAATTTTTACAATGCTGTCGACTAAACTTGAAACAGGGAATAAAGCATCCAAAAAATTATCGTACTCTTACAAAAAATGATTATACTGTATCACATTACTTATTACGCGCGAAAAACTTATCGATGAGCTTCAATATCAATTACTTCCATACATTATAATAATTTTGATGCAGCATAATAATTTTTTATAAGAGCATAGTAATTTTTTGGATACTTTACTTTCTGTTTCAAGTTTGGTCGACATCATGATAAAAATTGATAGATTTCGAGCCAACATTTTTCTCCGTAGCACAAGAATTTTGATGTTTTCTTATGCCAAAATATTTTCAATTTTATCCAGTGAATAAGAGAAAATTCTTGACATTTTGAGAGTTGTTTTATCACTTTTATTCAATGATATAAATATTCAATGAAGACAACTAAAAAATTAAGCTGTCAAATTTTCATTAACTGCCGACATTTTTAAACAAAAGATAGTAAATAAATAGTAAATAAAACATAATTAATTCTGCAACTTAATGTTTTTTCATAAATATTGCCCATAAATAAAAATTTTATAAGTCCATGATTTAATCTAGTTTTGTACTTGTAAATTTTCAGAACTAAAATTTTTTAAAGTTCACGAATTAATCTAATTTAGTCTGCTCGTAACGCGTTTGTTTTTTAAAGTAGCAGGTCAAAATAACTTAAAATTTTCATAAAAGATCAAAATCAAATCAAATAGTCCAATCAGACTAAAATCAGGTCAAATTTTTCAGTCCGGGTAGATCAAAAACAGATTAAAATTTTTATCGAAGTTCAATAACAGACCAAGTAGTCCAAATACAGTCCAGTTAGACTAAGATCAGATCAAATTTTTCGACCCGGGTATAGCAATGCAATCTATATGTTATTTATTATTTTTTTATTTCAATATTTTATATCATAATATGCATAGCGTTATCTTATCATCTTTACATGCAGCATAATTCAATAAATGTTTACATACTGTTACCACTTCCGTCAATCTATGTGTTTGTATCACTGATGACCTTGTTAATGGCCTATAAGCTGTGGGGTCTTAAATAATAAAAATTAAATTAAATGTGAACGCACATATTTCCATTTACAATCTCAAGACTAATAACAATAATAATTTATGAAAACATCTATGATGATGAATAGCTTGGATAAAACTATGAGTCTCTATTATATAATGACACGAATATTCTATAGTAAATTCTTAGTCGAAGGATTCTAATGATATAAGATGAATAAATTTATCAACAGATCAACTTATCTTCAGAAGTTTCTTGGGTAATGAGTAATAAATAAATATGTACGTGTAGTTATTCACGGAGTTGCAATAGTATATTTTATTTTAAGATTATATTATAGAAGAATAACTTTTACTATGTATACCATAGCAATTATTGTGTTTATTGCGGTATTAAATCCAGTTAACATTTATAGTGAACAAACTACTGAAAATTTCGACTATACTGTGATACTTGATAAATATTCCGATTATAGTTTAGACGCAGATATTGAAACTTATCGAAGTTACGCAGAAAAACTAATTCAAGGTGCAGGAGGTCTGATTAGTTCAATAAAAAGTTCATCAAATTCAAGTTCATCCGGGGGGATAACAGGATTTTTAAAAAAATCAATACAAACAATATTAACACCTGTGCGAAAAATAGCCGCAGTTGCAGGAAAAGGATTTGGTACATTTCTTAATAATAATAAAGATCGACTACGAGCAATATTTCCAGGTAGACATTTTTTAAAAATAATAAACAATGAGTAACACACTGTAAAAAATCCGGAGTGAATTTTGATTGAAATTAAATCCGAATTCACTCCGCCACTCGGAGTTTCGGAGTTTTAAAAAAAATCACTCCGCATGCATTGGGAGTTTTTTTTTAGTGGAGTGATTGCGGAGTGACGCGGGTTTTATTTCACTCCCAATTCACTCCGGTCCGGAGATTTAATACTTAAATAAATTTATATCAATTTATATTGAACTGCTAAACAATGTGTGTGTGTGCGAATGTGTGCTTGTGTGTGTTCGGATGTGTGCAAATATCTGCGTGTGTGTCCGCGTGTGTGCAAATGTGTGCATGTGTGCAAATGTGTGTGTGTGTGTGTGTGCAAATGTGTGTGTGCAAATGTGTGTGTGCAAATGTGTGCGTGTGTGCAAATGTGGGCGTGTGTGTGCAAATGTGTGCGAGTGTGTACAAATGTGTGTGTGTGTGCGAGCGCGCGTGTGTGTCTAAATATGTGTGTGCGTATGTGTGTGCGTATCAGCTGATCAATAATGTAATACGCGAGTTTTTACTTCGATTTTATTGAGTGGAGTTATTTTTTATTAATAACATTTACAAAACTCCGCTCCGGAGTGAATTTCACTCCGAGGGGAGTGAATAATTAAAAATTCATTCACTCCGGATTTAATCCGCATTCACTCCGCGAATTTTTTACAGTGCATTGTTCCTGCTAATATACGTTATCGGTTAAGTGGATTAATGTCTGTGTATCTGATATTATGAATTGAAAGCCCATCTTATGATAATTACTGATAACGCGAGTTTAATAGCTGATATAGTGGACACATTTAATTGTTATCTTTTGCAAACGAGTAATTAATAATATAATTCATTTTATATTATTTTTATAATTTTGTAAATTAATTTAACAATAAATAACACCGGCCCACAAAAAAAAGTGGTCAGTACTTTTGACCGGACCTATCTATCTTTATGTATTTCGACGCGCCGAATCCGAATCTAAAGTCAGTTTTGCCCGTACACCCTCAAAATTTTGAGTAAATTGCAAAAAACTATAAAAATCGCCAAAAATTCGCAGTTTTGGTAAGAAAAAAATTTATGGAACTATAGATCAAGTATGATTTTCATTTATTTTGGTCCGCTGAATCCAAATCTGAAGTTTATTCAACCATACCCGGGAAAAAACGATTTTATATGATCATATATAATCATATATGTTCATATACAATTTATATATGATCATATAAAAGTTTTTATGATCTTATAAAAATCTTATAAGAATTTATATAGTTTTATAAAGATTTTATAACAATTAATGTGATTTTATATAAAGTTATATATAACTTTATGACAATACCAGGTAAAGTTTCATATGCTTATATATAGTCATATATGATCATATAAAAACTCATATGAAATTTTTATAATAATTCGTATAATCTTATAAAATTTTTATAAAATTCCATGTAACTTCATATAAGGTTATATATAACATTATGAAATTAAAAGAGCACGTTTTATATGGTTATACGTAACCATGTATGATCATATGAAATCTTATATGACCTTATAAAATTTTTCTAAGAATTCAGATAATTAATAAAAATTTGTGATTTTATATGAAGTTATAAATAAATTTGTATGATTACAAAAGAGTTTAATACGGTTATATAAAATTACATATGAGTATATAAAAGTTTATATAGTTTTATGATTCGTATATATAAATTTCTATGGTCTTATAAGCAGGTTATCTTAAAGAAACTTATAATTTATATGAACGATCATCAAAGTTGAGCAGCATTGAGGTATAACATTTGTTGGATGGGTGACCCCTTGGCAAAATAGCAGTTAACCGATAGATGTTTTTTTTTTTTTTGTTCATGCACGATTATATATAATTATATATCATCAGATCCTGCCAATTTTGAGATCTAATCATACATGAGTTATTGTATATATGATTAGGTAAAATCATTTTTTACCGGGTATATATAACTTTATATGATTATATAAGATTTTATATGATTATATAAGATTTTATAAAGTCGTACAAGTTTTTATAGGACCAATTTCTTTATAAAACTTTATATGATTTTATATGAGTCACTTTTATATGATTTATATATGATCATATAAGAACTTTTTTTCTCGGGTAAGCCTTTTAAAATTCAAGTAAATAGCAAAAAATCCATGGAAATTGCGGAAAATAACAAAAAATTTCAGTTATTGTGATAAATTAAATTCTATAGAGCTAGATTAATTGATCAATCATGATTTTTATGCATATATGTATATCTGTAAAAATCTAAGTAAATATTAAAAAATCTCTGGAAATTAAAAAAAATTGATCTTGTTGTGATAAAAATCATTTTTTAAATCAAAACAAAACATATATTATGGTATTTGATTCACGGAGTATAAATTTAAATTTATTTTTCAGATTTTGATGGCTTTCCAGTCTTGTAATTTTTTATTAATTTTAAATTTCAACAATTTGTAAATAAATGTAAATGAACAGAAGAATAGAAAAACAGCCCAAAATCGGAAAGGTCGTTCCTTATCTTCGTATGGTTTTTAAAAAAGATTCTTTGATAGAAATAAATTTAATTAAGTTCAATCAATTTTTTTTATGACTGTATTTGCAATTTTCCGCAGTAACATAATTTTTTTGAGGGCTAACGGGCCAAATAAACTTTAAATTTATATTTATTTACAAATTGTTGAAATTTAACAAAAAATGAATTCTTATTATTATAATTTTTCATATATTTAACTAATTTCTATTTATGTCATTTCGATATTTCCTGGATGAGTTTTTTTGTCAGAAGATATTTTGTCGATGGGTCATTTAGCCTGGTGATGAAAACGTATAGAATCATGTGTCATGTTCACTTATTTTTTTAGGTACACGATGGTGTGGTGATGGGAATAAAGCACGCAGTGAAAATGACAGTGGCTTATTTAGAACAACTGATGTTTGCTGTAAACAACACGATCAATGCCCGTTCAATATACAGAGTGGACAGAGCTTTGGTCCTTTAATGAACAATGGCGCGTTTACAAGGTCTGTTATAATAAAAACAAAAATTACTCACCTTCATGTATTCTATTTATCCATACATATTAATTAGAAGTGTGCGAATCGGATTCAAATCAAATCAAACGTAACTATTCAATTTGAAAATAGAACCGAGTAATTCAAATTTTCAAATAATTCGATAAATTCGAATTACTCGATTCGAATCAAGAAAATTCTGATTAATTTTCGAATATTCAATTTTTATTCGAAGGTAAATTTAATTTTTTTAAGTAACTAACAGTAATTATTTTGCAGATTCGTGTCCAAGCTCAATTTACCTCCGATAAAAAATTGAATTATTGGAAAAATATTACAATTTTAAGTCGTTCAGAACAAAATTTTTGAATCATTCACAACTTATCGAATAATTCGCAAACTTACAAATAATTTAAAAAAATATACGAATAATTCGTAAGTTCTAATTATTTGCACATCTCGAATATTAACACTAATTTTTATCTTTGTCTAGATCATGGTGTACATGCGATCAAGAGTTCTACGATTGCTTAAAAAATGCTAACAATCCCATTGCTAGAGAAATTGGTCATACATATTTTACATTTCTAGGACCTCAATGTATCAATTATGGATATCCAATTGTATCTTGTCTCGAGCGTGGAGGGTATTTAAATAATTCTATAATTTTAGTTTAATATTGCACATCTTAAGTGCGAACGCGCTATGTGCTCCTTCCGATGAAAATTATTCTTTCGACTAATTCGTTCACGTTAAATCGTCTCTACACTTCTTTGATTACACTAAAATAGCTTAAATTGTATGTTATTGAAAAGATAATTTATTAAGGAATACTTTCGACTTGGCATCTAGTCGATTAATACAATGATGGGAATTGTTCCCATACTTATGGGAACTTTTCTCAGAAAGTATGCGCCTGTATCCCATAATTTCAACTGATCATTACCATAACGGTATGGGATGATATTTCATAAACGTACACGGAGAGAAATTTCTGGTAACAATTACAATATATTATGGGAATGGTTCCCATAATGCGAGGTAACCGGTTTTCTTGATGATGCTGTCATTGATGGTGACATCATTCCCCTTGGAATATGAAGAAGTCTACCATCGCATGTCATCATCAGGGTTTGAGTCCAACCGAGCGCGTCCCCGGGTGGCGGATAGGGGAATGGCCCTCACGACTACTCCTGTCGATATCATCTTTAATAATTTTTCGTGTGGAGGAAAGTTTGGGTTAGTGAGTTCTATAGAGGGTTGCTACTGGCTTAACGACTGGTGTGTGACCCGGAAAAGACTCACTGCGGACCACTCAGGAGAAGCTATACTCCTTAAAAACAGAGACGAGCGTGATGGTTAAGGTGTTAAATTTCTTTGAATATGATGGAACAGGCGAATAAAGGAAATTTGTTTACGGAGCAGGGGAGGGATACCCCAGCCACGGCATCGTCAGGTGGGTTAGCAGCACCTGCGGGGTCGACATCCAGGAATGGTTCCCATATTGGTATAAGAACTATTCTTATAATATTATGGGAACTATTCCCATAATGTTATGGAAACCATCCCTATAATATCATAAAATTTTTTTTTTGCACATCAGTGTAGAAATTTCCCAAAATTTGAATTTTCTTGAATGTTTTGTGCTGACAAAAAATTCTTGTTAAAAATTTTAATGTTTTTTTGCCAAATACGATTTTTTTTTTCAATGTTTGAATTTTTGTTTTTATGTTTAATAATATTTCTGTGTATTGTAGAAGTAATTACCACACTTCTTTAAATTAATTTTTTCATGATAATATGGGAACCATTCCCATAATATTATAGGAATGGTTCCTATAATAGTATGGGAACTATTCCCATAATATTATGGGAATGATTCCCATAATGGTATACGAACCATTCCAATTGCATTATGGGAATCATTCCCATAATATTATAGGAATAGTTCCCATACTATTATAGGAACCATTCCCATAATATTATGGGAATGGTTCCTATAATTTATGGGAATGGTTCCTATAAATTATACAGTATTTATTTTATATAAGAATTTAATCTGTTTTTTCCCGTACTATTCCTTATCCAGGCCAATATCAGACTTATTTTCGTATGATATTTAGTCTGTTTTAAATCGCGTTTAAACTAAAAACAGACTTTTTTATTATAATTATTGGTCTGTGTTTAATTGTTTTTAAGGACAAATACAGGACTTTTTATAAATATAAATAATAATAATCGAGATTTATTAATTTATTTTAATTTTCTTGGTATTTAAAACATGCTAATGCGCTTTCATAATAAGATGTCACACAGAGAAAATGTTGGCTCGAAACCTACCAATTTTTACAATGCTGTCGACTAAACTTGAAACAAGGAGTAAAGCATCCAAAAAATTATCGTGCTCTTACAAAAAATGATTATACTGTATCACATTACTTATTACGCGCGAGAAACTAATCGATGAGCTTCAATATCAATTACTTCCATACATTATAATAATTTTGATGCAGCATAGTAATTTTTTGGATACATTACTTTCTGTTTCAAGTTTGGTCGACAGCATAATAAAAATTGGTAGATTTCGAGCCAACATTTTTCTCCGTAGCACAAGAATTTTGATGTTTTCTTATGCCAAAATATTTTCAATTTTATCCAGTAAAGAAGAGAAAATTCTTGACATTTTAAGAGTTGTTTTATCACTTTTATTCAATGATATAAATATTCAATGAAGACAACTAAAAAATTAAGCTGTCAAATTTTCATTAACTGCCGACATTTTTAAACAAAAGATAGTAAATAAATAGTAAATAAAACATAATCAATTCTGCAACTAAATATTTTTTCATAAATATTGCCCATGAATAAAAATTTTATAAGTCCATGATTTAATCTAGTTTTGTCCTTGTAAATTTTCAGAACTAAAATTTTTTAAAGTTCACGAATTAATCTAATTTAGTCTGCTCGTAACGCGTTTGTTTTTTAAAGTAGCAGGTGAAAAACAGCTTAAAATTTTCATAAAAGATCAAAATCAGATCAAATAGTCCAATCAGACTAAAATCAGGTCAAATTTTTCAGTCCGTGTAGCTCAAAAACAGATTAAAATTTTTATCGAAGTTCAATAACAGACCAAGTAGTCCAAATACACTCCAGTTAGACTAAGATCAGATCAAATTTTTCGACCCGGGTATAGCAATGCAATCTATATGTTATTTATTATTTTTTTATTTCAATATTTTATATCATAATATGCATAGCGTTATCTTATCATCTTTACATGCAGCATAATTCAATAAATGTTTACATACTGTTACCACTTCCGTCAATCTATGTGTTTGTATCACTGATGACCTTGTTAATGGCCTTTAAGCTGTGGGTCTTAAATAATAAAAATTAAATTAAATGTGAACGCACATATTTCCATTTACAATCTCAAGACTAATAACAATAATAATTTATGAAAACATCTATGATGATGAATAGCTTGGATAAAATTATGAGTCTCTATTATATAATGACACGAATATTCTATAGTAAATTCTTAGTCGAAGGATTCTAATGATATAAGATGAATAAATTTATCAACAGATCAACTTATCTTCAGAAGTTTCTTGGGTAATGAGTAATAAATAAATATGTACGTGTAGTTATTCACGGAGTTGCAATAGTATATTTTATTTTAAGATCATATTATAGAAGAATAACTTTTACAATGTATACCATAGCAATTATTGTGCTTATTGCGGTATTGAATCCAGTTAACATTTATAGTGAACAAACTACTGAAAATTTTGACTATACTGTGATACTTGATAAATATTCCGATTATAGTTTAGACGCAGATATTGAAACTTATCGAAGTTACGCAGAAAAACTAATTCAAGGTGCAGGAGGTCTGATTAGTTCAATAAAAAGTTCATCAAATTCAAGTTCATCCGGGGGGATAACAGGATTTTTAAAAAAATCAATACAAACAATATTAACACCTGTGCGTAAAATAGCCGCAGTTGCAGGAAAAGGATTTGGTACATTTCTTAATAATAATAAAGATCGACTACGAGCAATATTTCCAGGTAGACATTTTTTAAAAATAATAAACAATGAGTGACACACTGTAAAAAATCCGGAGTGAATTTTGATTGAAATTAAATCCGAATTCACTCCGCCACTCGGAGTTTCGGAGTTTTAAAAAAAATCACTCCGCATGCATTGGGAGTTTTTTTTTAGTGGAGTGATTGCGGAGTGACGCGGGTTTTATTTCACTCCCAATTCACTCCGGTCCGGAGATTTAATACTTAAATAAATTTATATCAATTTATATTGAACTGCTAAACAATGTGTGTGTGTGCGAATGTGTGCTTGTGTGTGTTCGGATGTGTGCAAATATCTGCGTGTGTGTCCGCGTGTGTGCAAATGTGTGCATGTGTGCAAATGTGTGCATGTGTGCAAATGTGTGTGTGTGTGTGTGCAAATGTGTGTGTGCAAATGTGTGTGTGCAAATGTGTGCGTGTGTGCAAATGTGGGCGTGTGTGTGCAAATGTGTGCGAGTGTGTACAAATGTGTGTGTGTGTGCGAGCGCGCGTGTGTGTCTAAATATGTGTGTGCGTATGTGTGTGCGTATCAGCTGATCAATAATGTAATACGCGAGTTTTTACTTCGATTTTATTGAGTGGAGTTATTTTTTATTAATAATATTTACAAAATTCCGCTCCGGAGTGAATTTCACTCCGAGGGGAGTGAATAATTAGAAATTCATTCACTCCGGATTTAATCCGCATTCACTCCGCGAATTTTTTACAGTGCATTGTTCCTGCTAATATACGTTATCGGTTAAGTGGATTAATGTCTGTGTATCTGATATTATGAATTGAAAGCCCATCTTATGATAATTACTGATAACGCGAGTTTAATAGCTGATATAGTGGACACATTTGATTGTTATCTTTTGCAAACGAGTAATTAATAATATAATTCATTTTATATTATTTTTATAATTTTGTAAATTAATTTAACAATAAATAACACCGGCCCACAAAAAAAAGTGGTCAGTACTTTTGACCGGACCTATCTATCTTTATGTATTTCGACGCGCCGAATCCGAATCTAAAGTCAGTTTTGCCCGTACACCCTCAAAATTTTGAGTAAATTGCAAAAAACTATAAAAATCGCCGAAAATTCGCAGTTTTGGTAAGAAAAAAATTTATGGAACTATAGATCAAGTATGATTTTCATGTATTTTGGTCCGCTGAATCCAAATCTGAAGTTTATTCAACCATAAGCGTTTTAAAATCCAAGTAAATTGCAAAAAACCCATGGAAATTGCGGAAAATAACAAAAAATTTCAGTTATTGTGATAAATCAAATTCTATAGAGCTAGATTAATTGATCAATCATGATTTTTATGTATATATGTATATCTGTAAAAATCTAAGTAAATATTAAAAAATCTCTGAAAATTAAAAAAATTTGATGTTGTTGTCCCGGGTCAAAAAATTAGATCTGTTTTAAAATAAATAATAAAATCAAATATTTTTCCTTTAATTCGAGTTTATAAATCGTATTTATTTTATATAAGAATTTAATCTGTTTTTGCCCGTACTATTCCTTATCCAGGCCAATATCAGACTTATTTTCGTATGATATTTAGTCTGTTTTAAATCGCGTTTAGACTAAAAACAGACTTTTTTATTATAATTATTGGTCTGTGTTCAATTGTTTTTAAGGACAAATACAGAACTTTTTATAAATAATAATAATAATAATAATAATCTAGATTTATTAATTTATTTTAATTTTCTTGGTATTTAAAACATGCTAATGCGCTTCCATAATAAGATGTCACAGAGAGAAAATGTTGGCTCGAAACCTACCAATTTTTACAACGCTGTCGACTAGACTTGAAACAGGGAGTAAAGCATCCAAAAAATTATCGTGCTCTTACAAAAAATGATTATACTGTATCAAATTACTTATTACGCGCAACGAACTTATCGATGAACTTCAATATCAATTACTTCCATACATTATAATAATTTTGATGCTGCATAATAATTTTTTATAAGAGTATAGTAATTTTTTGGATACTTTACTTTCTGTTTCAAGTTTGGTCGACAGCATAATAAAGATTGGTAGATTTCGAGCCAACATTTTTCTCCGTAGCACAAGAATTTTGATGTTTTCTTATGCCAAAATATTTTCAATTTTATCCAGTAAATAAGAGAAAATTCTTGACATTTTGAGAGTTGTTTTATCACTTTCATTCAATGATATAAATATTTAATGAAGACAACTAAAAATTAAGCTGTCAAATTTTCATTAACTGCCGACATTTTAAAACAAATGATAGTAAATAAATAGTAAATAAAACATAATCAATTCTGCAACTTAATGTTTTTTCATAAGTATTGCCCATGAATAAAAATTTTATAAGTCCATGATTTAATCTAGTTTTGTCCTTGTAAATTTTCAGAACTAAAATTTTTTAAAGTTCATGAATTAATCTAATTTAGTCTGCTCGTAACGCGTTTGTTTTTTAAAGTAGCAGGTCGAAAACAGCTTAAAATTTTCATAAAAGATCAAAATCAGATCAAATAGTCCAATCAGACTAAAGTCAGGTCAAATTTTTCAGTCCGGGTAGATCAAAAACAGATTAAACTTTTTATCAAAGTTTAATAACAGACCAAGTAGTCCAAATACAGTCCAGTTAGACTAAAATCAGATCAAATTTTTCGACCCGGGGTGATGAAAATCATTTTTTAAATCAAAACAAAACATATATTATGTTATTTGATTCGCGGAGTATACATTTAAATTTATTTTTCAGATTTTGATGGCTTTCCAGTCTTGTAATTCTTTATTAATTTTAAATTTCAACAATTTGTAAATAAATGTAAATGAACAGAAGAATAGAAAAATAGTTCAAAATCGGAAAAGTCGTTCCTTATCTTCGTATGGTTTTTAAAAAGATTTTTTGATAGAAATAAATTTAATTAAGTTCAATCAATTTTTTTTATGACTGTATTTGCAATTTTCCGCAGTAACATAATTTTTTTGAGGGCTAACGGGCCAAATAAACTTTAAATTTATATTTATTTACAAATTGTTGAAATTTAACAAAAAATGAATTCTTATTATTATAATTTTTCATATATTTAACTAATTTCTATTTATGTCATTTCGATATTTCCTGGATGAGTTTTTTTGTCAGAAGATATTTTGGCGATGGGTCATTTAGCCTGGTGATGAAAACGTATAGAATCATGTGTCATGTTCACTTATTTTTTTAGGTACACGATGGTGTGGTGATGGGAATAAAGCACGCAGTGAAAATGACAGTGGCTTATTTAGAACAACTGATGTTTGCTGTAAACAACACGATCAATGCCCGTTCAATATACAGAGTGGACAGAGCTTTGGTCCTTTAATGAACAATGGCGCGTTTACAAGGTCTGTTATAATAAAAACAAAAATTACTCACCTTCATGTATTCTATTTATCCATACATATTAATTAGAAGTGTGCGACTCGGGTTCGAATCAAATCGAATGTAACTATTCAATTTGAAAATAGAACCGAGTAATTCAAATTTTCAAATAATTTGATAAATTCGAATTACTCGATTCGAATCCAGAAAATTCTGATTAACTTTCGAATATTCAATTTTTATTCGAAGGTAAATTTAATTTTTTTAAGTAACTAACAGTAATTATTTTGCAGATTCGTGTCCAAGCTCAATTTACCTCCGATAAAAAATTGAATTATTAGAAAAATATTATAATTTTAAGTCGTTCAGAACAAAATTTTTGAATCATTCACAACTTATCGAATAATTCGCAAACTTACAAATAATTTAAAAAAATATACGAATAATTCGTAAGTTCTAATTATTTGCACATCTCGAATATTAACACTAATTTTTATCTTTGTCTAGATCATGGTGTACATGCGATCAAGAGTTCTACGATTGCTTAAAAAATGCTAACAATCCCATTGCTAGAGAAATTGGTCATACATATTTTACATTTCTAGGACCTCAATGTATCAATTATGGATATCCAATTGTATCTTGTCTCGAGCGTGGAGGGTATTTAAATAATTCTATAATTTTAGTTTAATATTGCACATCTTAAGTGCGAACGCGCTATGTGCTCCTTCCGATGAAAATTATTCTTTCGACTAATTCGCTCACGTTAAATCATCTCTACACTTTTTTGATTACACTAAAATAGGTTAAATTGTATGTTATTGCAAAAATAATTTATTAAGGAATACTTTCGACTCGGCATCTAGTCGATTAATACAATAATGGGAATTGTTCCCATACCTATGGGAACTTTTCTCAGAAAGTATGTGCCTATATTCCATAATTTCAACTAATCATTACCATAACGGTATGGGATGATATTTCATAAACGTACACGGAGAGAAATTTCTGGTAACAATTACAATATATTATGGGAATGGTTCCCATAATGCATGGTAACCGGTTTTCTTGAAATGTTGATATAGGAACGGCACCCATATACTGTAGTTATCATTACTATAATATTATAGTAATCGTTATCATAATATTATGGTAACCGTTACCATAACATTATGGTAATCGTTACTATAATATTATGGTAATCGTTACTATAATATTATGGTAATAGTTACCATATATTATGGTAATGGTTACCATAGCACATGGTTACCATTACCATAATATTATAGTAACCATTACCATAATACATGGTAACCATTACCATAATATCATAGTAATCGTTGCCATAATATTATGGAAACCATTACCATAGTGTTATGGTAACCATTACCATAATATATGTTAACCATGACTGCATATTATGGTAATGGTTACCATAATATTATGGTAACCATTACTACATCATTATGGTAACCATTACCATAACATCATGGTAATGATTGCCACATATATGGTAACCATTACCATCATATATGGTAATCATTACCATAATATCATAGTAATCGTTACCATAATATATAGTAATGGTTACCATAATGTTATGGTAATGATTACGATAATATTATGGTAACCACTATCATAATATCATGGTAACGTTTACTATAGTATTATGGAAACGACTACTATAATATTACGGTAATCATCACCAGAATTCTTTCACATGCGATATGGGAACTGTTACCACAATTTTAGGAATTATTCCCATATTTATGGAAACTTTTACCAGAAAGTATGGGTCTATATTCCATAACTCCCTCGGAAGATGATGGTGATGATGAGGGTAGCGCCCTTCATTCTTTTGGGATGAATGATGATGCTATCATTGATGATGTCATTGATGGCGACATCATTTCCCTGAAAGATGAAGAAGTCTACCATCTCATGTCATCATCAGGGTTTGAGTCCAACCGGGCGCGTCCCCGGGTGGCGGATAGGGGAATGGCCCTCACGACTACTCCTCTCGACATCATCTTTGATGATTTTTCGCGTGGAGGAAAGTTTGGGTTAGTGAGTTCTATAGAGGGTTGCTACCGGTTTAACGACTGGTGTGTGACCCGGAAAAGACTCACTGCGGACCACTCAGGAGAAGCTATACTCCTTAAAAACAGAGACGAGCGTGATGGTTAAGGTGTTAAATTTCTTTGAATATGATGGAACAGGCGAATAAAGGAAATTTGTTTACGGAGCAGGGGAGGGATACCCCAGCCACGGCATCGTCAGGTGGGTTAGCAGCACCTGCGGGGTCGACATCCAGTTACTGCTCGACGCTCTTGGTTGACCAGTTGGCCAAGGGAGCAGCTAACGTCGACACGTCAAGTGAAGGACAGGTTACAGCTCCTAGAAACCTAGTGTCCGAGAGTCTCACATCAAGAGATGCGGTGATATCAAGGGAGGATTCTGGCCTCCAGGAATTGCAAGACGTCCTGAAGGAGACCCTTCGGATCATTGTAAAGAAGAGGACGTCCGCGAACGAGGTGACTGCTGGTGTAGAAGAGGCATCGCTCATCCTAACGCAGCTTTTGACACATTGCAAAACTTGGAAGGTCTCCCAGAGAAAGCTGGTGACTAAAGAATTGAAGGAGCGAGAGCACCTTGTCTAAGAGTGTCAGCGACGGGAACAACTCCTAAAGGAGGCACGGCAAACGAAGACCCCGAAGAGGGAAACGGAGAGAGTACCTGAACAGAAGGAGGAAGAACACTCCATCATACCAAAAGGGCCTGAAGAGTTCGTCGTTCTTTCTTACGCTAAAGTCACAACCAGAGACAACACTCCCTGCGGTAATGAGGTCCCGAAAGGGAAGCGCTCCTTGTCATCGCCCGAGGAGGGTGAAAGGGAGCAGAAAAAGAAGAAGGACAAGGAGATCGCGGATAAGAAGTCAGACGACGAACAATTCACCGTTGTGAAAGGAAAAAAGAAAAGGTAGAAACGAAAGAAGAAGGAGATGGCTGCAGCAGCAGGGATAAGTGGAGCGAAGGGACCGGGGCAGGATGGGGCATCTGATGGACCAACGACGGAACGGACCACAGCATTACTTACGTGATCGTTTTTTGATCTATGAGACTACTCTTGGCGAGATGATGAAGAAGCTGAGTGGAGGAGTGGCACAGGGTTCGGTCTTAGGACCAGAACTCTGGATCATCCTTTACGACGCACTTCTACGTCTAGACCTACCGAATGAAGTAATACTGGAGGGGTTTGCTGACGACGTGACAGCGCTAATCCTTGTGCGCTCTTCCAAGAGTGTTTAAAGATTGGCAAGCTTGGTCGCGACCAAAGTGGACGCTTGGCTCAATGACCACGGTATGGCATTAGCTAAAGTGAAAACTGAGGTCATAGTACTCACAGCCCAGAGGTGGTTTCCGAGTCCTCTTCCTGCTCTCGTCGTGGTTCAGCACGTCGAGAGTGGAAGTTCTCTGAAATACCTCGGGGTGACGATCGATATGAAACTTACGTTTCGCGATCAGATTGTCGGTGCGGCTAATAAAGCGGCAACGTTGGTGGCGAGCCTTTCCCGGTTGATGCCAAACGTCGGAGGACCGTAGACGGGTTCTCATGAGTGTCTCAAACTCGATAATGCTTTACGGAGCAGAAGTCTGGTGTGAGTCACTTAAAGTAGAATGCTATCATTGACGACTGGTATCTGTTCAACGGAGAGGCGCGTTGAGGATAACTTGCGCTTACCGAACGGTTTCGAAAGCAGCCGTGATGGTCATCGCGGTAGTGATTCCGATCGAAATTTTAGGGTTCAAGAGAAAGCGCATCTGGGATGCCCGTCGGGCTGGGGAAGAACCGTTGGAAAGAGTTAAGGCTCGAGAACGCGAGGAAACCCTGAGACTCTGGCAAGAGCGATGGGAATCTGCGGAAACAGGACGCTGGACATTCAGGCTCATTAAACGAGTCCGAGACTGGATAATGCGGAGGGAGGGGGAAGTAGATTACTATGTCTTCCAATTTCTGTCAGGTCATGGTCAGTTTAATGAGTACTTGTATCGCATGGGGATCCGAACCGAACCTTACTGCCAATTCTGTCCGCAAGTTGTCGACTCTACCGAGCACACTTTCTTTTTCTGTCAGCGTTGGTCTGAAATACGGCTGCGCTTTCAGGAAGAGAAGGAAGTGCCAAATGTTGCTGACCTGGTGATCCCTTGGATGTTGGTGACGGCAGAAAATTTTAAGACCATGACAACGTATGCCCGAGAAGTGATAAGAGAGAAGAAGAAAGAAGAAATCGAATAGAGTAGAGTAAGAAGAACAACAGCGACGGCGAGAAGAAGAGGAGGACTAATACTACGAAGTTATGCTCACGCAGTCCCGTAGTATTAGGTCCGAAGAGGGAAGGGAGTGAGGTTTTTAGCCGGTAGGGCCCCCAAGGATACGATTATTTACTTGCGGTAACATCTAAAGTAATAAATCCTTGAGGAAGGAGTCCGGCACACGGAGGGCAATATGCATATGGTCGGCAGTTCATGCTTTCCATATGGGTATTGTCTTCTACGGTGCGTAATAGGATTTTTTCCCTCACCCTATTCCCAAACAAAGAAAAAAAAAATATCCCATAATTCCAAGTAATCATTACCATAACGATATAGGATGATATTTCATAAACGTACTAGGAACGGTTACCATAAATTTCTCTCCGTATACTAGGGACGGCTACCATAAGTTTTTCTTCGTGTATCCAAGTAATAATAAAAAATTTGAATGTTAATAATTATCGTGAGCGCTTGAGGTGTGCCCTTTTTGGATTTTTCAATTTTTTTTTAATTTTAACAATTTGTTTTGTTTTTTCTTTTTCATAGGAAACGGATATTGCAAAGAAAGTGCATAAAATATGAATTTGACTCATCAAAAAATTTAACACTTCAATGGTTCGATAATCCCGATTTTTAATCATAAACTTTACTCAGATGTTGATACTTTTTTCGTAGAAATATTTTATCATTAATCTTTATTAGAGTGATTAAATATATTTATCCATACACAACAAATTGATAATAAATGATATATTCTGCGAAAGATTATGTATTTATATTCATTAATTTTTGTATCATGAGTATAATAAATTTATCATTTATATCTCAATCATTACGTTCAACTCTTCAAAAGTAGTTTAGTCTTATCAATTATTTTAATGTTTTCGCAAACCTCAATATATATTTCGTTAATTTAAATAAATTTATTATAAAATATTTAAATTTCTAAGGAAATCAATTTCTTAATCTCTAAATTATTATTTTTTTTAGTAAATTAGTTTTTTGTTTGATACTTTTGAAAAAATGTTTAAAAGCCACTTGTACTTTGGTAAGTATCGATATTTTGAAAATTTGTTTAAAAACGCCTGGGTCGAAAAATTTAATCTGCTTTTGGTCTAATTGAACTATTTAAGCTGTTTCTGATCTGTTATAAAAATTTTAAGCTGTTTTTGATCTGTTGTTTTGAAAAACAATTGCGTTACGGGCAGACAAAACTAGATTAATTCTTGAACTTCAAAAAATTTTAATTCTGAAAATGTGCAAGGACAAAACTAGATTAAATCATAGACTTGTAATATTTTTATTCATGAGTAATATTTATAAGAAGTATATTAAGTTACAGAATTGATTATATTTTGTTTACTATTAATTTAGTGTCTTTTGTTTAAAAATGTCGGCAATTAATAAAAGTTTGACAGTTTTATTTTTTAGATGTCTTGACTGAATATTTATGGTATTGAATAAAGTAACAAAATAATTATTAAAACCCGCATGAAAAAAACTTATACTCTGAAATTATATCAGATACTATAATATTTATTATATTATAGTATAATTTAGAATATAAATAATTATATATTTAAAAATAACTACTTTTTTGCCGTTTTCAATATAAAATTTTATATTTTAAAAGTATATCAATATAATATATAATTTTATATTTTGGCATATATTATCATTATAAAAACTCCATATAATATTAGATTATATAAAAAAAATATATGTCATTATATAGTATCAATTTATAGGTTTATATATATTATGATTTTATAATTCAAATTATATTATCAGTATAATATAATATATAATGCTCGTATATAAGCTTGTATATATTAAAAGAACATGACACTTTTGTGCTTCGAAAAATTTTCAGTTCCATGAATGCTCTTTCGGTATCCTCTAAAACTTATTTTATTTTGAGTAATTATTTTTTTATATTAAAAATTAATCATATAAATGAAAATTTATAGCCATAACGACTCTCTCTACAAACTTCCTTTCAAGTTCGATCTACATACTTAATTTACTCGAATAAAATATATTCTCATTGATACTCACAATCATCGTCAAACTGAAAGTCTTTATTTCTCATATTTTTTTTTATATTTTCAGATATATAATGTATTATATAATACAATATACAATTCAATATCTTGAGATTCTCCAACGTCAATTATATAAAAAAATATATTTAACAATATGATATTTAATATATAAAAAAATATATTCTATTATATATCATTCCAATATATGTAAATTTATAATGAATTTTATAAGTTAAAAATTATATTTTATAATTATATTACATATTATGAAAATATGTATATATTTTTTTATAATTTAAATTATAAATCAAAGTATAACTTTGAATTTATATAAATATTATATTTTATTATACATACATTTTTGCCGTTTTATAAAATTATATATTTACGGTATATTTTTTTATATATAATCAAAATATATGTTATTTTCATGCGGGAATGTCAAGAAATTTTTTTTATTTACTGGTTAAAATCGAAAATATTTGTGACATCTTATTACGGAAGCGCATTAGCATGTTTCAAATATCAAGAAAATTAAAATAAATTTATAAATCTAGATTATTATTATTATTTATAGTTGTAAAAAGTTATGTTTTTAATCTGAAAGCGATTAAAAACAGACTAAATATTAACCCAAAATAAGTCTGATATTGGCCTGGATAGGAATAGTACGGGCAAAAACAGATTAAATTCCTATGTAAAATAAATACGATTTATAAACTTAAATTGAAAAAAAATTATTTGAATTTATCATTCATTTTAAAACTGATCTATTTTTTTGACCCGGGCGTAAAATAAAAATATGTAGATATAAAAAATGTAATAAATTGTTTAATTTATTGAATTTAGGATTATTTAGTATTTCAATAATTTCATGTATTTCTGAAGAAATTATATCCATTGAATCACAATCATTTGAACTGTTTGAATTACATAATTATAAAGGAAATGACGAGAAAATCAGGACCTATAAGTCTCACATTGAAATACTTCTTCAAGATCTTGGAGCAATTTTAGGATCAAGTAATAAAACCCATTTTATTGGAAAATCATTTTCAGAAATATTAAATTTGTTTAAAGACAAAATTCACATAATATTCCCAGGTTTGTCATTTAATTCTTTTCTTTCAAAGATTTATTCAATTAAGAAAATAATCAGAAATGACCCTAATGGGTTCATTTAAATGACGGAAAGGAGTTTCCCGTCCGTTAATTCTTCACAGTAAAAAACGAATCGTCAAAGTGTAAAAAAAAGCGTGTGTGAAAATTTTCAGTGTTAAATTTTTAACACTTTTGTGCACTGAAAAAAATAATAAGTAGCAGCTACCGATTGGCTACGAGTGTGCGTGTGTGTGGATGTACGTACGCCTGTGTGTGTATGTGTGCACGTGCATGCGAGTGCGTGTGTGTGTCCACACGTATGCGAGTGCGAGTGTGTCTGTGCATGCGCGAGTGCGCGTGTGTGTTTCCCTGTGTACGCGTGTGTGCGTCTGTTTGCGAGTGCGTGTGTGTGTGTGTGTGTGTGTGTGTGTGTGAATGTGTTTGTTGGTACGTAACTGATACGAAAAAAAGTTGGTAATAGCTACCGAATTAATCGGTAAGAAATTAGTATATGGGTATTAGAGACATATATGAAAATATAGGGTTCATGGAAGTATCGTACAAGAATTTTGTATGCTCGTATTAGGGTTCTGAAGTTCGTGAAAGAATCTTACAAAGATAAAATATCAATCTTGCTAGATCTTATAAGATTTATTATTGAACAACAGGAACTTATTGGTGTGGACCGGGTAACGCTGCTTCAGATTTCGACGACCTCGGTTTATTCAATAAAACTGATAGTTGCTGTCGAACACACGATAATTGTCCAGATGATATTCTCGCTGGAGAATCATTAGGGCCTTTACTAAATGACGGAATATTTACCAGGTATGTTTTTTGACCATCATAGAGTAATATTTTGAAATTTGGTTTTAAAACCAAACCCTGATTTTAAAAAAAACGATTCAATTTTCATACTATATAGATATCCATTCATTATTAAGTAAATCGTTTTGTTGAATCATAATTATGATTTACTTGTACGTAATGTTTTCGAGTAAGAATAAGCTTGTATAGCAAGTATTTGGATTGATGTCACAGTTGCAAGCTTTTTTCAATAAAAGCTTGATTACTTTTAATGCATTCTATTTCTATTGAGTCTACACAGTTGTCGTTGAATACCAGGATATGGACCAATTATTTAGAAGTTGATCCTGCAGGCCAGCCTTGAGACTTCTTCCCTATCCAAAAATTCTCATAGAATCCAATCAAATGCGACAAAAACTGCATAGAAACCAATACAGTCTATAGGATTATATGCGGTTTTTGTCGCAGTTGAGTGGATTCTATGGGAATTTTTTGATAGGGTCGCTGTTTACGGGGTCGAGAAGCTCGAAAACCTTAGTGTTAACGCATGTCTGAGTTTTTTGAGCTCGACAATACCTTTGAGTAGGGAAGAGGTGCTGCACTTCGAACAACAAATTATCATTTTGTTATTACTCTTTTGTTTCCTAGAATTTAAAATTCTAAAACTGTCAAAAAGTTACTCTATAGTGCCCTTTATAACACCGATTTAGTTAAATAATTAAAAATTAATGTCAACTAATTGAAAAATGAATTTATTTGGCTGAAGACAAAGATCAAGATAACTGTGCGGGAGGGCTGCAATTGTAACAAAATACAGTCGCGATTAAAACACAAAATAAAAATGTTATTTCTATTGAAGTACTTTTATTGCTCTCTTTTAATAAGTACTATTACACTTACTAAACTCATAATATCAAATGTTTTAAATACACTTAGATCAATAACATTATAAAGAATTAAAATATTCATTCGAGTTCATGCTGGTCTTCTGATGGCTCTAAGTGTTCCATTTGCAACATTTCTAGTAGGAGTTCGGACTGAGCGCTTTGGCACACATCTTCGTAGATGACACCGGCGTGAGACCGCATCTATCACTACAGCATTCACTATTCTCATTACACTGTAATTTAATAAACATAATTAAGTTTATTCATTTGTGAAAGAGGACAGGACAAAATAGGCACCCTGACAGAACAAAAAATCACATCGTTTGTTTTTAAATACGTTAACTCCTTTACTTTTTACTTATTTGGAGCGAAATAACTCGAATTCCGAATTGCTATTCAAACTTTTTTTTTATTTATGGGATAAAATAGTATCATTGAGCAATAAAAATCAAATAAAGTTGTTTATATTTATAACAAAATACAAAATATTCTGATTTACATGGAAATTCAGCTATTTTTTATTAAAAACTCTGATTGGATCTGAGTAAACAAACTTGTTTTTGATAACTTTTTGATTGAATCTGATGGAAAATCAATGAGTAATCCCCGATTGAATCCTTTTAGAATTTTTCAATCAGATTTAATCCAAGTTTTTTATCAGGGATTTGATTTCTTGCCAGTAAAAACGTTAAAGAAAACAATAGCGTCATATCTCTGAATCAAGAGACTAATTTTTTATTTTATCCTATGTAACCATGAATCAAGGGACTTATTTTTAACCCTACTCTTACCACATGGTCATCGACAGTCAACATATGAAATACCATTAAGTAATTACTTTTTCAGATATCAACCTTACAATAATTATTTAAACTATCAAAATAAAACAGTGCTCTCAGCTCAATATAAGCGCTCTGCCAATGTTCTTTTAAAAAATATAGCAGTTTCTTTAGTATATATACTCACCGCTTCAAAAATATTTTTACATCCATACGCAGTAGCAATAAATGCTATTAAAAACAACAGAATCAAGTACTTGGACATCTTGCAGTCTGCAATAAAGTAATAATATATAATGATAATTAATATATATCAGTTTTAAGTTGATTGCCGTGAAAATATCTTTTTAAAAAATTTTATCAAATTCGCTTAGTAAAATTTTATAAAATTTCATAATATTCGCACAGTAATTATTTTGAAAAACAAAAAAACTTAAATGAAATAAAAAAATTGCAGGTAGATCTTTTAGTCCTCAAAAGTATGCAAAACCACATTAAATTTGTAAAATTTCATGAAATTTTGTCCTTTGTCAAATTAAGAGCCGATCCATATTAAAATATTTTTTCTACAATAGTATATATATTCTTCTTCAATAAAAAAATATGCAATTGCGATAACGTCTCCAATGCTAGTTTTTTTGAGACAGCTGTGTCAATATCAAGACGGCTGACTTATTTCGTAGCTAGCATACACAAAAACGCATTCGCTATAGAACCAGACAATAAAACCGAACTAGTCTTAATTGCCTCTACTCTCTGACTCTTCTCCTCCCTCAGCCAACAAAATTCGGTTTATCGAAATCTTTGATTAAAGCCGCTGGCTAATAACCGTGACGCCTCCTCCGATAAGAGCCAGCCCTTCACACCTCGTCTTAATTACCTTACCTGTCCACCAAATCCGTAGTCGCCTGACTTGGGCACCCCCACTACTTCTCATACCTAGTTCCGAGTCCCCACACGGAGAAAAATGTTGGCTCGAAACCTACCAATTTTTATTCTGCTGTCGACCAAACTTGAAACAGGAATTGAAGCATCCAAAAAATTATTATGCTCATACGAAAAGTTATTACACTCATACGAAAAATTATTGTGCTGCATCACAATACTTACTACGCACAAGAAACTTATCGATAAGCTTTACTAAAAATTACGTTCATACATTATTATAATTGTGATGCGGCATAATAATTTTTTACAACCCATACGAAAAAAATATATATCCGGATATGTCCGGGAAAATCTGGAATATGTCGCATATATGCAACATATGTATAAATATATGTCTCATATATGCAGATTTGCCCGGATATATGCGGATATATATTTTTTGCGTATGGGAAGAGCATAATAACTTGTTGGATGCTGTACTTACTGTTTCAAGTTTGGTCGGCAGCATAATAAAAATTGATGGGTTTTAAGCCAACATTTTTCTCCGTGCAGA
Organism: Microplitis mediator; assembly: GCF_029852145.1. NCBI lineage: Eukaryota > Metazoa > Arthropoda > Insecta > Hymenoptera > Braconidae > Microplitis > Microplitis mediator. Next base: position 23,154,941 of record NC_079976.1, read on the forward strand.
TAGAAGACTTTCCCTCCAAATGACACTGCCCAACTACTTCCTCTATTGCATTCTACCTTCAATCCGCCCTCACTATTAAGACTCGAGGCCTAAGATGAGAGAATCTTCTTCTTTCAACTGCGCTATCAACCATCACCTTTATCACCATATGATGTTGATCCGCCCTTTCTTAACGACCACAGCTTTGGGAATTAAATAGCCAGTCACATTTCTCTGATTGGTTACTCTCTTGTTCAAAGGACCTATGTAGTCATCTCCCTTATCAAGGAGTCATAATATCCATCCAACCGCCGATAAGCCTAATGCATATCCCCCAATAAACTACAGCACTTATGCTCACAAGTAAGTCTTAACACCTGGTGGGGATTTACCCCCTTTCTCCATGAGTACCCCCGGTAATTACAAAACCGCGAGGATATATAAAGTACGACATCTTCATCGCGAGTTCAGAGTACAGCGTGCCAAGTTGAGTCATCTAGTGCCCGATAATAATCGTCTAACGGCCCGTCACGTAAATTCGGAAGTTCTAATTATTATTCAGATTTATTCCAAATTCAAAATCCAGTGTTAATCACGAAAATCCAGTCTAATTATTGATACTGTTCCAACGAAATTAAGCGTGGTTTGAATTCTAATCACGGATTTCTATTACTTGAGGAATTAGAGATTCTAATTCGCTCACCGTTTTTATTGTCAAGTCCGGAACTCGTCATGTGTGTGCAATAGCTACCAATTATTTCGGTAGCCGTTACCGATTGAAATTGGTACCAGCTACCGAAAAAAAAATCGGTAACTGCTACCGACAAAATCTGTAGCGGCTACCAAAAAATAATCGGTAGCGGCTACCAAAAAATAATCGGTAGCGGCTATCGATTATTTTTCGGTAGCTGCTACTGATTATTTTCTTCCGTGAACGGGGTGTCCAACCGATTGTCCAGTCAACACCAAGTTACAACAGTCATCACCTGTTGTATTGTAACTACAAGCATCTTTAATATTCAATAAATATCACCTGTATCTGTAAGTCCTGACACTTTTATTCTAATATTAAGAAATATATACATATTCTAGACTCCTATCCATGCTCGACACCAAATAACGTGGTCCCCGTTACCCTAGTAAAGGACTTAATTGTCTTGACTCAAAATTAAGGGACTGTCGTAGGTTATGTCTGTCAGAACGTAAGGACGTAACACCTGTCACATTTGCTTCGCGCTCTTTCTAATTCTATTGGGCTCTCCCAGACCGAAGAGTGGGTTAAGCCATTTACTCGGGTAGCGAGGACCTCGCTATTAAGTGTCGAGTATGTCAATATTCGAAAATATGATGTACGAAGTGAACGGATGTGTCTTATCACTAGATGAATGAACAAGTAATTGAACTTACAGTTGGTTTATTCAATATAATAATTTGTCAGGATACAAAATTTGGCTAAGCTGGAGACCAGATTGTTATTGGTTGAAATTCGATTTGAAATAATATGTTGTCAGGGGGATTGATAGTTGGTTACGATTCTGAAATGTTGAGAATTGTTGATTTAAATGAGCAAAGGGGTTTACTTATACTGGGTAGTTGACGATCTGTCTGAATGTACTTTTTGATATGACGAAATTGATTTAATGTGAATAATAAAAATTAAAATAGCAATAATATCCAACAGAAATAATTTAATTATTCGTAATATTGAATAAAAGAATTGGAAATCAAAATTGTTTTTATTTAAAATAATTCTATTTAAGTTGTATAAATTCTGAATTCAATCATTAACGACCCGAACAAAGAAATGAAAAATTGATATTTAATATAATAATATTATACGTACCCAAGAGCTTTATAATTAATGGACGTAGAGGACCGATTTGCGGCGGTTTTTATAGGCGCTAGTATAGACGAGGGGTAACTTGCCTGACCTAGATTCGATTTTGTTTACTACCGAAAAATAGGATAGGAAACGAAGCTCTAATAATTAGAACGAAAAAAGAAGATAGTGTTACTAAGCAGAGTCGAATAGCTGAGTTACTTGCGGGGTGTGGTGTAGGAAATGCGTACGTGTCGATCTCGGGTAGAATCTTCTAGAACAATGAAGAATACTCAAAACAAAGACGATGGGAGTTCCGATGGGTGGGAGAAAGACAACCGATCCCCATGTTATTAAATGAGCCTTATCTAAGATTGTTAATTACGGGTTATTAATTAGGTTAAAGGTATGGGTGTTTATTGATTATTAATCCTTTCGTTATTATCTTTCGATTGATTATAGTTGTTTTTTTTTACCGTTAGTGGTTTAAATGTTATACCTATTTCTGATAATTATGGGGTAATTATTAAATAATCTGGAATTACTATCGATTCGATTAAATAAGATGTATTGCCAGAGTCTTATGAGATTTTTAGGTTATCGATATTTTGATTATTTATCGAGTTATTCAAAGTAAAAATTATCGATATAGTAGTATGTGTTAGAGAGAGAAATGACGGAATACGTCACACGGTACGTCACAAGAGAAACCTTGAGAATGCGAGAAGGCAGGCAGTAGTGATTCTATTAATGGCAGAAAGAGATGCAATGCCGTGCTATCTAAATTGTTAATTACAGATTATCCGTTGAGATTCAGGTTCGAGTGGTTATTGATTAATAATCCATGCTTCCTTATCTATCGATGGGTTATGGTCATTTATCCCTATCGTTAGTGGTTTAGAAGTTATGACTGTTTTTAATTTTAAATATTCAGTAATTTGTAATTATTATTAATTTCATCAGTAAAGGAACACCAGTGAATTATTATGGTAACATTGATTAATCATGATTTTATTTATTTGTTGAGTTATTGGAGGTAGGAGTTGTTCACGTACGAATAACTATTTTTCCTATTTTTCTTTATCTACTGATCAATTATAAATTACTCTTGTTGTTATAAGTAGGTGGCTATGAATTTAATTATTCTTCATAAGATGTTAAGGAATTATCATTATGGTTATATGCTCTGCTATAATATGTTATGGTTGTCCGATGTTATGTAGTTAGTTAATTGTTATCTTGTTTATTTCCTTATCAATACGTTGGGATATTGCGTCTCAAGTTAATACACGGAAAGAAAATTATGGCAGCGGTTCCCATAATTTTGTGAAATTTTTTCCTATACCATCATAGGAATTACGACCATAAATTATGGGAGCGGTTCCTATAATTATAGGAATGTTTCCCATAATTATAGGAATAGTTCCTATAATTATGGGAATGATACCCATAACACTATAGGAATGATACCCATAACACTATAGGAATGGTTCCTATAATTATAGGAATGGTTCCTATAATTTATAGGAATACTTTCTATAATGTTATGGGAATCATTCCTACAATTTATGGAAATAGTTCCTATAATTTATAGGAACCATTCCCATAAATTATAGGAACCATTCCCATAATATTATGGAAATGATTCCTATAATAGTATGGGAACTATTCCCATAATATTATGGGAATGATTCCCATAATGAAATTAGAATGGTTCGTATACCATTATGGCAATCATTCCCATAATATTATGGGAATAGTTCCCATACTATTATAGGAACCATTCCTATAATATTATGGGAATGGTTCCCATATGATCATGAAAAAATTAATTTAAAGAAGTGTGGTAATGACTTCTACAATACACAGAAATATTATTAAACATAAAAACAAAAATTCAAACATTGAAAAAAAAAATCGTATTTGGCAAAAAAACATTAAAATTTTTAACAAGAATTTTTTGTCAGCACAAAACATTCAAGAAAATTCAAATTTTGGGAAATTTCTACACTATTGTGCAAAAAAAAATTTTATGATATTATAGGGATGGTTCCGATAACATTATGGGAATAGTTCCCATAATATTATAGGAATAGTTCCTATACCAATATGGGAACCATTCCCATAATAGTATGGAAATGATTCCCATATTATTATGGGAATCATTCCCATAATGGTATGGGAACTATTCTCATACTATTATGGGGATGGTTCCTATAATATATGGGAACTATTCTCATACTATTATGGGGATGGTTCCTATAATATATGGGAACCATCCCTATAGTAGTGTAGGTACTATTCCCATACCATTATGGGAACCATTCCCATAATGCATAGCAAAACTTCCCATAATTTTCTTTCCGTATAATATTTTTTTTACTAATAAGCTTTTTGGGTTATAGTGCAAGAGTTGCTGTTGCGTATTAGGCGTGATTCATTATTTTATTTACTGTCAAGGGTATTAATCATGGATTTCATTCCCTTGTTTTTATTGATAATTATCAGCTTGTTTTATTGTTTATTCAATATTTCAAATAAATTTCGATGTTATTTGGGCTAGTCAATACTAGAAGGTATTGCGGAGAGACCAAATTAATTGATTAGTTAAATGTAAAGTCAACGATGCATACATGTAAAGGTTATCAGGGTGGTGACACTTGATTTCATAAAGAAAAACGGAAGAACATCTCGTGGCATTATTTAAAAGGGGTCCTGGTTAGGTTGGAAGCATGAGGAAGCTTATCAAAGTTTTATTGATGGCCCGATTTATTAGCTAGTTTATTTTTTCTTCATGGGTAGTAAAGAAGGAAATTTATGGTGTTTTCTGTCTAAATCAACAAAGTCCGACCACTCATCTGACCTAATGTGTTTAGTTTTCAATTTATAACTTTTCTTTCATTTATTCTAGTAATGCGTCATTTCTGTATTTTGGCATGTTACGCCGTACTCTCTGAACATAAATAAGTGAAATAAGTAAATATTCACTAATTCTGAGAGCCAACCGAACCACTTTTTGGAATTAGTAAATATTCGCTTATTTTCACTAATTTATGTTTAGAGAGTAATAAAATCATTATTTATAGGACTGAGTCTTAATTTCATGAAATTTCAAACAATCTTATGGAATTCAACGAACTTTATAAAACAAAATAAATTTTCATAAAATTTTATGGAACTTAATTGTCTTATAGAATTTAATTACACGGAAAGAAAATTATGGGAAGTTTTCCTATGCATTATGGGAATGGTTCCCATAATGGTATGGGAATAGTACCTATACTACTATAGGAATGGTTCCCGTATATTATGGGAACCATCCCCATAATAGTATGAGAATAGTTCCCATACCTTTATGGGAATGGTTCCCATAATGATATGGGAATGGTTCCCATATCATTATGGGAATCGTTCCATACTATTATGGGAATGGTTCCTATATTGGTATATGAACTATTCCTATAATATTATGGGAACTATTCCCATAATGTTATGGGAACCATCCCTATAATATCATAAAATTTTTTTTTTGCACAATAGTGTAGAAATTTCCCAAAATTTGAATTTTCTTGAATGTTTCGTGCTGACAAAGAATTCTTGTCAAAAATTTTAATGTTTTTTTGCCAAACACGATTTTTTTTTCAATGTTTGAATTTTTGTTTTTATGTTTAATAATATTTCTGTGTATTGTAGAAGTGATTACCACACTTCTTTAAATTAATTTTTTCATGATAATATGGGAACCATTCCCATAATATTATAGGAATGATTCCTATAATGGTATACGAACCAGTCCAATTGCATTATGGGAATCATTCCCATAATATTATGGGAATAGTTCCCATACTATTATAGGAACCATTCCTACAATATCATGGGAATGGTTCCTATAATTTATGGGAATGGTTCCTATAATTTATGGGAATGGTTCCTATAATTTATGGGAATGGTTCCTATAATTTATGGGAATGGTTCCTATAATTTATGGGAATGGTTCCTATAATTTATGGGAATGGTTCCTATAATTTATGGGAATGGTTCCTATAATTTATGGGAATGGTTCCTATAAATTATAGAAACCATTCCCATAAATTATAGGAATGATTCCCATAATATTATAGAAAGTATTCCTATAAATTATAGGAACCATTCCTATAATTATAGGAACCATTCCTATAGTGTTATGGGTATCATTCCCATAATTATAGGAACTCTTTCTATAATTATGGGAAACATTCCTATAATTATTGGAACCGCTCCCATAATTTATAGTCGTAATTCCTATAATGGTATAGGAAAAAATTTCACAGAATTATGGGAACCGCTGCCATAATTTTCTTTCCGTGTACTTTTATACCGTAAAATTTTGTAAAATAATACACACAGAGAATTTTTTAGTAAAAATTAGTCATAAAGTTTGGTACTACCCAAACATCTAGACAGTAACTAAGTTTTTACTATGTTTTTAGTAGAAATCGCACTTCATTTATATTATATGCTATCGAGTAGTAAATTTTAAAATGTGCATGGGAAAAATTGAGATATTTACTAAATTTCCTCACAGTATCAAACTTTTTGGGTAATTTTTACTAAAAATTTGTCTCCGTGTACAGAATTTATACAATTTCCCTAAACTTTATGAAATTTTACAAAATTGTATACAACGATTTTCTCTCGGGTTTATACATGAATATGAATAATTATACATCAATATAAATAATCAACTTACATATCTGCGTTATCGACAGCTTAACGTTTTGTTTACTTCTATGAATTCTTCTGTCTTGTACCAGCATATATATACTGGTTAATTTATGACTCAATAATTACGTTTTTAAATCACATACTTGTTTATCCTTGTGGTTGTTTACTGTCCATGCAATTAGAATTTATCAAATATTACTCAATTGATCATCTATTCAACAACTAGTTTACGATTATCTCCAAGCAACTAGTACGCTTATCACATGTGACCTTATAATAATTTTTAAGGTCATAATCTTTTTTCTCATTATACAAGAAACTGTAACTATTTAAATACAAAGTGATATTTGTTGTAAACAAGTATTTTATACTTAGAATAATTATTCAATTGTTATTAAAAATAAATACGTGGAATTAGATTCAATTATATAAGGAATAGTATGGGCAAAACTAGATTAAAATTCATGTACTAATTGAATGTAAAAAAAAAATAAAATTGAATAAAAATGACTTATAATTTTTAGTTGATTTAAAACAGATCAAATTTTTCGACCCGGGAGATCTTAAAATAAAACACTCATACTCACACCCTTATATTCCGAACGGGATTAATATACACTGTTTTGACATTAGCGGAATAACACCGCTACACCGGTGTGAGTTCATTTTAACACCGCACTAGTAATAAAATAAGTCCATTTCACACAGTAAAAAATATTGTGTATTTGTGTCGAAAACGGTTTGTGTTAAAAATTGTAGTGTGTTAAACTAACACAAAGTTTGTGTCACTTCATTCTGTAACATAAAAAATGTGTTATACACTCTTTATTAACACATTTTGTGTGTTACTGCGGAATTCTTTGCGCCCTCTTGTGGCGATATTTCAACATAATTTTTGTGTTAAAAAGGGGTAACACAAAGTTTGTGTCGAAATTTCAACACAAATTTCGTGTAAACCGTTTTTAACACACAAACTGTGTTGATTTTACACAATATTTTTTACTGTGCAACACCGTTTTTTTACAGTGTATGGGAGCACTTAATATGATAGGACGGTAACCATCTTACCATTGTAATAGTTACTACACGGAAAGAAAATTATGGGAAGTTTTGCTATGCATTATGGGAATGGTTCCCATATTGGTATGGGAATAGTACCTATACTACTATAGGAACCATTATGGGAACCATCCCCATTATAGTATGAGAATAGTTCCCATACCATTATGGGAATGGTTACCATAATGATATGGGAATGGTTCCCATAATATTATGGGAACCATTCCCATATCATTATTGGAACTATTCCCATAATGGTATGGGAATCATTCCCATACTATTATGGGAATGGTTCCTATATTGGTATAGGAACTATTCCTATAATATTATGGGAACTATTCCCATAATGTTATGGGAACCATCCCTATAATATCATAAAATTTTTTTTTTGCCCAATAGTGTAGAAATTTCCCAAAATTTGAATTTTCTTGAATGTTTTGTGCTGACAAAAAATTCTTGTTAGAAAATTTAATGTTTTTTTGCCAAATACGATTTTTTTTTTCAATGTTTGAATTTTTGTTTTTATGTTTAATAATATTTCTGTGTATTGTAGAAGTGATTACCACACTTCTTTAAATTAATTTTTTCATGATAATATGGGAACCATTCCCATAATATTGTAGGAATGGTTCCTATAATAGTATGGGAACTATTCCCATAATATTATGGGAATGATTCCCATAATGCTATACGAACTATTCCAATTGCATTATGGGAATCATTCCCATAATATTATGGGAATAGTTCCCATACTATTATAGGAACCATTCCCATAATATTATGGGAATGGTTCCTATAATATTATAGAAAGTATTCCTATAAATTATAGGAACCATTTCTATAATTATAGGAACCATTCCTATAGTGTTATGGATATCATTCCCATAATTATAGGAACTATTACTATAATTATGGGAAACATTCCTATAATTATAGGAACCGCTCCCATAACTTATGGTCGTAATTCCTATGATGGTATAGGAAAAAATTTCACAAAATTACGGGAACCGCTGCCATAATTTTCTTTTCGTATACACTATTATGGCAATTATGGTAACCATAATAAATGGTAACATTTACCATAGTAGTATGAGAACGATTACCATAAAATTACGGAAATATTTTTTTATTATTCATGCAATACAAGTACTATCATAGCGCACGCTCTTTTGTTCGCCAAATAGCTGTTTGCCTATTCAACTGTTTCCACGACATTTGTGTGCGTTATACGATAATCTGTGTACGATAAGTAAATTTGAGTGCGACAAGTAAACCTGTATATATAATTAGACCTGATCATATAAAGGCTTACATATGATTATTTCTAGGCTTCATCAGTTAGATCTAATCAGATCTAATTATATATAAGTCTATATATAATTAGACCTGATCATTTATAGACTTATATATGACTATACCTAGCCTTCATCATCCAGGTCTGATTAGATCTAATTATACATAGATTCATATATACTCATATATAATCAGATAAAATCATTTTTTATCAGGTACAGAAACTTTTACCATAATTATAGGAATTGTTCCCATACCCTAGTAGAAATAATCGAGTTTTCACTCGATATAAACCAGTAACTGGCCAGTGATATCGAGTAAAAACTCGAAATCGCGCCACCTACAACTAAGTCATAAACATTGGTCACACCGACACTTTACCTTTACTAGTGTGTGTGTCTGTTTATTTTTTTCTGTTAACCTGTACGCGTCGTTGTTTTAAAAAATATTAAAAAACAGTGTGAATTAATTAAAATTTGTGTATGTTAACGTGGAAATATTTTACGAAATATATTACAAAATGGATGCGGTAAAAAAAGTTGACACAATAAATGAATTGCGACTGTAGGCGATAAAATCAAATATTGCAGATTGTTATTTAAACGAGTTGTTAAAAATCTTGGAAGTCCTGCCGAAATAATACAAGCTGTCGGAGTAATTTTAAGTAATTCAAAAGACTGGGAAGGCAGTAGAAAACCTAAATAAATATTTTTTTAATTTTCTTTAATTAAAAATAATTACTTTATTGTCAGATTTATTGTTGTTATTCTATTAATCTAATGATGTTATTTATTTCATAATATAAATTAAACGTTTATGTCATATCGTTTATTTAACATTATTTTTATTTTATTTGACAATTTTTTATAACCCTTGATAACCTCAATATTCAAAATTTATAGTTTCACTGAAGCCGCCATGTTTTGCTCGATCTCTAGTAAAACTGGCCAGTTACTTGACAGAAACTCGATATTACACTGGTCAGTTACTGGTTTGTCTAGTTAAACTGACTAGTTACTGGCTAAAAACTCGATATCATTTCTACTAGGGTAGTTATGGAAATTTTTCCTCAAAGCTAGGCGTATATCTTATAATTCTAAGTAGTTATTACCATAGCAGTATGGGATGATATTTTATGCAATGTACTAGAAATGTTTACCATAATTTTCCCTCCATGTAAATGGTTGCGGATTCAAAAAAAGTTTTATCTTTGTCAACATAAAGACACGTGTGTTTATTAATTTCATTTACTTATTAAATATATATTGTTTCAGCTTTGATACAATTATTTAAATCATGTTAACCTTGAAAACACTGAATTTGTCTGAAGTAGTGTAAAAATATTTTACAATATTATTAATGCAGGTGATTTAATAAAAACATAAATACTGAAGCGTAAATATAAACTTCGAATGAATCATATATGCAAGGTGAGATAATGTTCAAATAACGAAAATTTAATTGTTTTTTGGGAAAAAAAAATTACATCTTGAGTTTATAAACCAATTGACTAAATATTGGAATTGTGTCGTGTATAGAACACGATAGAACAGAGTATAAAACGCGGGTATTTTTTATGCAATTCATCACTATTCGTCTCAGTTGAGTTCGTCAGCACTTCAATTGTACTCGCAGGTATTATTATTATTATTATCTCCTTATACATAATTGTTCTGTTGCAAAAATTGTTTGCAAAGCAATACGATGTGTTCTGCTAACGCTTACTTGGTCCGAGAGCTAATTTACTCACGTAGAAAACATTTTACACTCGTTCAAATCTACTCGAAAGGAATCAAACTCATACCATTTAAAAGAGAATTTATTAATGTAGCGGTGTAGCTCTTCGAGCTAGAAAATGATTTTGCAAGACATTGTTTCCGAAAAAAATAGTTTCTGTTTTGTTATTACGTACACGGAAAAAAAATTATGGGAAGTTTTGCTATGCATTATGGGACTAGTTCCCATAATGGTATAGGAATTGTACCCATACTATTATAGGCATGGTTCCCACAGTATATGAGAATAAATCCCATAATAGTATGAAAATAGCTCCCATACAATTATGGGAACCATTCCCATAACGTTATGGGAACCACTCCCATATTATCATAAAAAATGTTTTTTTGCAAAATAGTGTAGAAATTACTCTCGTGATGTGTAGAGATCCAAATGAAGCTTCTTCGTCGCTAGATTTGTTAAAAAAAAAAAATTATTTTTTTTAAATCTAATGTTTTTGCCAAATCCAATTTTTTTTAAATGTTTGAATTTTTGTTTCTATACTTAATCAAATTTCTGCGTATTGTAGAAGTGATTGCCACGCTTTTCTTTGAATTAATTTTTTCATGATAGTACACGGAAAGAAAATTATGGCAGCGGTTCCCATAATTTTGTGAAATTTTTTCCTATATTATCATAGGAATTACGACCATAAATTATGGGAGCGGTTCCTATAATTATAGGAATGATTCCCATAATTATAGGAATAGTTCCTATAATTATGGGAATGATACCCATAACACTATAGGAATACTTTCTATAATATTATGGGAATCATTCCCATAAATTATAGGAACCATTCCCATAATGCAATTGAAATGGTTCGTGTACCATTATGGGAATCATTCCCATATTATTATGGGAATAGTTTCCATACTATTATAGGAACCATTTCTAAAATATTATGGGAATGGTTCCCATATTATCATTAAAAAATTAATTTAAAGAAGTGTGGTAATCACTTCTACGATACACAGAAATATTATTAAACATAAAAACAAAAATTCAAACATTGAAAAAAAAAAATCGAATTCGGCAAAAAAACATTAAAATTTTTAATAAGAATTTTTTTGTCAGCACAAAACATTCAAGAAAATTTAAATTTTGGGAAATTTCTACACTATTGTGCAAAAAAAAAGTTTTATGATAATATAGGGATGGTTCCCATAACATTATGGGAATAGTTCCCATAATATTACAGGAATAGTTTCTATACCAATATGGGAACCATTCCCATAATAGTATGGGAATGGTTCCCATAATGAGATGGGAATGGTTCCTATTATATTATGGGAACCATTCCCATATCATTATGGGAACTATTTTCATACTATTATGGGGATGGTTCCCATAATATATGGGAACCATTCCTATAGTAGTATAGATCCTCTTCCCATACCATTATGGGAACCATTCCCATAATGCATAGGAAAACTTCCCATAATTTTCTTTCCGTGTATGGGAACCATTCCTATAATATTATCGGAATAGTTCCTATAATAGTATGGGAACTATTCCCATAATAATATGGGAACTATTGCCATATCCTATAAATTATAGTCCTATAAATTATAGAAACCATTCATACAATTATAGGAACTATTTCTATAGGAACTATTCCTATAATTATGGGAAACCTTCCTATAATTATAGGAAATGCTCCCAAAATTTATGGTTCCAATTCCTATGTTGGTATAGGAAAAAATTTTATAGAACTATAGGAACCGCTGCAATAATTTTCTTTCCGTGTATATATTTTATTGTTTATAAAAATATTTACTATCCAAATTTTGTAAAATTTTATTCAGGGAATTTTATTAAATTTTTCAAAAAGATTTTTTCACGGCAATCAACTTAAAACTGATAAATATTAATTATCATTATATATTATTACTTTATTGCAGACTGCAAGATGTCCAAGTACTTGATTCTGTTGTTTTTAATGGCGTTTATTGCTACTGCGTATGGATGTAAAAGTATTTTTGAAGCGGTGAGTATATATACTAAAGAAACTGCTATATTTTTTAAAAGAACATTGGCTGAGCGTGTATATTGAGCTGAGAGCACTGCTTTATTTTGATTATTTAAATAATTATTGTAAGGTTTAGATCTGAAAAAGTAATGGTTACATAGGATAAAGTAAGAAATTAGTCTCTTGATTCAGAGATATGACGCTATTGTTTTCTTTAACGTTTTTACTGTCATGAAATCGAATCCCTGATAAAAAACTTGGATTAAATCTGATTGAAAAAAGTAAAGGAGTTAACGTATTTAAAAACAAACGATGTGATTTTTTTTTCTCTGAGGGTGCCTATTTTGCCCTGTCCTCTTTCACAAATGAATAAACTTAATTATGTTTAATCAATTACAGTGTACTGATAATAGTGAGTGCTGTACTAACAGATGCGGTTACACGCCGGTGTCATCTACGAAGATGTGTGCCAAAGCACTCAGTCCGAACTCCTATTAGAAATGTTGCAAATGGAACACTTAGAGCCATCAGAAGACCAGCATGAACTCGAATGAATATTTTAATTCTTTATAATGTTATTGATCTAAGTGTATTTGAAACATTTGATATTATGAGTTTAGTAAGTGTAATAGTACTTATTAAAAGAGAGCAATAAAAGTACTTCAATAGAAATAACATTTTTATTTTGTGTTTTAATCGCGACTGTATTGTGTTACAATTGCAGCCCTCCCACACAGTCATCTTGATCTTTGTCTTCAGCCAAATAAATTCATTTTTCAATTAGTTAACATTAATTTTTAATTATTTAACTAAATCGGTGTTATAAAGAGCACTATAGAGTAACTTTTTGACAGTTTTAGAATTTAAAATTCTAAGAAACAAAAGAGTAATAACAAAATGATAATTTTTTGTTCGAAGTGCAGCACCTCTTCCCTACTCAAAGGTATTGTCGAGCTCAAAAAACTCAGACATGCGTTAACAATAAGGTTTTCGAGCTTTTCGAGCACGAAAATAGCAATAAGTTTCAAGGCTGGTCTGCAGGAGCAACCGGTTTCAAGATTTTTTTTTAAAATATTTTATCAACTATACTTATGGAAAAAATTGGTCTATATCCTGGTATTCAATGGCAACTGTTTAGACAATAGAAATAGAATGCATCAAACGTTATCAAGCTTTCATTGAAAAGAGCTTGGAACTTGTGACATCAATGCACACCCGGGAAAAAAAGATTTTATATGATCATATATAAACATATATGTTCATATACAATTTATATATGATCATATAAGAAATATATAAAAATTATATATGATTACATAAAAGCTTATATGATCTTATAAAGTTCTTATAAGAATTAATATACTCTCGTGAGGACTTTATAAAAGTTGATATGACTTTATATAAAGTTATATATAACTTTATAAAAGTACTAGATAAAGTTTTATATGCTTATATATAATTATATATGATCATATAAAAGTTCATATGATCTTATGAAAATCTTATAAGAATTTATATAGTTTTATAAGGATTTTATAAAAATTGATGTGATTTTATGTAAACCCGAGAAAAAGTTCTTATAGAATCATATATAAACATATGTGTTTATATATGATTATATGAAAGCTTACATAATCTTATAAAAGTCTTATAAGGATTCATATGATCTTATAAGAATTTTATAACAATTGATGGGATTTTATATAAAGTTATATATAACTTTATAACAATACCAGGTAAAGTTTCATATGCTTATATATAATCATATATGATCATATAAAAGCTCACAACGATCTTATAAAATTCTTATAAGAATTTATATAATTTTATAAGGATTTTATAATAGTTGATATGATTTTTTATAAAGTTATATATGAGTTTATAACATTACCAGATAAAATGTTATACATTATATGCAGTAATATATGATTATATAAGAACTCATATGATCTCATAAAATTCTTATAATAATTCGTATAATCTTATAAAATTTTTATAAAATTCGATGTAACTTCATATCAAGTTATATATAACATTGTGAAATTGCAAGAGCACGTTTTATATGATTATACATAATCATGTATGATCATATGAAATCTTATATGACCTTATAAAATTCTTCTACGAATTCAGATAATTAATGAAAATTGATGTGATTTTATATGAATTTATAAATAAATTTGTATAAGTACAAAAGAGTTTTATACGGTTATATGAAATCATATATGATTATATAAATGTTTATATAGTTTTATGATTCTTATATATAAATTTCTATGGTCTTATAAGCAGGTTACTTTAAAGAAATTTATAATTTTATATAAAACACTAATGTGATAAAATTTGATCATATTTGGTGTATTATTGATGTAGGATATATCAATTTGATCATTCGATTTAAGTAATGCTATAGATTGTCAAATACTTATAAGGGTAAAGCAGACTAGAGAACCAGATGGCAATCAAGAGATCATCAAAGTTGAGCAGCATTGAGGCAGAACATTAATTGGATGGGTGACCCCTTGGCAAAACAGCAGTTAATCGATAGATGTTTTTTTTTTTTTTTGTTCATGCATGATTATATATAATTATATATCATCAAATCCTGCCAATTTTGAGATCTAATCATATAAAATTTATTGTATATATGATTAGGTAAAATCATTTTTTACTGGGTATATCTAACTTTATATGATTATATAAGATTTTATATGATTATATAAGATTTTATAAAGTCATATAAGTTTTTATAGGATCAATTTCATTATAAAACTTTATATGATTTTATATGAGTCACTTTTATATGATTTATATATGATCATATAAGAACTTTTTTCCCGGGCATACTTGCTATACAAGATTATTCTTACTTGAAAACATTACGTACAAGTAAATCATAATTATAATTAAACAAAACGATTTACTCAATGATGAACGGATATCTCTATAGTACTATCTATAGTATCTGTATAGTACGAAAATTTTTCAAACTATTAAAATTAATATGGCTCGGTAACTATGGACTTTAGCGACTTGACTTATAGAACTTTGTTGAAGAAAATAAAATTTCCTATAAAATTTCCATAAACATTTTTACCAAACTTCCATTATTTAACGTTCTGCAAGCCGAAAAAGGTCAATTTCAACGGAAAGTGACCTCCGCAACAGACACAAGTGAAAAATTTTAAATTACAGTTAAGTTACTATAAGCACTTTCAAAAAACACTAAGTTCCCTACAATTTGAGAAAAATGACGCTTCGATATCATAAAATGCTGCTGAGTATTAGAAAGTTGAAAAAAAGTAATTTCATTTACGTGCATTTTGAAAAAAAAAAAAAAAAAAAAAAAAAAAAATAAGTCAATGTATTGACATTGTCAACTACATACTTGACTATATACGGCCATTTTGATTTTTTTATTCACTTTTATTACTTGTGGTACGGATGTAGACATGATAATACATTTCGATCCCGATGAAAAAAGATTTTATACAATTGTATAGAATTATATATCAATTATATATGGACTATATATAATTATATATAATTGGATAGAAAAAATGGCCCGATGCAATTGTATCCAAGTTGTATAGAAAATTGTATACAATTCTATACAAATTGTATACAATTCTATATAATTATATACAATTCTATACAATTCTATATATTGCAATTATATAGAAATGTATATAATTATATAGAATTGTATATAATTTGTATAAAATTGTATATAATTATATAGACTTGTACACAATTTGTGTAGAATCGTATACAATTTCTATACAGTTATATACAATTGGATCGGGCCATTTTTTGTATATAATTTTATACAATTGTATAAAATCTTTTTTCATCGGGATTTCAACGGAATAATAATAAGCTCTACAGTGCGCTGTCGTAGAAAAAATTAAAAAAATTATTAAATTCAATATACATAATTTTTATTTGAATCATCTAGATCGTCATGTTCCTGTGATCAAGAATTTTATCATTGTTTAAAAAAAGTCAAAAGTCTAGTTTCTTCAAGCATCGGTGAAACATATTTCAATATATTGAGACCGCAATGTTTTTCATTGGATTATCCAATTCAATCATGTGTTAAATATGATAAGTAAGTTACCAAAACACAATATATACAAAGTTGATGAATCAATTCGTAAAAATTTTATGATTAACGTAATGCAACTTGTAAAAATATTTTATGGTAAATTAAGCATACATATTAAGGTACCGGCGGTTTCCGGTATGAATTGTCGGGGATGAATTGTCTTGGTCCCAAAAAGCGTCAGACCGTGTGGCGGGTGTTTTAGATTGCGGTTGTTTTGTCGGGGGTGTTTTGTCTTCGGGTATTTAGACGTGCCACCCTTTATATTAACAACATTTTAACGGAATTTCCTCTGAAATCAATTTTTTAGTAAATCATAAGATTCACCTGTTATTCGTCACTTTTTTTAAGAGATCTATAAAATTTTATAGTTGGTGAATTAATGAAACGTTCGATCCATTCATTCGCTGGTCAAAGTACTAACTGGCTTAATTACTTTATATTATCAGCCACGATGACTAATGACTGTATTCATTATTATACGTATTACATTTTTAAAAACAAAGTTTTTAACATGATGAATCTGTTCGCTGTAATTACCTTTGTCTATTATCAGTAAAAAAAATATATCTGTATTAGGAACGACATGTAATGACAGCAAGGCCATTACGAAATAATTAAAGCTAAAAACAAACATTGGTCTATCAGTTGACCCTGTGGGCCAGATCGAAAATATTCCGCTATTTTCGAGCTGCTCGAGCAGCTCGAAAATACTTTTGATGCCATTGTTTTCGAAAAACAACGTATTTACCATATTTTCTCTAATGTCATCTCTCAAACAAATTGACTGATTGAACGATTAACGTAGCAATCGACTCATTTTACTGAGTTCTAAAGCTGATCAGATTTTGGAATTGATTTATCAAGTCGTTTTTGAGATATTTTAAAAAAACTAAAAGAAAAAATTTTTTTTATTTCTTTCGACAACGGTTTCTCTTGAACAAATGAACCGATTTCGATGGTTGAGGTAGCATTCGACGCGGCTTATAAGGTTTTAGAGCTGATTAGATTTTGGAATCAATCCATCAAGCACATTGCAAGTTATCATAAGAAAATCTGGGCGTCGGTTGGCCCTGCCGACTCAAGGAGCTCGAAAACATTATTGTCATTAGATTTTTGAGTTCTTCAAGCCGTATTAAATGGTATTAGGAACTATAACAATTATAGGAATTATTCCTACAGTCATCGAAACTTTTCAGACATTATGGCTGCCTACACGGAAAAAAAATTATGGGAAGTTTTGCTATGCATTATGGGAATGGTTCCTATAATGGTATGGGAATAGTACCTATACTACTATAGGGATGGTTCCCATATATTATGGGAACCATCCCCATAATAGTATGAGAATAGTCCCCATACCATTATGGGAATGGTTCCCATACCATTATGGGAATGGTTCCCATACCATTATCGGAATGGTTCCCATACCATTATGGGAATGGTTCCCATACCATTATGGGAATGGTTTCCATAATATTATGGGAACCATTTCCATATCATTATGGGAACCATTTCCATACCATTATGGGAATGGTTCCCATATTGGTATAGGAACTATTCCTATAATATTATGGGAACTATTCCCATAATGTTATGGGAACCATCCCTATAATATCATAAAATTTTTTTTTTTACACAATAGTGTAGAAATTTCCCAAAATTGTAATTTTCTTGAATGTTTTGTGCTGACAAAAAATTCTTGTTAAAAATTTTAATGTTTTTTTGCCAAATACGATTTTTTTTTCAATGTTTGAATTTTTGTTTTTATGTTTAATAATATTTCTGTGTATTGTAGAAGTGATTACCACACTTCTTTAAATTAATTTTTTCATGATAATATGGGAACCATTCCCATAATATTATAGGAATGGTTCCTATAATAGTATGGGAACTATTCCCATAATATTATGGGAATGATTCCCATAATGGTATACGAACCATTCCAATTTCATTATGGGAATCATTCCCATAATATTATGGGAATAGTTACCATACTTTTATAGGAACCATTCCCATAAATTATAGGAATAATTCCCAAAATATTATAGAAAGTATTCCTATAAATTATAGGAACCATTCCTATAATTATAGGAACCATTCCTATAGTATTATGGGTATCATTCCCATAATTATAGGAACTATTCCTATAATTATGGGAACCATTCCTATAATTATAGGAACCGCTCCTATAATTTATGGTCGTAATTCCTATGATGGTATAGGAAAAAATTTTACAAAATTATGGGAACCGCTGCTATAATTTTCTTTCCGTGTATCCCAAAATTTCTAATCATCACCATAAAGTTATGGGTCGATATTCCATAAACACGCTAGGAACGGTTACCATAATTTTCTTTCCCTGTATGCTTTGTCCTCCTCTAAAATTATCTATACTTCAACAATTTGTTTTTTTTTTTTCACAGAATCATCGGGAAGATCGGAAAGAAATGTATTAAATATGCTTTAGATGAGTCTAAACCAAAAAAGCTACAGTGGTTTGATAATCGTTATTTTTGAAAAAACTGTTTATCAGTCACACATATGCTTCCAAACTACTCAATCAACAGATTTGATCAATAGTTTCAAATAATGTTGACAACGCCAGTATACACTATGTGTGTTATCAAAGTATCTATTGTAGTGTATGACACGTAAACTAGAACGTAAAATGTAAAATAATTAATGACCATATTTATCATTATCTGTATCAATAAGTAACCATTGTAATGCTCACAAAAGCAAGAATAAATATTATGATCTACTAAGTTAGCTATGTACTTATGTTTCTTTTGAAGTAACATTTTTTTTTATTCAAAAAAACATCTGTTTATTGTAGAAATATATAAATTGTAGATATTTAAGTATTTGCGTGATCTTGATCTTACAAGGTCTTCAGCATTTTACGGCCATTCTTTATGTCAGGTTATAGTCATCTACACACATTAGCGTCACACATTAAATAAATGTGAGATAATATTTATAGCTTTTCAGCAGTATATAACCATCACAATTACTCAGCGTTTTTAACATTTCGCATTTATATTGAAATAACGAGTACAGTTTAACATATACGTCGAATAAATTTGACTCGATGGCGACTTTAAGAAATTTCGGAATATTAATAACTGTATTGACATACTTATTGCTTCCATTCAGTCATATTTATGCTGAAGATGCAATTGTTGAGTCGAAAGAGCCGGAACTTAAAGAAATTCAAGCCAAATATTCTAATTCTGATTTCGATGAGTCGGACCAAGAGCCGACGAGACTATCGACGATTGAAAAGGGACTCGCTGAGGTGAAAAAAGAAGTTGGTAGGGTTTCCAGTTGGATACCAAAGCCGATAAAAAATATTTTCGGTTCATCAAAAGATAAGGGACGTTCTGCAACGGGATTCAGTGAATTTGTTAGTCAATATAGTAGTAAATTTCGAGCAATATTTCCAGGTAAATGACTATAATTATTAGCTTGCAATTGCATTTATTAAAAATTTGGATTAAAAAATGTTTATTTTCAAGTTTTTGTAAATGATTGCAGATTTATATATTTTTTTTATAATTAATAAGTTTATAGAATACATTAAATGATATTGAAAATGTAGGTTTTTTTAAATCACTACCTGAATGAAAAAAATGACATAAGGTAAAAGCACCATTTATTGACACTGTAAGAGACAAGATTGTAATTCCATTTTTTTAAACATATTAACGATTAATATTATTGAATTTTAATTTCAATGTTGTCTTATTTAGTCTTTTAACTAAACAAATTCATATTTTTTTATAATAATAAATATATTTACCCTGTAAAAAATCACCAAGGTAAGTCCAAGCGGTGTTAAATTATCGGTGTTAAATTTACCCCCGAAAGCGGTGTGAAAATAACGCCGCCACCGGTGTAAATATTCTAGAACGGTGTTAAAATAACGCCACCGCTGGTGGAGATATTCTTTACCGGTGTTAAAATATTTTATTTTGTGAATATTTTTACTTACTCGATCACTATACTAGTTGATAAATGATATTTTTTATTAATTTTCATAAAGAACTGACATTTTTTGTGTTTTATAATCTGTAAAGTTAATACTTCACACTGATAGAAAAACTATTTTGATTCAAGAAAAATTTTTTCTTCAAAATGTGGTTCTTGTTTCAAAATGTATAATTGTTTTAATTCAAGAAATAAGTCCTTGAACCAAAAAATTGAAATTCTCGGATAGAGAATAAAAATTCTTTGTTTGAGAATTTGATTTTTCGATGAAGCCTTTTTTGTTTTGAAACAAAATTCTGACATATTTCGCTCAAGAATTTCTTGCTCTTGGAATAAGATAGGCAAAATGTAGGTTTAAGACATTACCGACTCGTTTCGAGAATGGCGCGATTTTTAAATCAAGATATCAATTTACTCAGCTTGAAAAAAAACTTTTTTTTTTATTTTAAAAATAAAAAGTTTTAAAGTGATTTATTAGGACTACATTCATTTACTTCAGATATGTTAAAGTAGAAATTTATTTTTAAAAAAATTTTTTTTTCATTACTTTAAAAACATCTTCTATCAAGGAATTATTACTTGAACCAAAAATTTAAAGTTCTTAAAATAATAATACGACATTTTTAGTTGAAGACAAGTGGTCTTGCTTGAAGAATTTGATAGTATCGATTGAAGATAATATAGTTTCGGGTCAAGACACGAGAGTTATCCATCGAAGATACAAAATCTATAGAGCCAAGAAAATCTAAATCAAGACAAGAATTTCTTGAAGCAAGACAATTGGTTTTCTTCAGAAATAAATTCTTGGCTCAAGAAAATATTTCTTGAGTCAATATAAATTTTCTATCAGTGCAAGCGGACATAATTTACCCCGCTTTTACACCGGTATTACTCTGCTTTTACTCCGTTTACCCCGCTTTAACCCCGGTATTTGGACCCCCGTCAATAATTGGTGCTTTTACCTTATGCGAAGAAAAAAATTTAAAGATTATAATTTAGTAATTTTTATTTTTTAAGTATGTCAATAAATGAATTGCGTTAGTGAACTTGACTATATCTTTAGTGAAATTTACTATTCAACATAGCAAATTTTACTATTCAGTTTAGTGAATTTTGCCATATTTGAATGAAATTAAATTATTATTAGTTTTTAACTTTTTATAATTATTATTATTATTATTATTATTATTATTATTATTATAATTATTGTAATTATTATTATTATTTATGATATACGTATTGTGTTGGTGTCAAATTTTATATTTAAAAATCATTTGACGTGACCGAGATTCGAACCCTGACCTACAGCGTGCGAATCCTGTTCTCAGTCTGTTGGACCAATGTCTCCTTCGAAAGAAGATTTCGGAGCTTGTAATACATATTCGTATCTACTATCTCTACTGATCGTTGATTTTATCAATCTTCTTTCGAAAAATTACAAACCGATTAGTAATATATATAGTTGCTGTATAATATATAATATTCAATGTTACGCTATTCATTTGATTTACAGCAGTTGCTAAACTTATTATAGTTTTTACACACTGTAGAGTTATTAATGCATATTTTTAGTTAATTTTGATATTTTTTAAATTATGCTTTAAATATTATAGTAACAGTTATGACCTAACGGTCGAGAGTTCGAGACTCGTCGCGGGAAAAAATTTAAAAGTATTTTTCAATTAATGTACATTTACTTAAACACAATGCCGACATTATAAGCTTATTTAATCTCTATTGCACGCCTCGGAAGCGAAGCGGAGAGGTTGTGCTTTATAACCGACCTGTCAAGGTCACACGATTTCCACTCATTAAAGTGCATATATTTTTTTTCTATTTCTCTTACACATTATGAAAAACACATCAATATAAAGCTGAAACACTAATAAATAATCCTGATACTTTTTTTAATTTGTCTAATATGTATTAATATAAAAAAAAGTTCATTAAAAAAAATTTATCGTGGACGTCCATTAGTCTGTGGTTCAAAAAAACGGCGTGGTACGGATATCTCGAGAACGACTTGACGAAACTACTTAATTTTTTTTTCAAAATTTTCAGAAATAAGCAAAGAAGGTTCCTTTCGAAAATCACTACTGTAGGCCTTCTCGTTTTTTTAAAAATAAATCATTACGGTTAAAACCGGCAATCTTACATGTAAACAAACACACACTGCCGCCATTTTTCATTAGGAATGTTCTCCTTATTTATTTTTTTTTTTTTACTTTTATTACCGTATATTTACCATGGAAATTTCTATAAGAAAAGAGCGGGATATTCAATTTTATTCGAAATTTAACTTTTAAAAAAAAACATAACATGAGCTTTCGAGGCGTGCACTTTTGGATTTTCCAAATTTTTTTTTTTTACTTTCACATAATTTAAATGATTTTTTTTTTTTGTATTTCTGTTTTTTTCATAATTGTATAACCCCGGGTCGAAAAATTTGATCTGATTTTAGTCTAACTGGACTGTATTTGGACTATTTGGTCTGTTATTGAACTACTATAAAAATTTTTAATCTGTTTTTGATCTACCCGGACCGATAAATTTGATCTGGCATTAGTCTAATTGAACTATTTGAGCTGATTCTGATCTTTTGTAAAAATTTTAAGCTGTTTTTGATCTGCTGTTTTAAAATACAATTGCGTTACGGGCAGACAAAACTAGATTAATTCATGAACTTTAAAAAATTTTACTTCTGAAAATTTGCAAGGACAAAACTAGATTAAATCATGAACTTGTAATATTTTTATTCATGGGCAATATTTATAAAAAATATTAAGTTACAGAATTGTTTATGTTTTGTTTACTATTAATTTAGAGTCTTATGTTAAAAAATTTCGGCAGTTAATAGAAGTTTGACAGTTTTATTTTTTAAATGTCTTGACTGAATATTTATAGTATTGAATAAAAGTAACAAAATAATTCTTAAAATGTCAAGAAATTTTTCTTATTTGTTGGATAAAATCAAAAATATTTGTGACATCTTATTACGAAAGCGCATTAGCATGTTTCAAATATCAAGAAAATTAAAATAAATTTATAATTCTAGATTATTATTATTATTTATATTTATAAAAGTAAATCAAGTCTGTTTTTGTCCTTAAAAACAATTGAACACAAACCAATAATTATAATAAAAAAGTCTGTTTTTAGTCTAAACGCGATTTAAAACAGACTAAATATCATACGAAAATAAGTCTGATATTGGCCTGGATAAGGAATAGTCGGGGCAGAAACAGATTAAATTCCTATATGAAATAAATACGATTCATCAACTTGAATTGAAGAAAAATTATTTGAAATTATCATTTATGTTAAAACTGACATAATTTTTTGACCCGGGTAATTATATCGGGTCGTCTTGATTTTATATATATTTGTTTGCTCGGGTGTAATCACTTTACAAATGTATCTTTAGGTACTCGGTGGTGTGGTGATGGCAATGTAGCTCGTAGTGATGATGATTTAGGCCAATTTAAACTTACTGATGCCTGTTGTAGACAACACGACAAATGTCCGTTCAATATTGGAAGCGGACAGAGTTTTGGTAATTTAAAGAACAACGGTGCTTTCACAAGGTATTTGTTTATAAAAAGATGTCGCTCATTTTTATATCCAAAACACACATATGGATCAATAATTTTATGTTTTCAAAATTTAGATCATGGTGCGCTTGCGATCAAGATTTTTACAATTGTCTGAAGAGTGCTAATAATATCATCGCCCGGGAAATTGGCCAGACATACTTTACAGTTTTGGGGCCTCAATGTGTTGATTACAATTATCCATCAAAATGTGTTAAAAATTCCAGGTAATCATTTTATCTTTAACTAAAATAGAAAAAAAATAGTTTAACTTATTACTCAATGATTACGGTACTAAAAGTGTTATATTTTTTTTTTTTTTATTTCATTTATAGCGTATTAGATTTCACGGGAAGAAAATGTGTTGAGTATAAATATGATGAATCGCAGGAACAAATCTTACAATGGAAAGACAATCCAACTTATGTTAAAATATTTTGAGTTCGACAAATATTTGATGTTTGAAAATTTTACACTTCGGTGAGAATTTGATACATTCACTTTTGGTTCATTTTTGTAATAAATTTAAAATAAAGCTTTTACTCTAAGATTTTGACTTTTTTTTATTTTTCTAAGTTCTTTATGAAACTCAACATTTGAAAGAGTCTAACATATTATTTATTTTTAAACTTCCCGCTAAAAAAATTTTAAATTTTCAAAAATACGGGAAGTTATTGTTTTTACCCCAATTTTCGATAATCGAGTTTTCATCAGATGTTTGATGTCGACGTTTTTAGGTCCTAGGAAGCAAGTCTGACTATTTTTAGAATGATGTCCGAGTGTCTGTATGTGTGTTTGTGTGTGTGTGTGTGTGTGTGTGTGAATGTCAACTCCTTATATATTTTGAGACAATGTGAATTGTCATCTTCTCCCTCAGCCTTGCGGTTCTCATTTTTCCCCGTCTCGTTGCCGTCTGAAACCACCTAAAGCTAGTCATAGTGCCATGGTCACATGACTAGTTATCACCTCAACGCATGACCGTAAGGGGAAGTAGGGAGCGAGCCCAAAAACAGCCCTAAGACCCTACACGGAAAAAACAGTTCTGTAAAAGTTACAGAAAAGTCTGTAAAATTTACAGATGTTTGTCTATCAATTAAATTATGTAATTTTTACAGAACCAAAAATGTTATTTTTACATTGTGAGTTCTGTAAACCTAAATCTGTAATTTTTACATTTTGAGGCTGTAAAAGTTACATAGTGAAGTTGTGAAATTCACAGAAGTATTTATGTAAAAAATACAGAACAAGTTATGCAAATACACTGTAAAAAATCCGGAGTTTTGTGTGGGTGTGTGCAAATGTGTGCGTGTGTGCAAATGTCTGCGTGTGTGCAAATGTGTATGCAAATGTGTGCAAATGTGTGCGCGTGTGTGTGTGCAAATGTGTGCGTGTGTGCAAATGCGTGCAAACGTACACACACATACATTTGCACACGCGCACACATTTGCACACACGCACACGCACACCTGCACACACCTAAACACACACATGCACGCAAATACACACTCGCACACAAAACTCCGGAACTCCGAGTGGGGGAGTGAATGCGGAGTGAATTCGGATTTAATTTCAATCCGAATTCACTCCAGATTCACTCCGGTTTTTTTACAGTGTACTCATGTAGATTTTACATAAACTATAAGTAAATATGACATAAAGTAATATTGTGTAATCTACAGAAAAAATATGTAATTTTTGCAGAATATTATCTGCTAATATTACATTATGTTATTTATAAAAATAACATTTATGAATTAGTCAAAATAACATATTTTATCTGTCAATTTTACAAATAATGTCATCAGTAAATTTTACAGATTTTTTTCTGTAACTTTTACAGAACTGTTTTTTCCGTGTACGGTTATTGAACTTCACTTCGATCCTGGATCAATTAGTGATAAGACGTATAAATTAGTTTTACTGTCATATACGAGCAATTTATTTGCGACCTTGTTAATACGGATAACTACTTTGTAAATCGGGAAATTAACTTGCGTTATAGTTGTATTACTAGCAATTCTCTTGCGATATACTTTACTGTCCAAGTTTACTGATTATTATAAACAAAGTTAGTTCAATTAAATATTACTGTACGTTACCGGCGATATACTCGCGATATAAACTTTATACTGTGCCACGAATCTGTCTATATTATATCCAGCATTTTCCTGTAAGTAATTTTGATTATTATAATTGGCAATAAACTTGCAAAGTATTCTGATTAATTCCTTTTATTCCATCTATCACTGTTCATTCTACTTATTCCCTATTTTACTGGTAATATTATTAAATAGTCTGATAAAATAAATATTAATTAAGTTACAAATAGTAATTTGACTATCAATAAGAATATTCTATAATTTTATAAGCCGTGAGGTAAGTTGATAAGTTTCCTCATACGTTGCCGAGTTTGAATAAGTGCGGGTCTTTGCTTTGCAAGAACCCCAGCCCACTGCTCTGTCCAAGTAAAATCAAATTTGTTAGAGGCCAGCCTAAGCCAGGGTTCAACCCGCGAATTCTGGTGGCTGCTGGTAAAAATCGCGAAGACAAAAAGCGATTTGTCTCAATTTTTAATGAATTGACCGATTGAGACGGTTAAGGCGGCAATCAAAAAAGTTTGTTGGCCGTCAACTTCCTTGAAAATTTCAAATCGATCGATCAAATGGGTTTTAAGATACAGAAGACATACAAAAAAAAAAGTTTCCATTTAGTTTTTTTGAAATTTTCCAGAAATGGCTCGATCGATCGATTCAAAAATCTAATCAGCTCAAGAACTCAATAAAATGCGTCGATTGCCGCCGTGAACATCGAAATAGTTCAATTATTTGAAAAGATATCGACGCCGAAAAGTAAAAAAAAAAAAACATTTTATGGCATTTTTCTGGATAAATCGTCACATTATGTACTAAAATTTGTTCAAAATCATACTAATTCTTTGTCTTTATAGTTTTTTTCAATCCCCACATAATGTTATGCAACCCGTTCTTTAGTTAAAATTATACTATCAACAAAAAATTGAAAAAACACCGATCATCAAAATTAGAGATTTTATAGAAACTACAAGACTACGATGATTGATTTTATATAAATATACGTCAACGAATGACGTCAAATCTGAGTTTGTATCCCTGATTAAAAACTTTGATTAAATTCTATTGAATCTGATTAAAACTTGATCGGATTTCTATCAGATTCAATTGGAAACAAAGATTCAATCAAAATTTTTCGGGAGCGTTCCAAGTATGCTATTAAATTATAATTGGATTTAATCAAAAAAATATTTTTTTATTTTCGATTGAATGCGATTGAGTAGATAAGAAGAGGGGATTTACTCCAGAAACCAAGATCTGCAATACCATCGCGAATACGTAAGGCCTAGGGTATCTTCCTTACCGACAGTAGAAATGGCGCTAGTGGTTGAGTCTGCTGTTGAGGAGAAGGAGGTTATCCCTACCTGCTACTGCAGTAGAACCTCCCCTCTTTGTATCTACTCGTGTTTATAGCGTAAATCGTATAGACCCTGATAACCAGGGTTTCTCGTACAAAAGTTGGTATTCATTAGTCTGCGACCAACTTGACGACAACTTTAGCATTTGCAACTTTTGGCTACAAGTTACCGCCACTTTCTGGGAAAGTTGACGCCAGTATGGAGCCGCAATTGGAATGCAGGTTTCTTGAGAAAATAGGAGGCAACTTACCGTCAACTTATTGAATTTCCAACTTTTACCACCAACTTTCTCAGAAAGTGTCGATTAACTTTGGAAGTATCAAGTTTTGCGGGCAACGTGGTGTCCAGTTGCGGCTGTAGTTTCACGTCAGTTTCTCTCCAACTTGGCTATCAGGGGAATAACAAGGGAATTTCTAGCCCGCTTTTACCATTGAAGCAGTTACCAACGGCTGTTGTTTATGCGAACGTAAGATTCGCTTACCAACTGATTTTTACTGGTAGTTGGTATCCGTTAGAACAGTGTGATCTGCCTTATCGACAATATTTAGATGATTACGTCACTTTCGAAGTTAAGTTGCCGGTGCACCTGATAACCAAGTTGGCCGAAACTCGTCAACAACCTACTGCCACAACCTTTCGCCAAGTTGGCCTCTAAAGTTGACATTCACATAAATTTACGGCAACTTTCCGAAAAACTTGTCGACAACTTTCAGCTCGAGTAACTGTCGCCGACAAGTTGCTCAAAAACTTGGTGACAGGTTGCGGCAGTAGATTGTCGCCAAGTTTCTGAGCAATTTGTAGCCAACTTGTAGTCAACAGTTACACAAGCTGAAAGCTGTCGACAACTTGTCGTTAAGTTGGTCGCCACTTATGTACACTAACTTTCTGATCAGAAACTCTGGCTATCAGAGTCTATGCAAACCTTTGACCATTTTATGGATATTTACGGAAAACTTTCAGGTATTTGGGATTTTTTAAATTTTCTATTCATTTTGCTAAAATTTGGTGAAATGCTTTAAGCTGAGATTTACCGACACCTGATATCTTCTATAATGACGTCATACACGCGTCACATACGACAGATATTTGAAATGTACTACATTCAGTGTCTATAAATGGCAGGTTATAAACCCGCGTTCATTTATTTGGTAAGATTGTTTTGAGTATTTGTTGAAAATGAGAGAGAAGTCGGTAAGTCTATGAATTTAAATGATGATAAATTTTGTCACAAGATGGCTCTTTAAGTTACTTCGATGTTTTTTGGTCGTTTGCTATCGCACATGTAACCAAAAAATATTTTTGTTCCGTTGATGACGTCACTATTAGAACGATTAGGAATTTTTTTTAGCAGCTTTATCTTATCTAATATTTTTAGCTGCCGGCTATAGGTGCTAAATGTCGTAGATTTCAAGTGTCTGTCACAAAAAATTTGTTAATTTTGCATTCTATGATATTAATGATTATCATCACGGATAAGAATGGTTACCATCTAGATAAGAATGCTTACCATATCCGATAGTAATAGTTAACATGAAATCATGATAATGATTATCACATAAAGATGGTAATCATTCCCTATTACGAGACGATAATAGTTAGGATTTTTTTTTTCAGCCTGTATTCTTAGAATTTCTAAGGGAATGCGGTAAAACCGGTTTAATGTAGTCAAATTTCAGGGAATTTTTATCTATAGCAGAATCTAACAAGTTTCGACAGGTTAGCTTCCTTCTAAAAGTTTCTTTGTGACGTCATCATACAGGTTCAGACTTGTATCGACCAATCAAATAGATGTTGACAGTAGTGGGGGTTAATATTAACGATGATTAAAGTTTCATAAGTTGTGGTGGGGATGAGCCTATATAACCTAGCTTAATCCTCGGAACCTAACAGTCTATGTGAGTTGAGTGTGCTTATTTTATGCTCTAACCTATAAACAATCCTAACCTATCATCTAACCAAATAGTGAAGTGTATAACCTCAAATTTTACAAGAAAGTTTGTATAACCTCAAACTTATACTCATTATCCATTCTCAAGAATAGAATTAGTAATTATTGGGTCTAATTACAGAACAATGGAGCTTTTTATCGACTGTACATTTCTCGATAATTCAAGTGGAGATCGAATTGTCAAAGAATTCTGTGCAGTTGGAGATTTCTATGATAATGAACCTCCGTCATGGAAATGTGCTTTGTTTCTACCTCCATGTCATTGGGAATCGCTGCCTGCAAAGATTAAAAGCACTAACCTCTGGACTATGAGAAATTGCACGGGTATTCCATGGGATGCAGGTGACGTACCTCAGGATCAAGTGGAACAGGTTGTAAAGACGACAATAATTACTGCTAATCCCTATTATATCTTCGTTGATGGTGAGGGAAAGAAGCAATGGCTGGAGGAACTAATTGGCGCATCGATTCCAATCATTGAGATTAACATGATGGGATATCATGGATGCAATAAATCGTTGGACTGTGATTACAACATCTTTCATAAATGCGTCAGAAATCCTAGATGTGCTTGTCAGAACGCTTATGGTATGTACGAATGGTACAAATTTCGCTGGGGTACCAATAGTCAGAACAAATCAATTCTTCTTTATCTGCTGTTGGGAGAAAGTATTTTCAAAATGGCGCCAAAGGACGTTAGACAACTATCTGATGACTTCATGGAACTAGTTGCGTTGGAAGATGTGAATAATAATTGGGAATCGATGTCAAAAACGATGATAAAGAACAATGAAATCAAAGGATATCGAAGCTTGGAACAGTATGATTCTGTTGGTTATGATGTTGCTGAAGATCGCAAGCCTTTAATATGTGATTGCTGTTCAAAATGTCTATGTATAGAAAACAGGTGCTCTTCATTGTATACAGAGTAAAATAAAACGAATTGATTTTTTATAATTATGGTTGTTCTTATTTCTATTAAAAATAAAGTAAAGTTCTATTGGTTTGACTGATTGTGTGCGCGTCTAAACCGACAGTATCGATTCCATATCCCCCACTCAATGCCTCTTCCCACCCCCATAATGCAGGCGTCTAATCTAAATTATCAACCACCACTACAAAGCTCCAACTGCCGGTAACACCCCCCCCCCCCCTAACAGCAGAAAAAGGAGCTAGTGCCATCTCTACTGTCGGTATGGAAGATATCCCAGTCCCTACTTATTCACGATGGTATTTCAGATCCCTGTTGCTGCAGTAGACCCCCCTCCATCCCTTCTTATCTACTACTCGATTCAAATTTTCCAATCAGATTAGATTGAATTTGATCGGAAAATAATAATTTTTTTCAACTATTAACTGATTGAATTGGATTAAGTTCGATTGAAAATTTTTAATCAGATTCAATCGGAAAACAATAATTTTTTTCCGATCAACGTTCCGATTTCTAATTAACTTTTAATAGGATTTATGCTCGCTTCGCTCGTGCCTGCGCACCTGCGACTCGTGCTAAACGCATCGCGCTGACACATTATGAATCACTTACCCTACTAGTTACGCTAATAACTATTATGTAACCTCAAAATCATATCTGATTAGAGATAACTTTATTATATCATTGATCCACTATCTTTTAGACATCAGAACAATATTATCTTTCTGATACCTTTTCGAAGAGATCTAAAAGATGTCAGTTGATGACGCATTAGATATCTTTCTGATATCTTTATGTTATCTTTAAGGTGAGTCTTAAAGTTATCAGATCCAAAAAATGTTATCTTTATGAGATCTTTATGATAACTTCTTGCCGACCGGGGTACATTTAAATTGGTTAATTCGTTCCAAAGATATTGTACGACGTCAAAACTTGGAGATCTCCTGGAAACTTCGCTTTCGAAAATCTGACCAAAACCACACAGTAAAAAATATTGTGTAAAATCAACACAGTTTGTGTGTTAAAAACGGTTGACACGAAATTTGTGTTGAAATTTCGACACAAATTTTGTGTAACCCCTTTTTAACACAAAGATTATGTTGAAATATCGCCACAAGAGGGCGCAAAGAATTCCTCAGTAACACACAAAATGTGTTAATAAAGAGTGTATAACACATTTTTTATGTTACAAAAAGTGACACAAACTTTGTGTTAGTTTAACACAAACCGTTTTCGACACAAATACACAATTTTTTTTACTGTGCAATAACTTCCCTTATTTGAAAATTTTCAATTTTTATAGCGGGAATTGAAAATTGAAACGTTTTCAATAATTTATTTTTCAGAAAAGTACACGTTATAAGTCACTCTTCAGTGACGTTGTTTCAACATTAATTCTAAATTGCGATAGCGAGATTAAAACCCAAGGACTATGATTTAATTGTTTATTTTTCGTTATAATTAAGTGTTTTCTGATGAGCTATTGTGCAATTATACGTCATATTTTACGCTTAAAATAAAGTATAGCAATGAAATATAGTTCTTCTAGTAAAAAATTTACAATCTTGAGATATCAACATCTGAGCGTATTGTTCTACTATAATAGTTGGTACCATTTTTTTTTTACATTACAAGTAATCAATACACGTAAACATGGTTATTTTTTGTAGACCAAGTGTGTGCTTCATAATTATTATCTCGATGTTATCGAGATATTCAGCCGAAGAATTCGTACAGGGAATGTTATTGAACAACTTAACCCGTACCTCAGAGATAAATTACCTAATTAATAGATTTAATAATAATGTTACTATAAATGAGCCAACGCATTTTCTTCAAAAACGTGAATTAATTTTTCCAGGTAAATAAAATTATAATATATATTTAGGATCATTATAGTTATTGTTTATGTCACCCTTGCGGTTTCGTAGTCATGGTCGAAATACTGTCAATTCACCATGATTTCATAGAAAAGTAGTCGTTTTAAACTTATCATAGTCCAGTATTTTTCTGGTAACGAACTAGTGCATTTGTGCAAAACTTTTCCTTTACATTGCTCAGAAATATTTGGTGATTCGACCGTCGATTGATGAGGTTTCTATAGATGAAAAACGTTGACTTCACGCACAGTCACTGACGTTTTCATTATAGTTGTATCGATTTTTGATGTGAGAAAAATCATCTTTAACTGGTCAATAGATACCCGTTTTACCGACAATTCACCGTGAATTGACGGAATTTTTACGGGCAAACGAACGTAAATTGAGAAAGTTTTCACTGAAGATCGATCATAAATTCACCAAGTTTTTACTGATGAACGACCGTAAAGTTACGACGTTTCCATCGGCAAAATAACGTGAATACACGAATTCATCTTTGACAGACTGACAATAATTCATAAATTGTTTAAAAGGATCATTAATAATAGTCAACGAGAAAAGTGATTTAAATATGAAACCAGTAATACCATTTTTATTAGCATAAAATTTATTATTTTTATGGTAACTGTAAAATTATTATTTATTCTTGATAGCTTATAATAAACAACATAAAATATGTAAATTTAATAAAATATTTATTAGACACTGCACTATATTAGAAATTACATTGATAACCTTGTTGTTATAAATATATATTATTCCGTTTGGTTTTTTTTCCTGGTGTATCTCATGGACTTCAACCATTCTCCAACCCATTTAATTATGTTCGTCGAAAGTCGGTCTTTGTCCGTATAAATAGTAATTTTTTTATACTTTTGTAGTTCCTCTACAATTTCTGAAAATATAACAGCTATAGTAATAAAAATATTTTTGAATTATTCATAATTGAAAAAAAAGTCGTACATATTAATTTGGCATATTCAGCATTAGAAACTAAGGACATATCCGGTTTTTTTGGGTTGAACTTGACGACTAGATCGGATCTTTTTTGTGGAGACCAAAACTCACGCATCACTGCTTTTGCCCTTCTACAATTTGTAGTAGCATTTATTGCACTATAATAGTTATCAAAACTCATTATGAAATCATCGAAAATCTTGACCTGCAACAAAAAGATGCATCTGTGTTAGTGTTGGTGTCAATATTAATATTTAAAAATTACCTGACTAAACCAAGATTCGAACCCTGATCCCCCGCGTGCGAATCTTATCATAAGTCTGCCAGTCCGATGGCTTTTTTGAACGAAAGTCTCTAAACTTGCAATACATATTCGTATACTCGATCTCTATCAATTGTTAATTTATCCATCTGCCTTGAAAAATTTACAAGCCATTTAACAATGATGAGTTGCTGTATAATACTTAATATTACGCTATTGATCGGATTTATAGACATTATTAGATTGTAATTTTTGCATACTGTAAAGTATTTAACCCTTTAGAGTCTGACCTTGAAACCCTTCTCTTCGGTCTGGCAGAGCCCGACAGAATTAGAAAAGTGCCAAGCAAATGTGACAGGGCCGTATAAGAGAAAAAATTTCACCTGGGCGGGAAGTAAAAATTAATTTATTTTTTAATTTTTAATTTATTAAATAATAAATATCAAAGGACTTAAATTCAAAGTAAGAACAACATTTGGTTTCATCATAAATATCGTTAAGGATTTCGAAGAGACTCTTTCCTCACGTCAACAATACTAACTACGGCACTGTCGATGAACGCAGCGCGAGATTCAAATGAGTGAAAGGGTACTCACAGGCACACTACTACTACTCTCACATCTCACTCATACAAGCTCGGGGAACTCTACGATTCGCGCTCTCCCTACTAGTCTCACACGTAGACGTTTCAAGATCCTTTGACTCTAAAGGGTTAATACATACTTTTAGTTAAATTCTATATTTTCACAGAATACAAATCATTAAATGGTATAATCAAGTGTATTACTTAATCTTTAGTAATAGTTAAATATACCTTTTATGAAAATTTAAATTGTATCAATAGAAAATACGAATGGAATAGTAGTAGTAGTTTAATAATAAAAAATCATTTTCTCAATAAACATACAGTACCCGGGAAAAAAAGATTTTATATGATCATATATAAACTTATATGTTCATATACAATTTATATATGATCATATAAGAAATATATAAAAATTATATATGATTACATAAAAGCTTATATGATCTTATAAAGTTCTTATGCGAATTAATATACTCTCATCAGGACTTTATAAAAATTGATATGACTTTATAGAAAGTTATATATAACTTTATAAAAGTACTAGATAAAGTTTTATATGCTTATATGTAATTATATAAAAGTTCATGTGATCTTATAAAAATCTTATAAGAATTTATATAGTTTTATAAGGATTTTATAAAAATAGATGTGATTCTATATAAACCCGAGAAAAAGTTCTT
This sequence comes from Microplitis mediator, assembly GCF_029852145.1. Taxonomy (NCBI): domain Eukaryota; kingdom Metazoa; phylum Arthropoda; class Insecta; order Hymenoptera; family Braconidae; genus Microplitis; species Microplitis mediator. The sequence continues at coordinate 23,189,923 of NC_079976.1, forward strand.
ATAGAATCATATATAAGCATATGTGTTTATATATGATTATATAAAAGCTTACATAATCTTATAAAATTCTTATAAGGATTCATATGATCTTTTAAGAATCTTATAACAATTGATGTGATTTTATATAAAGTTATGTATAACTTTATAAAAATACCAGATAAAGTTTCATATGCTTATATATAGTCATATATGATCATATAAAAGCTCATACGATCTTATAAAATTCTTATAAGAATTTACATAATTTTATAAGGATTGTATATGATTTTGTATAAACTTATATATTAGTTTATAACATTACCAGATAAAATGTTATAAATTATATGAAGTCATATATGGTTATATAAAAACTCATATAATCTTATAAAATTCGATGTAACTTCATATAAAGTTATATATGATCATATGAAATTTTATATGACCTTATAAAATTCTTCTAAGAGTTCAGATAGAGAATAAAAATTTATGTGATTTTATATGAAGTTATAAATAAATTTGTATGATTACAAAAGAGTTTAATACGGTTATACAAAATCATATATGATTGTATAAAAGTTTATATAGTCTTATGATTCTTATATATAAATTTCTATGGTCTCATAAGCAGGTTATCTTAAAGAAACTTATAATTTTATATAAAACATAAATGTGATAAAATTTGATTATAATTGGTGCAATATTGATGTAGGATGTATCAATTTGATCATTTGATTTAAGTAATGCTATAGATTGTTATATACTTATAAGGGTAAAGCAGACTAGAGAAGCAGATGGCAATCAAGCGATCATCAAAGTTGAGCAGCATTGAGGCAGAACATTAGTTGGATGGGTGACCATTTGGCAAAATAGCAATTAACCGATAGGTGTTTATTTTTTTTTTTTTGTTCATGCATGATTATATATAATTATATATCATCAGATCCTGCCAATTTTGAGATCTAATCATGTATATGTTATTGTATATATGATTAGGTCAAATCATATTTTACTGGATATATATAACTTTATATGATTATATAAGATTTTATATTATTATATGAGATTTTATAAAGTCATATAAGTTTTTATAGGACCAATTTCATTATGAAACTTTATATGATTTTATATGAGTCACTTTTATATGATTTATATATGATCATATAAGAACTTTTTTTCCCGGGTATTCATTTTTTTTTTAATTTTTTTCAAGGCTAGTCTGTTTTGCCCGTTTAGAAAAAAACATACTATTTTCTTACTAACTGGAAATTCGGTTTTATTACTTTAAATAGAAGTCACAATAAGATGGTTCAGCGTATTTTATGGCATGAAAATCATTATTTCCACAGTAGTCCCATTTTGTCTACCCTTCGTGTAGATATACGTGGTGGATCGGCTGTACTCCGCGAGATGGCATTGTACACAGCTCGTGTCTCTCGCAGTGATTTGTCCTTATGCCGGATTCAATATATTCCAATTTGGTTTGATTCCGGCTACATATTTTCTTCTGGTTTTTAGGAACTTTATGGTGTGGTGTTGGAAATGTAGCGATTGACGATAACGATCTTGGTAATTTTTTTGTAACTGATGCATGTTGCCGAGACCATGAACTATGTGGATTAAATTATACCAATGAAATGTTAGATATGGATGCTAAGCAAGACATCGTTACTAAATTTTTGGGAAAGTAATACTAATAAACTTGAAAAACTGTTTGAAGATTATAATTTATTTTTTACTACTATTGACATCTATTATGGCCTAAACAAATCCGATAAATTCTCATAGAGAATTTATGAAAATGAATAACTTCTATAGAATTTAAAAATCAAATGTTCGATGAGCCTTCTAGATGAAACTATATGAGAATCTATCGATATTTTTTTTGGGCAAACATATTGATAACAATAACTGTATTGTATACAACAACAAAGAATAAGTTCAAATGATTTATAGATCGGTTTGTCCATGTGAACGTGATTTCTATACTTGCTTAAGAAGAGCTAGAACGATTCTAGCACGTAAATTTGGAAAATTATACTTCAATGTATTACGTCCACAATGTTACATTTATGATCATCCGAAAATGTACTGCGTTAGATATCAAGGGTAATTAATAGTAAATGATTTAATTTTTATATACACTCGATTACCCATCGTAAGCCTGTTCTTCATAAGCCTCTTCCTCTCAATCGGCAGTTACTGAGTCCAAACAGCTTCCCCCACTCAACCATTGTCGGGAGTTTCGTACCAAACATCCCGTTATAAGTTGAGTCGAAGTATATATTTTATTGCTCGTGGTTGTGATCATGTATTAGGAACACCGGGTATGGTTGTCTCACGGGTGAGTTGTCATAGCGATCATTTGTGGTGATCGATTCATCGATCGGCGGCAAAGAATTGTGAAGGCATCACCTCTTATACCCTAGCGGATCCGAATTACGGTAAATACAATGATTTACCGTAATTTACCGTAATTTACGGTGCCTAGCAGAATTACCGTAAATTACGGTAATCTACGGTAAATTACGGTAATCTACGGCAAATTGCGGTAATTTACCGCAATTTGCGGTAATTCTGCTAGGCACCGCAAAATTACGGCAATTTACCGTAATTTGTCGTAGATTACCGTAATTTACGGTAATTCTGCTAGGCACCGTAAATTAAGGTAAATTACGGTAATCTACGGCAAATTACGGTAAATTGCCGTAATTTGCGGTAATTCTGCTAGGCGCCGTAAAATTACGGTAAATTACGGCAATTTACCGTAATTTGCCGTAGATTACCGTAATTTACGGTAATTATGCTAGGCACCGTAAATTACGGCAAATTACGGTAAATCACTGTATTTACCGTAATTCGAATCCGCTAGGGTATTACAATGTTAATACAGGCCCTATTTCTGAAGAACTAGTTCTAGAACAAAAGGAAACAAAACGCACAGTAGTGGGGGGACTGAAATCCCGGGATAAACTTTCCCTTCGCTCTGTAGACCATGTTTATGATGGGTAGTCGACTGTGTTACATATCGATGGCTTAATAAGCAGACCTTATTATCTTATGTTTTACATTTTGGTTATACTTCTATTTAGGTCACCCTACCGATTGGTCTATAAAAACCACAAATTACGCCTCTTAACTCAAAAAACACGTAACAATAAATAAAATTTACCGGCGAAGCCGTTTAAGCAAAGTTTAGTCATGATACGTGCACATAGATGGCGCTCGTTACGATCGTGTATTCGTTGATTTATCATCTATCAATAACTCAATAAAATTAAATTTATTTAATAATTAATTTTATTTAAGGTTTGACTTACGATTAGGTCACCCCTCAAAAACTCTTCAAAATTTCACAGAACTTTTATTCTTATGTATAAATACGATGTTGGAAATTCATTTTCACCGGAGACGCCGTATAAGCCGCCATTTTTTATGTTAAACGTATACGAACCGCCAGGTGTGCACAACTTGATATTTACACTAATGATTGATTGTTTAGTCAATCACAGATAAACGCACAAATTCAAGTGTAATAATGACGTTAATCTATCAAATAACAATTTTTAACAAACTAAGTTCATTAGACACCGAAAAATACTAGGTTTCATCCCGGATGTGATGGTGGAATCGTCAGTGAGGCACCTCCATCACACCCTGCCTCATACCTTACACTGAAGTTACCATAAAACTATAAATGGGTTAGACCTACACGCCACCATCCATATTATGGTTTTAAATAAAATTAATTATTAAGTAAATTTAATTTTATTAAGTTATTAATAGATGATAAATCAACGAATACACGATCGTAACGAGGGGTGACCCACCCTAGTAGCAATGGAATTGGACAAGATTCTTTGGCAAGATACTTGGAGAAGCACTTTGTAAAGAATTGTACAATTCTCGACCAAGACACTTGATCAAGAATCTTTACCCAGACTGGCTGCAGACTTGGGCCAGTCTGTAACCAGAATTTGACCAGATTCTTGACCCAGAGTTTTGACATAGACTTGCGCGAGAAACGCAAAAGACGACAAGCGCGCACCTATTTCCCTCCTTTCCACTTGAATATAAAAAGTATAGTATTGCAGTGGTTCTCATTTATAGTTGAGTCAACAAGTTTAAAAATGTTATTTTTTTAAATTACGCATTGAGTTTGTAGTAATGCCTAGAAAAATTGATTTTCAGAATTTTCTAGCACTTAAAAAATTTCGGAAGTTTTTGAATAGATTAAGATGAATAATTAAAATTATAAAAAATGGGAATAGAATTCCGAAAGTTGTGACAAATAGAAAATTGCTTCTTCTTTAATAATCGTTTTTTAATTTTACGCTTTCTCTATTAATTTTTGAGTTATTGCTAATAATCAGAGTCTCTCGTTTTTTCTATTTGATTTTGACTTATAAAAATTGCTATTTTTATTTGTAAAAAAAAATGTCTTGTCTAATTTAATGACGAATTCAATAAGCTGTCGCTCGCATTTTTAAAAAAACTAGATTCATTTTCTACAGAGAACTCATTTCTCGACTACAGTATTATAAATGAAACTAATGTAGAATGAGAACCTCTATATAGGATAGTCCCAAAGTTTAGCAATAGACAGCTCCAGATTTCTGGTCAAATTCTTGACAAATTCTGACTAAAGTCTGGCTCAAGTCTTGACCAATAATCTAGGTCAAGAATCTGGACCAATTCTTGTACAATTCTTGATCGAAAATCTTTTTAAAGTATCTTGATCCAGGCTGGTACAAGGCTTTGACAAAATTGCTACTAGGGCAATCGGAAGTCAAGCTTACATTTTTCAAGTAACATGAACAAGCATTAAATTTGAACAATTATCGATGCAAATTAAATTCGAGCCTAGAACTTTAGTTTTTTTTAATAAATCATCGATATTATGTATGTATATTAATTATTAATTATATATTAATACATTTTTTTTTTTTTTTGAAAAATAGAATCTTGCAACTAAGATGTCTTCAATACCGAGTGGATACAAGTGCAAAGAAGAGAGTAGAATTGAGAGATAATCCCTTTTTTTTCTAAACAAATTGTCGCTGGTTGTATTCAAATAACTTCAATTGATGAAATAGATATCAGAATAAAATCTACAATTATTTATATAATAGTTCTATGTGTGACCAATCAAACATAAGAATATTTTAATGATATATCAATTGATGCTAACCCTCGCGGTTTTGGAAATACCGAAATAATACTGGAATTATACGGTATAAATACTGCATAAATATGGTATTATTCAAGTTATTTTGGCCAGTTTTTTTGCCGCATTACTACCAAAAATTTACGAAAAAAATTCAGAATATTTACGGTAATAAAACAGAAAAAATACGGTATTTTAATAGCATTAAAACCGTAATTATACTGCATATTTTCGGCATTTTTGCAGCATTAAACCGTTCTACCCGGAACAAACATTATATATAATTATATAAAATTTTATTTAATTATATATAATTATATATAACATTATAAAGTTATATGTACAATAACTGTCATGAAAAAAAAAAAAAAAAAAAAACCCGCCGACTCGTGGGCTCGATCCCGAGTCCTAATGATTTAAAGCCTGATCTATTAGCCGTTATGCCAAATCTCTTATTCGAAAGATGATACTAATTGTATTCATATCTATACAAACAAACTTAAGAAAATTGAAGACCTCAATTTTCCCGGATTCTTATTTTCACTTACATTCTTTTGTTTCAATAAGAAATGTGTGAACTAATAAAATAAAATATAAAATTTTACACTTTGCACATTTTCGATGATTTTAACCGCAGAAGCAAATATAAAATAAAACCAAATTTTTTACAATTTTTCATTATATCAGGATAAATCTGGCAAAATCGCAGGATATCTACGGTATAATTACCAAAAAAATACGATTTTATTATTAAAAAATTATCGCATTATTGCGGTATTTATATAGCATTTTTTCGGTAAAAGTTCGGCATTTTTATAGTAATTTTACTATAGTAATCTGGTAACTCTACAGTATAAGTACAGCAAAAAAAATGGCCAATATAACCATATTATTACCAAATTATTACGGAAAATTTACGGCATGTGTATAAATGCCGAAAATTTACGGCATTTTTACGGCATTCGCAAAACCGCGAGGGAATTGTTGCTTTGTCTATCTTCTTTCTTTTTCTTTCCCCTGAACGACAATACAAACTTCTTAGGTTATCAACTGATTTTCCTCTTACAACAATGAGTTTTCAAACAAGAGGTTAACCAATAATGCGTTTCTGATTAATCATACGAAATGTTCTAGCTGATTCATTTGGAAAAACACTTAATACCTTTTCAACTATGACGTAATATCCTGCACAACGAAGGCGACTATAATGTGTAACGGGTTTTTCACCACCGGAGATACCGGAGTGAAGTCCGAGGCTTTCTTATTTACTTCCCGAGGAGTGTATACTATTTTTCTCCTCGACGGAGGCGGAAAGAGGCAACTTCGTTTTGCACAGCGGGACGAAAGTTGACGCTTTTCGTCCGGAGGTGAGACAAAAATATTTTGTTTATGTAGTTTTTCGAAGTTTTTGAGAAACAGCTCGATCGATCGATTCCAAAATCTAATCAGCTCTAGATCTTAACAAAACGCGTCGATTGCCGCCTCAACCATCTTAATTTTATAAAGTTTTGCCAGGATATTTTCTGTAAATAATTAAATGAAATTTTATTACGGAAATTTCTCAAAATTTTATACAAAGAGTTTTTCACGGATAGTTTATTTGTAAATCGATTATTTTTGTATAATAGATGTCACTCTCGTAATAGGTATTTTGATACCCGTGGAAAAAGGTTTTTATAAAATTTTACAACAAAAATTTCATACTGAAGCCTCGTCAAGTTTTAAAAAATTGTGCCAATTCCTTTTTTTTTTTTTTTTTTTTATACAACATTATGACCTAATCCCAAGTTAAACAATTTAACAAATGTCAAAAGCTTATTCATTACAGAATCATGTGATTGGCGGTCATTTGTGTGAGATTGAACATTAGTATTTATTACTGGAGCTCAAACAAATAAATCACGCATATATAATTTTGTACTTAAAATTTACGCCTGACAAGCGTCAAGTTGTCAGTTCACTGTGTAAAAGTCTAAATTTATTAAATAAATAATGGCACAAGTGTAAAAAAATTTCAACTTTAATAGCATGACCTACATAAATCAGAAATTAAATCATAATTACGTGGACATTTATGTTAACTACACTCGGGTAATATATAATGTGAATGTCAGAACACATTTTTAATTCATAACATTTTTATTTTTACTCAGATAACGACTCCAGTTTCGTACATGTGAATTAAATATTTTATTGTTGTTATTTTTGAATAAATTTAATTACTAAATCTGTAATTATTATTCTACTTAATTAGAAGAACGAAAAGTAATATTTAATGAAAGTAATAAAGGTATTGAATTGATTTATTTTTTACAAAATAATTTAACTACTAACGCTATATGGTTACTTTTTATTTTTAGAGTTAAGAATTATTTTTAATATTATCAATTTAAAAAAAAAACAATTTTTTCATTTTAGATTTTTAATCAAAAAATAGCTATAGTTTTTTTAATTTGCATCGTAGAGGAGCAAATATATTTTTCTTACAGTCAAAATATTTTTAATAAAAATAATAATCAAATCAAATCAAGAAACTTATTTAGTTATGGGGTGAATGCAATAAATGAAATTAATTCTATTATAGAAGCTCCATTCCATGCTATTATGCCAGGTAAGTTGTAAATATCTGCATGTATATACACGAAAAGAAAATTATGGGAAGTTTTGCCATGCATTATGGGACTATTTCCCATAATGGTATAGGAATTGTACCCATACAATTATAGAGATGGTACCCATAATATATGGGAATAGTTCCCACAATAGTATGGGAACCATTCCAATAATGCTATGGGAATCGATCCTATACCAATATGGGAACCATTCCCATAATATTATGGTAACTATTCCCATAATATTATGGGAACTATTCCCATAATATTATGGGAACTATTCCCATAATATTATGGGAACCATTCCCAGTATAGTATGGGCATCGTTCCCATACTATTATGGTAACTATTCCCATATGATTAGGGGAACCATTCCCATTATAGTATGGGTATCGTTCCCATACTATTATGGTTACTATTCCCATAATATTATGGGAACTATTACCATGATATTATTGGAACTATTCCCATATGATTAGGGGAACCATTCCCATTATAGTATGGGCATCGTTTCCATACTATTATGGTAACTATTCCCATATGATTAGGGGAACCATTCCCATATCATTAGGGGAACCATTCCCATATCATTAGGGGAACCATTCCCATTATGGTATGGGCATCGTTCCCATAGTATTATGGTAACTATTCCCATAATATTATGGGAACTATTCCTATAATGTAATGGAAACCACTCCCATAATATCATAAAAATTTTTTTTTTGCAAAAAGTGTAGAAATTTCCCTCACGAGATGGAGAGATCCAAATGACGCTTCTTCGACGCTGAATTTGTTGAAACAAAAAAATTTTTGTTAAAAATTTCAATGTTTTTGCCAAATCTGAATTTTTTTTTAAATGTTTGAATTTTTATTTCTATACTTTAATAACTTTTCTGCGTATTGTAGAAGTGATTACTACACTTTTCTTTAAATTAATTTTTCATGATAATATGGGAACCATTCCCATAATATTATAGGAATGGTTCCTATAATAGTTTTAGAACTATTCCCATAATGTTATGGGAATGATTCCCATAATGGTATAGGAACTATTCCTATATCATTATGGGAACCATCACACTTGAGTGTGTATGGATACGATTTTTTTTTGAAAAGAATTATACAATTTGGAAGGTCGTTGGGGCAATCAAAAGGACTTTATCATAACTAAAAGTTGATTAAGATTTGAAGTCGATCGACCAAGTAGTTCCCAAGTTACTTGAAAAATAAAAATCAAAAATTTATTTTTTTTTAATTTTTGTGACATTACTCGTAGCCACTCAACCGATTGGCTTCAAAATTTAATCAAAACTAAGTGTCGAAACGAACTTACGATTGACACAAAGCACGAGAAAATCGGTCGATTTGTATCAGAGGTATCTTCGGGAAAAAATTTCTTTTTTCCAGCGAAGAAAATATCGTTTTGACCTCAGCGTTTTTTAGCGTGAAGAACTCAAAAATCTGCAAATAGTAACTTTTTGAGCTTTCTAGCTTGGAAACAGCGACAAGCTTTGGGGTTGGCCCACAGGGTCAATTGTTTTCAGAAATTTTCTAACTGATTATTATTTTCGAAAGGTACTAAATGGTGCGGTGATGGATCTATAGCAAAACATAAATCTGACTTGGGAATATTTTGGAGAACTGATATTTGTTGTAGACAACACGATTATTGTCAACCTAGTATTGTAGCAGGTGGCCATTTGGGACCGCTCCAGAATGATGGACCATTTACTCGGTAGTATAGTTCTTTTAATAAATTATACTTTTACTACACGGTCGAAATTTTAGCCCCCATTTCATACTATTTTTGGGTTGTGCTTCTCATTCCATACTCAGACACTTCATGCAACTAAGTTGACCCTCATTTCAAACTCATTAGCACAATCCTGAACCTCATTTCAAACTCAAACGCCAGCAGCTGTAGCTCCAGTTAACAATATAGGCAAACAATTGCTCCAAGTTCCTCGCAACGCATTTCGGAATGCAGTTGATATCGTGAATGGAACTGGGTGGATCATGACGGTAATTTTCCAGATCATTACTTAAGCTATGGAGAAAGAAGGGAGATTTACTCCCTTCACGAAATGCGCATCATGATCCATTAAAGGTTTCCAATCACAAGGATTTTTTGCCGTGTAATATAAAATCTTCATAAAGACAGTATAGTATAATGTTTGAATGCTCTCCTTAAAAAAACTTGTTTGAAGTGTTTAATATTTTTCAAAAGTCTATAACAGTAAAACATTACATGGGTTTTTAACTTCCCACTGAGAAAACCGACGATTTTCAAAAAATTCGGGAAGTTATTGGTTTCACCCCGATTTTCAAAAACCGGGTTTTCATTATATGTCGACATTCGAAGGTGCTAGGATGCTATTCTGACATTTTCAGAGCGATGTCTGTATGTATGTATGTATGTGTGTGTGTGTGTGTGGATGTAAACCTCTCATATCTTTTTGATGAATGAACCGATTTAGATGGTTCTGGCAGCATTCGGAAGATATCTTCTGAACTTAGATTTTCAAAAAAATTTTAGACCATTTAGTCAAATAGACTCTGAGATATTTAAGAAATACGAAAAAAAAAAAAATTTTTTTTCGTTTTCTTTAAATATTGTGAAAACTGTTGGATCGATCAATTCCAAAATCTAATCAGCTCTAGAACTCGATAAAAGCTTTCGATTGCCACCAAGAACGTCTCAATCAGATAATCCGTTCAAAAGATATCGTCGACGAAAGAAACCGTAGAAAACGGTTTTTTGCAAATATCGTCGAAACGGCTAAACCAACCATTCCCAAAATATTATCAGCTCTAGACCTCAATAAAACACGCCGATTGCCACCTCAACCGTTTTGATCGGTCAATCCGTTTACGAGATATCGTTGATTAAAAAAATAGTGAAAAACGTTTTTTTTCAGATATCTACAGAAAAATTGAATCATTAGATTTTAAAATCTAATCAGCTCTAGAACTTAATAAAACGCGTCGATTGCCGCTTTAACCATCAAAATCGATTAATTCGTTTGCGAGATATCACGGGAGAAAGAAATGCTAAAAAATGTTTTTGTAGAAAACAATGGCATACAAAAGTATTTGCGAGCTCGAAATTGTATTCACAACAATGCTTTCGAGCTCCTTGAGCTCAAAAACAGCAGAAAGTTTTGGGGCTTGCCCGCAGGGTTAACCGATAGACCGATTTTTTTATAGGGATGTTCTTTTTTAAATATATTTTTAACTTCCCGCTAAGAAAGTCGACGATTTTCGAAAAATTGGAAAGCTATTGTTTTCACCCCGATTTGCGAAAATCAAACTTTTATCAGATGTCGACGTTTTGAGGTCTTAGGAAGCTATTCTGACTATTTTCAGAATGATGTCCGAGTGTCTGTATGTGTGTGTGCGCGTGTGTGTGTGTGTATGTGTGTGACCGGTCTATAACTTTTTAACTAATGAACCGATTTGGATGGTTAAGGTGGCAATCGAAAGAACGTGTCGGCCATCAACTTTTCTGAAAATTTCAGATCATTTGACCAAGTAGACTCGGATATATTGGCGAATTACGGAAAAAAAATTTTTTTTTCTTTAGTTTTTTATTGATTTCTCAGATACGACTCGAACGATCGACTTCAAAATCTAATCAGCTCTAGAACTCAATAAATCATGTCGATTGCCGCCTCAACCATCAAAATCGGTTGATTCGTTCGTGAGATATCGCGGGAGAAAGAAATGCCAAAAAAACGGTTTTTTGCGAATATCTTTGAAACGACTTAACCAAACAGTTTCAAAATTTGATCAGCTCTAGAACCCAATAAAACACGTCGATTGCCACCTCAACCATCAAAATTGGTCAATTCGTTGGTAAGATATCGTGGGAGAAAGATAAACTGAAAACGGTTTTTTTCGAAAACAATGGAATACAAAAGTATTGTCGAGCTCGAAATTGTATTCACAACAATGTTTTCGAGCTCCTTGAGCTCAAAAGCAGCGGGAAGTTTTGGGGCTGGCCCGCAGGGTCAACCGATAGACAGATTTTTTTTATGGTGCTATGACTATTTTTTACTGACTTACAGCCATTTGAAAATCACTGAAAAAGTTTTCTTAAATTTTTGAATGTTGAATTTTGCGATATCGTAATTTTTATTGTCTTTCAGTACACGGAGAGAAATTTATAGTAACAATTACAATATATCATGGGAATGGTTCCCATAACGCATGGCAACCGGTTTTTTTGAAATTTTGATTATAAAAACGGCACTTTTTCCAGTATGGGCCTATATTCCATAATTCCAAGTAATCATTACCATAACGGTATGGGACGATATTTCATAAACGTACTAGGAACGGTTACCATAAATTTTTCTCCATGCAAATAAAACTGAAAATATCAATGAAATGTTGTACAAAAAATAAATAAAGATTGAAAAAAACTATTCATATATACTTGTGATTTTAATTATAATTATTAATTTTTATGTATAGATCAGCGTGTGGGTGCAATGAAATATTTTACCATTGTTTAAAAAATGTATCGTCACCTGTTTCATATAAAGTAGGAATTAAATATTTTAACTTAATATCACCATCATGTTTTATTTATGACTATCCAATCAAGCGTTGTCTCAAATATGCCGGGTGAGATAATTTTCAAAAATTATTGTATCAAATTATTTCTTTCCTATTATAGATTGAAATTCAATTCGTTCATTTTTTACCTTAGGTTCGTTAATAGAAGATGTATCAAGTATGAAGTTGATCAATCATTGTCGAAAACGTTGCAATGGCGAGACAACAGATTATTTACAATATTTTAATAGTAAGGTTTTGATAATTGTTCGATAACTATATTTATCTACGTCCATCAAGGTCGCACGCCTTTACGATGTGCGTTCGATTGTATACCTTTGTTCACTATACGTGTGTAAGTTGGAGTCCAATAAACGAAAGAATATTATTTTCTGAGTAACTTAGATACAGAGAATCATATTTTCTTATAATATTGTAACGAATGTGAAACTGATCTTTAAAATATTTGAATAGCTAGAAAAGAAATGCCTTCTTCTTATGTTTTATAGATGCGAGACTAAGTCAGTTAGTCTTAATTTGACATCTTAACAGCAAACATATCTGTATTCAATAAACTATGTATTGTTCTCGCTTTCTTTTACTGCTGTTTATTGTGGTGTTATTATTGTCGTGTATAAGTGATATTATTTATAAGTTGAAATACTACAATATAAATGGATTAATTTGTTGTTACAGGGGTGTGCAAATACTCGAAACTTACCCGAGTCGAAATTTAAGCCGTAGATTCAACGTTTTGAACGTTGAAATCGTAGATTCAACGTTTTGAACGTTCAAATCGTAAATTCAACGTATTGGACGTTGAAATCGTAATTTGAACGTATTGAACGTAAAAAAAAAAGATTCAACTGTTTAAAAAAAATATATGATCCATAGTAAAAATTAAAAGTTACGAAAAAATGACATATACCAATGCGTAAAAAATAACCTATGGGCTAAATTTAGCTAAAAGCTTTTCCTAAAGATTTGATTGAGTTAATTTTTAGATACATTCTTATTCAATCAACTAATAAAATCACAGATGATTGGAATTAAGGAAGTTATTAAATTGAGATTGATTTTTGAGAGTCAAATTCTTATTCAATCTTGATATTTTGAGATCTTTGAAAACTATCAGATTGATTTTCATTTGCATTTCAAAAATATTTTGAAGATTTGGAGCTCATTTATGGATTTTTTCAGTCGGCAATTTCATTTTTGGTGCACAATTTCTAGTTGAATATCAAAATTTTTTTAAAAATTTATAAATTTTTTTGAAAATTTGTAAAAATTGTGAAAATCAACTTTTTTTTTTTAATTTGAAGTCAATAGGAGCTATAGCTTGAAAATTTAAAATTTTCATTGTTAATACCCACCCCCGCGACCCGCTGAGGGGTGGAATATCGTGAAATTCGTTCATAAATTATTTTTCCATCACTTATAGAAAATCCCAACAAAAAATTCCACAAATAAAAAATTCGGACTAAGTATTTCCATTGAACAGATGGTAGAATTTCAACCAAAAAACTGAAATTCTCCTAACAGAATTATAAAAATAATTTTTATCGTACTTCCATTTGAAAGCATGTGGTTATCTGAATAGTTTTGATATTACTTATTTACACTCCTTATCGGTTTGATTTACGCTCACAATACGTTGAATACGTTCAACTAACGTTTTTAACGTTCAATACGTTCAAACTACGATTTCAACGTTCAATACGTTCAAATTACGATTTCAACGTCCAATACGTTGAATTTACGATTTGAACGTTCAAAACGTTGAATCTACGATTTCAACGTTCAAAATGTTGAATCTACGACTTAAATTTCGAATCGAATCGAATTGTTCGATTCGAGATTCACCTCGAAGATTCGAAATATTCTAATAGTTTGAAAGATTCGAAAAGTACAACACATAGTACTAATATAAATAATATAATAGTTTTTCAATTTAATACACTGTAAAAAATTCGCGGAGTGAATGCGGATTAAATCCGGAGTGAATGAATTTTTAATTATTCACTCCCCTTGGAGTGAAATTCACTCTGCAGGGGAGTTTTGAAAACATTAGTAATAAAATATAACTCCACTAAGTAAAATCGAAATAAAAATTCGTAAATTACAGTACTGATCAACCGATACACACACACACACGCATACATACACGCACACACACACACGCACATATTTGCACAAACGCAGACACCCGATCAGACACACGCACACACCCGAAAACACCGACGAACCCATTCGCATAAACGCACACACCCGAACACACACACGCACACATTTGCACACTCACACGCACGCACTCGCACACACACGCTGTTTAACAGTTTAATATAAATTAATTTAAATGTTAAAACTCCGGACCGGAGTGAATTCGGAGTGAAATAAAATCCACATCACTCCGAGATCACTCCGCTAAAAAAAAAACTCCCAATTCATTCCGCATGCGAAGTGATTTTTCTTAAAACTCCGTAACTCCGAGTGGTGGAGTGAATCCGGAGTGAATTCGGATTTAATTTCAATCTGGATTCACTCCGGATTTTTTACGAAATTAATTATTCGAAACTTCGCTTTATTCGATATTATACTACCATTATATTACCATAGTAGTATGAAAACAATTATGATAATGGCATAGTAATTATTACTATAATTTTATAAGAACTATTCCGACATCGTATAGAAATGAGCTCATAGGTATAGATAGGAATTGTTACCATAATTTATATGGATGCCAGTCCTATAATCGATATTTCAGAAAAACTAGTTGCCATACGATATGGGAACTATTCCCATAATATATTGTAATTGTTACCATAAATTTTTCTCCGTGTATACGTTTAAAAATATAGACAAAGAATCAACCAAAATAAAAGTAATGGTATATCCGTTTCACATTAATACTTGTGCACCTTCTCAAAGTTGAGTTTTAGTCATAAATGTTACACTTTTAAAACTTTCCACCCCAGCAGAGATTTTGATGAATCTTATTCCGCATCTGCAAGAATTAAATGAATTAAAAGGATACGGAAACGCCATTTTCCAAAAGATTGTTGTTATTCTAATATAATAGTATATTCATTTATTGTTCAATTTACTTTTTACAATATTTATATGTATACGTTTTTCCAACCCGATAAAAAAAGATTTTATACAATTGTATAGAATTATATATCAATTATATATGGACTATATATAATTATATATAGACTATATATAATTATATATAAAGACTATATATAATTGGATAGAAAAAATGGCCCGATCCAATTGCATGAAATTTGTATAGAAATTGCATGAAATTTGTATAGAAATTGTATACAATTCTATACAAATTGTATACAATTCTATATAATTATATACAATTCTACATATTGCAATTATATAGAATTGTATATAATTATATAGAATTGTATACAATTTCTATATAGTTGTATACAATTGGATCGGGCCATTTTTTGTATATAATTTTATACAATTGTATAAAATCTTTTTTCATCGGGAACTGGTAAAAATTTACTGGTATTGTAATTTATTTTTTCAATATTTTATTAATCAATTTTCGATTTATTTGAAAGTTTTTTTTTTATTCGCATCTCTTGAAACTCTTTAAAACGAATCAGCTTTTGAATATTCATTTTTTATTTAATGGTGAGCTTACTTTTTTGAAGTAAACAAAAGTAGCTGTCTTATAAATTCATCTCCCAATCCTATTTACCTACCAACAAAAATGTGAATAATAGGAAAAAATATCACTACTATAAGTCGTCCAGAAAAAAATTGTTGAATAACCCTACGGTTTCACAATTTCTATTAGTTCACTTCAATATTAAAGGTTAGTATAGTTCAACGTACGAAAGAAATGTAATTTATGTTATTTCTCACAGTTTTTTTTTTTTTTTTTTTTTTTTTTTTTTTTTTTTTGTAATAAGTATCCTAATGGGTAATTTTACAACAACAAAGTTCCGCTCTATTTTATTCATACCATTAACTGTCGTTGACGTAAATACCTCTCTTTATAACGTGGGGAATGGTTTTGGGTACCATAGTAATACAATCAATAATTGGACAAACGGACAAACACAAAGTACATCCAGTACAATCGTCATTCACTTTTGGAATATGGGTATCAGCATTAAATTCGATTGCTTGGTACCCTGAGTCGGCACAAGTCATGTAACACTTCCCACAGTTGATACATAAATCATCGTCAATTAAAGCAACAACTTGTTTTTTGTTATCCAACTGTTTGTAATTAACAATATTTGGTAATGCTTTGCCAATTAAATCTTTAATTTGTAATACTTCGCCCATAGTTGATTCAGATTTTCCATTTTTCATTTCGTATTCACTTTCCGATGTCTTCAAGGGATCGGAATTAATACGCATTTCTGCTATTGCTTTTTCTCTCATAATTTGATATTCTCCAAAGTACGGAACGCGGTTACCTAGCGGATGTAACAAAACTGGTTTTCCTTTTTGATGCTTAAAAGTCGGCGGACTCTGCCCTTCCCAATGTTTGGTATGTTCTAAAGCCGATAAATAAATCAAAGTTTTCAAACCAGTGGTGTAATCGTCAATCAATGTAAAATCTTGATTCTGTATGGCACTACACACTTGAACAACTGAAGCCCCACAGTGAATAAACTGTAATGCAACATCAGCAGAATCGATGCCACCTATCCCAAGAATCGGGAACCCCGGAATCTTTTTAGCAATACTAGAAACTGCACGTAACGCTTGAGGTCTTGTTGCATTTCCAGATACTCCACCATAAGTTGTAGCTTTCGCACTTCCGATTGCAGGCCAAGGAGTTCCATCTGCTCGTAAGCCCATCAGTCCTGAAACTGTATTTATCGCTGATACACCATTAGCACCGCCTTCATAAGCAGCCATTGCAATTGTCACAATATCCGTAATATTCGGTGTTAGTTTCACAAAAACTGGAATTTTCACTGCTGATTTTACCCATTTCGATATTTCACGAACCAAATGTGGATCTTGGCCACAAGCTAAACCCATTCCCGATTCACCCATTCCATGCGGACATGAAAGATTGAGTTCTAGAGCATCTGATCCAGCGGCTTCGGCTTGTTGAGCTAGTTTGGTCCAATCGGCTTGATTGAAGGAACACATGATACTTGCTATAATCACTTTCGTAGGAAAATCTCTTTTGAGTTCGGTAATACTGCGGCACCAATAGGCAGCAGTTTTTTCCGATATCAATTCGATATTCAAGAAACTCCCTTGTTCTGGTCCGTAATGATGTCCGGCAGTGGTCCCTCTTACGATTCGGGGTGATATATTCGTCACTAGATCTTTATCTAATCCAAAGGTCTTTGTAACAGTAAATCCCCAACCGGCTTCGAAAGATCTTCGTATCATGGCACTCGTTGTTGCAGGTGGGGCTGAAGCTAAGCCAAATGGGTTTTCGAATTTGATCCCACATACTTCTACACTAATATCGATGTCATCTATCGAGCTATGGAATTTTGGCAGTTGCGGAGTTTTCGGTACTGTCAAACCATGCGACTCTTGAATGTATTTATGGATGTACCAAGCTGCTATTTTTCCATCATTCACAGATTCTACAGTAGTTTGTGCTACACCAGCTAGATCCCCACCACAAAACACACCAGGAACGGATGTTTTCATAGTAGTTGATTCAACGTCTGGTAATCCCCATTTATTGAACTTGATAGGATACATGGCATCCTTAATTTTAGGATTAAACAATCCAGATCCAAATGCTGAAATAATGAAATCCGCTTTTATACGCATTAATTGGTCTTGATCCTCTATCCATTCATCATTATCATTTTGTTCAGTGCGATAAAATTCCATGGCTACTATTTTATTACCTTTTACAATGACTTGTTTCGGTGAATGGAATGGAATAAATTCACACTTTTCTTCACGTGCCAACTCCATTTCTTCTGGTACCGCACGGATATTTGTAAATCCTTTTCGAAATATCACGAATACTTTTTTTGCTCCACACCGAAATGCTGATGTTGCACAATCAAATGCCGTATCACCTGCTCCAAGGACGATAACATTACCATAAAGACTAGGCAATTTTGATTTACATCCACACAATCCAGGCTTACTGCCACCTGATACTAAAGGCAAGAATATTTTTGAAGTGTAGAAACCCATTTCCTGTGTAAGTCCCTCAAATATTGAAATCACTTTAGCTTCCGGTAAACCTATTCCACAAAAAATAGCTTTGTAACCAGATTCCTTAAGTTTTTCAATAGTCAAATCGTCCACTGATAGCATTCGATTACATTCGATCTCGACTCCTAGGTCTTGAATCAGTTGAATTTCAAAATTGACTACGTCATATGGTAAACGATATTGTGGTATCTCTGATGAACTCAAGCCACCAAGATAATTTTCCTTTTCAAATATTTTAATATCAGTGTAGCCCAATCGGGCTAGAAACGTTGCACATGATATTGATGCTGGACCACACCCTAGAAGAGCTA
Source organism: Microplitis mediator (assembly GCF_029852145.1). Lineage (NCBI taxonomy): Eukaryota > Metazoa > Arthropoda > Insecta > Hymenoptera > Braconidae > Microplitis > Microplitis mediator. Next base: position 23,208,738 of record NC_079976.1, read on the forward strand.
TTTTAGTGTTTGGGTATTCAACATACTGACCAGGAATCCTAGTTGCACGGATATTCATTTTTTTGAAAATATCTACAGCGAAATGTTGTAAGCCTCCAATATTAATCGGTCCCTCTTCGGTGGCAGCTAGATTACATCCACCAACACAAAGATCACTTGTCGGACAAACCATGCCACACGTAAGACCTAATGGATTATCTGATAAGATTGTTTTAGCGGCGCCATAGTAATTTTTATTCGATATTGATGTTATGAATGCCTTTACGTCGATTTGGGTTGGGCAGGATTTTTGACAAGGCGCATCCGCACACTTTAAACATCTTGCTGACTCCTTGAGCGCGCCACGTTCACTCAATGTTGTATGTTTGATATCGTCAAAATTATTTTTTAGACATGAGTTACAATTCAAATTATTATTACGTTTCCAATGACGTTTGTTCTTCTTCGTTTCAGAAGATGAGACAAAATTTGTGTAAGGTTTTATTTTTGGATTTAAGTTCAACAAATTCTGAAAAAAATAAAATTGTATATATGAAAAAAAGATAATCTCAGTAAAAATTATTAAGATGAAAACTAATAATGTAACATGCATGAAGAGAAAGTAATTCTTAACGTCCCTCGTACTTTTATAAAATATCTCCCATGGAAATAAAATATATAAAAAATATATTTCATGATGTATGTGAAATATATGTGGCATATAAATAAAGTATATAAAATTTATAATTAAAATGCATGTGAAATATACACGGAAAGAAAATTATAGCAGCGGTTCCCATAATTTTGTGAAATTTTTTCCTATACCATCATAGGAATTACGACCATAAATTATGGGAGCGGTTCCTATAATCATAGAAATGTTTCCCATAATTATAGGAATAGTTCCTATAATTATGGGAATGATACCCATAACACTATAGGAATGGTTCCTATAATTATAGGAATGGTTCCTATAATTATAGGAATGGTTCCTATAATTTATAGGAATACTTTCTATAATATTATGGGAATCATTCCTATAATTTATGGGAATGGTTCCTATAATTTATAGGAACTATTCCCATAAATTATAGGAACCATTCCCATAATATTATGGGAATGGTTCCTTTAATAGTATGGGAACTATTCCCATAATATTATGGGAATGATTCCCATAATGCAATTGGAATGGTTCCCATACCATTATGGGAACGGTTCCCATAATATTATGGGAATGGTTCCCATATTATCATGAAAAAATTAATTTAAAGAAAAGTGTGGTAATCACTTCTACAATACACAGAAATATTATTAAACATAAAAACAAAAATTCAAACATTGAAAAAAAAATCGTATTTGGCAAAAAACATTAAAATTTTTAACAAGAATTTTTTGTCAGCACAAAACATTCAAGAAAATTCAAATTTTGGGAAATTTCTACACTATTGTGCAAAAAAAAAATTTAATGATATTATAGGGATGGTTCCCATAACATTATGGGAATAGTTCCCATAATATTATAGGAATAGTTCCTATACCAATATGGGAACCATTCCCATAATAGTATGGGAATGATTCCCATACCATTATGGGAATAGTTCCCATAATGATATGGGAATGGTCCCCATAATATTATGGGAATGGTTCCCATAATATATGGGAACCATCCCTATAGTAGTATAGGTACTGTTCCCATACCATTATGGGAACCATTCCCATAATGCATAGGAAAACTTCCCATAATTTTCTTTCCGTGTACGCACATATATTTCACATATATTTTACATATAAAATAAATATATTTCAAATACATAACTTTTGGCCGTTTTTCGTATATAAAAAATATATTTTTTATATAGTCAAAATGTATATCACATATATTTTAGTTGTACAGCAAATATATATGTTGAAATGTAATCGACATATATGTAGAATATATATTAAATATATTTTCGTTATTTAGGCAGATCTTTGGTGTTCGGGCGGGGGGGAGGGTATCAGAGCAAACAAATAATGACTAAAAAATCCAAATGGTTCAGGCTGGAGTACCGAGGGATCTAGCTATCAGGTTGTTCGATGATGGAAGGGCTCAGATATTTTTGTGGGGGAAGGGGAGGTTGGAGCAGAAAAATTATAACTATAAAATCTAACCGGTTCAGGCTGGAGTACCAATAGGTCTAGCTGTCTAGCTTCCCATAATGCATGGTAACCAGTTTTTTTTAAATGTTGATTATAGGAACGGTACCCATATATATTATAGTAACCGTTACCATAACATTATGGTAATGGTTACCATAATGTATGGTAATCGTTACCATATAATATGGTAACCATTACCATAATATTATAGCAATCGTTACCTTAAAATTATAGTTATCTTCACCATAATGTTATGGTAACCATTACCATAATACATGGTAACAGTTACCAAAACATTGTGGCAACCATTACCATATACACTGTGAAAAATTCGCGGAGTGAATGCGGATTAAATCCGGAGTGATTGCGGAGTGAATGAATTTTTAATTATTCACTCCCCTCGGAGTGAAATTCACTCCGCAGGGGAGTTTTCGCGGGTAGATAATTTTTTATTAATTTAATCCCTCTGGAGTGAAATTCACTCCAGAGCGGAGTTTTAAAAATATTGTTGATAAAATATAACTCTACTCAATAAAATTGAAATAAAAATTCGCGTATTACATTATTGGTCAGCTGATATGCACACACATACATATTCAGGCACACGCGCCCACTCGCACACACTCGCACGCACACATTTGCACACACGCACACATTTGCACCCACGCACAAATTTTCACACACGCACACATTTGGACACACGCACACATTTGCACACATGCACACATTTGCACACACGCGGACACACACGCAGATATTTGCACACATCCACACAGACACACACATTGTTTAGCAGTTTAATATAAATTAATATAAATTTATTTAAGTATTAAAACTCCGGACCGGAGTGAATTGGGAGTGAAATAAAATCCGCGTCACTCCGAGATCACTCCGCTAAAAAAAACTCCCAATTCACTCCGCATGCGGAGTGATTTTTTTTAATACTCCGGAACTCCGAGTGGCGGAGTGAATCTGGAGTGAATTCGGATTTTATTTCACTCCCAATTCACTCCGGATTTTTTACAGTGTATATGATGGTAATGATTACTATAATATTATGGTAATTTTTACCATAGTTCTTTCACATGTGATATGGGAATTGTTCCACAATGATGGGAAATGTTTTCATAGGCAGGAATTTTTCCCAGAAAGTATGGATCTATATCCCATAATTCCAAGTAATCATTACCATAACGGTATGGGATGACATTTCCTAAACGTACTAGCAACGATTACCATAAATTTCTCTCCATGTAGCTACAGATAAACTAAAAATTTTTTTATTCTTAATAGTTTTGTTTGTCAGATCCACTTTAAATAGTATGATACTCACTTCAATATCCGGTAAATCTTTACTGACTTCTAAAAACGCTGTCATTGTTGTATTTCTTAAAAATTATTTCAGTGGTTACTAAATTATTTAGTGTCCTCGTGATAAGTCGATTGTATGTCAAAGAACCTGAATAATTAGATCTTTCACTATCACAGGATATTAACACAGCTCACTTGCATGATAGTTTAATAACTTTTTAATAAAAAAAAAATATTTTTTTACTTATGACACTTAAACAAGTCCGTGAAATAACTTTTATATTATCTTATAAATTATGACCATATTTAATGACAGTTAAATTTTCACAAGAACAATTAATCCAATGATAAATATCACAATTTGGATATTAGCCCTAATTTTAAACTCAAAATATTATTTTATAAGAAATTACAAATTATTAGAATACGTAAAACTTGTATTTAAATTTATCGAGGATATGAAATATACTAAAAGAATGTTTTGTCAGTACTGAGAACGTTAACATAATCTAAATTACAGCGCTCTGAATAACGCTGACATAAATTGAAAGTCAGTAAAGATAAAGAGAAATCGAGTTGGCAAGTAAAAAGAAAAAGGACAAAATATTTGAGACACACGAACCACTCAATTTATCAACTAATTTTTTTTTTATCTTGTTGTTGAATATACTTATTATATTTCGTAAGTTGGAATCAGCATTATTTCATGTTAAATAAAATACGAGTATATGTAATTGAAAGATAATCATGAATTTAAAGAAATCACTTTATATTATTTTGTTAATCACTTTTTTAGATCCCGGGTCAACAAATTAGATTTGTTTTAAAATAAATGATAAATTCAAATAATTTTTCTTCAATTTAAGTTTATGAATTGTATTTTTTAACTTTCCGCTAAGAAAATTGAAAATTTTCAAAAATTCGGAAGTTATTGGTTTCGGTCCGATTTGCAAAAACCGAATTTCTATCAGATTTTGACGTTTTAAGGTTCTAGAAGGCTATCCTGACTAATTTCACGATAATGTCCGAGTGTATGTATGTCCCGGACTGAAAAATTTGACCTGATTTTAGTCTGATTGGACTATTTGATCTGATTTTGATCTTTTATGAAAATTTTAAGCTGTTTTTGACCTGCTACTTTAAAAAACAAACGCGTTACGAGCAGACTAAATTAGATTAATTCGTGAGCTTTAAAAAATTTTAGTTCTGAAAATTTACAAGGACAAAACCAGATTAAATCATGGACATATAAAATTTTTATTTATGGGCAATATTTATGAAAAAATATTAAGTTGCAGAATTGATTATGTTTTATTTACTATTTATTTACTATCTTTTGTTTAAAAATGTCGGCAGTTAATGAAAATTTGACAACTTAATTTTGTAGTTGTCTTCATTGAATATTTATATCATTGAATAAAAGTGATAAAATAACTCTTAAAATGTCAAGAATTTTCTCTTATTTACTGGATAAAATTGAAAATATTTTGGCATAAGAAAACATCAAAATTCTTGTGCTACGGAGAAAAATGTTGGCTCGAAATCTACCAATTTTTATTATGCTGTCGACCAAACTTGAAACAGAAAGTAAAGTATCCAAAAAATTACTATGCTCTTATGAAAAATTATTATGCTGCATCAAAATTATTATAATGTATGGAAGTAATTGATATTGAAGCTCATCGATAAGTTTCTCGCGCGCAATAAGTAATGTAATACAGTATAATTATTTTTTGTAAGAGCACAATAATTTTTTGGATGCTTTACTCCCTGTTTCAAGTTTAGTCGACAGCATTGTAAAAATTGGTAGGTTTCGAGCCAACATCTTCTCTGTGTGACATCTTATTATGGAAGCGCATTAGCATGTTTTAAATACCAAGAAAATTAAAATAAATTAATTAATCTAGATTATTATTATTATTATTTATATTTATAAAAAGTCCTGTTTTTGTCCTTAAAAACAATTGAACACAGACCAATAATTATAATAATAAAGTCTGTTTTTAGTCTAAACGCGATTTAAAACAGACTAAATATCATACGAAATTAAGTCTGATATTGACCTGGATAAGGAATAGTACGGGCAAAAACAGATAAAATTCTTATATAAAATAAATACGATTTATAAACTTGAATTAAAGGAAAAATATTTGAGTTTATCATTTATTTTAAAACAGATCTAATTTTTTGACCCGGGTTTTTAAGACAATGGCATACAAAAGTATTATCGAGCTTGAAGAGCTCGAAAATGTATTTACAATAATGTTATCGAGCTCAACGAGCTCGAAAACAGCGGGAAGTTTTGGGGCTGGCCCGCAGGGTTAACCGATAGACCGATTTTTTTATATAGGAATTTAATCTGTTTTTGCCCCTACTATTCCTTGTCCACGCCTACTATTCCTTGTCGACTCGGGAAGTTAAGCAATTCTATAAAATAAGGGAAATAGCTATAAGGGAATTTAAAGTGAGTTTCATTTATTGTCTGGTTGATTGAGTGCGGGTTTTTCTCTTGCAAGAACCTAGCTGCGTTGCCCAAGTAATTATAAATTTTGTAGAGGCCAGCCTAAGCCAGGGTCCAACCCGCGAATTCTGGTGGCTGCTGGTAAAAATCACCGAAGTAAAAAGCGATTAGTCTCAATGCATACACTGAGAGAAAAGTGCTTATTAACCTGAACTATTCAGCGACAGATATAAAAATATAGTCTCCCTAACCAATTTTTATTGTTACTGGAACTATATACTAGTGTGAATCAGCACGAAAAAATAGTTACATTAACTAAATTTAAGAAACTATTTTTGCCTCATTATGGTCACTACAAAACTTCAATCTTTATAAATCAAGGCTTGGTAGTGAACACAATATTACCTTTATCATTGGGTCGATTAACATAATATAGATACAGTAACTATGTTAGCTTAGTGACTGTGTGATAGTTGGTAGAAATAATTTTAATAGTTGACTCAACTAAGAGTTTAGTCGTCGTCTCATAGAACTGCATTTATTTAGTTTCTTTTACTACTGACAAAAGTATCAACCGTACTATTTCATCTTAGTTGTCTAAACAATCAATTTCCAGTTAATTTAATAATTATAGAATATTTCTGCTGACTAATAATCAACTGTAAAAAAAAATTCAAGGGGAATATAGTTATGGATACCATTAATATTTAGTTTCCCTGGCTATAAATTCCGATCCTAATGCCAAAAGTGCGTACTGCAAAATATACGCCTTATTGGGTCTGCTGAGCCAAAGAAGCGTATCAAACATTTTTTTTGCTTATCAATTCCGAATTGTTAAAAATGTGAAGATCGATTAAAAAAGTGAAAAAAAATTTTTTTTTATACCAAAAGGGCGTGTAAAAATTTTTTGTTGTCAATCAATTCGGAATTATTTATTAAAATGAAAATCAATCAAGATGATATATATCTTTTCTCCCAATAAATTTTCCTTTTAGCTTAAACAACTTTTTTTTTTTTTTTTTTTGGCTGAAGCATACAAAAATTCTCGCGTTAAAAAAATAGTAATTATTCTGACAAAATTTATTTTCTTCAAACTAAAAAATGCAATTGTTACTAAAAACTAACATATCTTGCTACAAAAAATATCTCCTATATTGAGAAATTAAAACTCTTTAAATAAGTAAAAATTTTTCGATTTAAGCGTGGGAATATGTTGACTTGAAAAAAAATATTTCGATTCGAGATAAAAATTCAAGATAAATTTTTACTTGTTACAGAAGTTTTTATTTCTTAATATTAGATATTTTTTTGAAGTAAGATGTATTAGTTTTTTGTAGCAATCTGCACTTTTTTGTTTAAAGAAAATAAAATTTCTCTCAATGAGTACTATTATTTAGCGGAAGAACTTTTCATGCTCCAACCAAAACAGAATAGTTGCTTAAACTAAGGGATAAATTTCTTGGGAGAAAAGATATATATGGAGGAGAGGGAAGTCATCAGAGCAAGGCAACAGCATTGGGAGTAGTTCGGTGCTCGCCACTAGATCGCGCCCACTTTTTGTAGTGTCCCTGGTAAGAAACTTATTTCAGAAGTATTATATTCCAAGCTTGAGAACAATTCTGGCATTAGTACTTCTCTGTTATTTGACAGAGTGACTAGTATCATTTTTGATTGTAATATAGTATGTGCTAAATTACATCATGACATTAATGTTTAACATTAATGTTTCCTAAAATAATTTTTGTAATACTCGAAAAACATCAAGGACATTTAATGTAATAGAAAAAAAATTTTCTGTATTTATCACATAAATGTTGGCTATTAAAGAAAAAAGAATTCAGTAACAATAAAACAAAATTTGCACTACAGATCGCTAAATAATTTTGTTTCTTGCAATACTAAATTATGGCAATGGTAACTATGAATGTTTAGTTACAATAAGTCAAATTAGTACATTCGCAGAAAGTTCGATTTTCTAGTGTGTACATCTAGACACAAATACTCATTGCTACTATTATAAATGATCTGAAGAACTAAGTGTACATTATTAACATCACAATAATCTTAATATTTATTAGACTAAGAATAAATTGCTTGCTACAATATAAATTATAGTTACGTTAACTTTAAACTGATAGTAATAAAAACTTTCCCTAAACTAGTTATGTTCATTATTGCTATCTTAGTATATGTAACTAAAAATAGTAAGAACGACTATGTAGTCGTAGAGCACTTTACTGTGGCGTATTAGTTACTGAAACTGACTTCAATAGCTGAGTCGTCTGTGAACTACGATTCCTTAGTTCAGAAAACCGTTTTTTTCTCTCAGTGTATCATTGTTTTAATGATACTATAGACTATTAAGTAAACATGTGAGTATGCTTAAATGGAGTAACCATATCGTTATTCTGATGATATGTCACTTGGAGATACATTGGATAGTCTTTCTGACAATATTTTTCTTTCCATACAGTTGCAAAATTAATAATACAATCGAATTTCCGTCGTAAGTCTTGTCTATCCTTATAGGAAGAAACAATTGGCCCAAGCTTGGCCGAGGCTTGGCGCAGGACTTATTAACTCTGGGGTAAGCTTGAAATTCAAGTTTGGCCCAAGTCTGTCTAAGCACCGAAATGATAACACCGAGCCAAGCTTGAGTGTTGTGCCAAGACTGCATCTTAGTATTGGCCCAATTACCAGTGCCATTATTGTGCCAAGACTGTTTTTAAATAAGCACCTACACGGAAAGAAAATTATGGCAGCGGTTCCCATAATTTTGTGAAATTTTTTCCTATATCATCATAGGAATTACGACCATAAATTATGGGAGCGGTTCCTATAGTTATAGGAATGTTTCCCATAATTATAGGAATAGTTCCTATAATTATGAGAATGATATCCATAACACTATAGGAATGGTTCCTATAATTATAGGAATGGTTCCTATAATTTATAGGAACCATTCCCATAATATTATGGGAATGGATCCTATAATAGTATGGGAACTATTCCCATAATATTATGGGAATGATTCCCATAATGAAATTGGAATGGTTCGTATACCATTATGGGAATCATTCCCATAGTATTATGGGAATAGTTCCCATATTATTATAGGAACCATTCCTATAATATTATGGGAATGGTTTCCATATTATCATGAAAAAATTAATTTAAAGAAAAGTGTGGTAATCACTTCTACAATACACAGAAATATTATTAAACATAAAAACAAAAATTCAAACATTGAAAAAAAAAATCGTATTTGGCAAAAAAACATTAAAATTTTTAACAAGAATTTTTTGTCAGCACAAAACATTCAAGAAAATTCAAATTTTGGCAAATTTCTACACTATTGTGCAAAAAAAAAATTTTATGATATTATAGGGATGGTTCCCATAACATTATGGGAATAGTTCCCATAATATTATAGGAATAGTTCCTATACCAATATGGGAACTATTCTCATACTATTATGGGGATGGTTCCCATAATATATGGGAACCATCCCTATAGTAGTATAGGTACTATTCCCATACCATTATGGGAACCACTTCCATAATGCATAGCATAACTTCCCATAATTTTCTTTCCGTGTATGCTTATTAAAAATAAATTTAAAAAAAAAAATATTAATAGACACGTGCATTAGAGTGTTTCAAAAAATCGACTTTTTTTTTCTCGAAGAACATTGAAAAATCGACAGAGTATCTCTAGACAAAGACCCTGTTAAAATATGAGACCCTAATATCAATATTTAAAGGTGGTGGTTCGCGATTTTCTATTTTCCATTTAAATAACATGGGAAAAAAAAAATTGTAAGTTTGGAATTTTATACCTCGGCAATGGCTTATTGAACAGATAAGTTCAGGATATATTTTGCAAGGTAATTAAACGCTCTACAAAAAAAGTGTCTTATCATTTTTTGATAAATCCATCTGTTCAAAAGTTACTGGAGCTCGAAGTCAAGTTAGAGTAAATTTCGCGATCTTTTTATTTTTCTGGCGAAACTATCAGACTTATCATAAAATGTTACAAAATCTTTTTTGTGGACAATTTTATTTCCTACAAATTATCATTGATAAATTTTTTTCTAATTCTGCATTGTTTTCTAGTTATTTCCATTTTAATGCCAAGCTCTTAAAATCGATCAGAACACTATTTTTTTGAAAATGACCTAATGAATTGATTTTGTTTTTTTAGATAAAAATTCATTATCTCAGTATGTGAATTTAATGTGCCGTAATATGAGTACTAGAAGCACCTAAATATTATCCAAGCACAATAGCAGCTTTACTACCATTTAATTTGTTTATATTCATCCAAGTCGATAACAATTATTTTAAAAAATTAAAGATGATTAATAGTTTTGAATACGCTTGAAAAATTTATTATCACTGGTGCTGGTCCAATTCTCATGATACTCAGATCAACATTCGCTGTTGTCAACATATGAGTGCATAAGAGGTCGTAGATTAATCGTTTCTTCGATTGCAAGTGTTACTGCTTCTGCACCATCGCAGATACTGTAGTAATCTTTTTAGTCAATGGATGCCAGATTATCGCCCCTTCTCATATCTACAAAGTAAGTCACCATTAGCCATTTACTGATCGGCGGTTGATAATTTGTCAGAAAGCGACTGGCTTCCACTATTCCCCGCTCGCGTTCGATAAAAGGGGGAGGGGGTCTTAACAAAAGCAATTATATAAACTTTCCTGTTGGTGTCCATTTATACCTACCTTGGGTATTGCACGCCTCGGAAGCGAAGCGGAGAGGTTGTGCTTTATAACCGACCTGTCAAGGTCACACGATTTCCACTCATTAAAGTGCATATATTTTTTTTCTATTACTCTTACACATTATAAAAAACACATCAATATAAAGCTGAAACACTAATAAATAATCCTGATACTTTTTTTAATTTGTCTAATATGTATTAATATAAAAAAAAGTTCATTAAAAAAAATTTATCGTGGACGTCCATTAGTCTGTGGTTCAAAAAAACGGCGTGGTACGGATATCTCGAGAACGACTTGACGAAACTACACGGAAAGAAAATTACGGGAAGTTTTCCTATGCATTATGGGAATGGTTCCCATAATGGTATGGGAATACTACCTATACTACTATAGGGATGGTTCCCATATATTATGGGAACCATCCCCATAACAGTATGAGAATAGTTCCCATACCATTATGGGAACGGTTCCCATAATGATATGGGAATGGTTCCTATACCATTATGGGAACCATTTCCATAATATTATGGGAATTATTCCCATATCATTATGGGAACCATTCCCATAATGGTATGGGAATCATTCCCATACTATTATGGGAATGGTTCCCATATTAGTATAGGAACTATTCCTATAATATTATGGGAACTATTCCCATGATGTTATGGGAACCATCCCTATAATATCATTAAATTTTTTTTTTGCACAATAGTGTAGAAATTTCCCAAAATTTGAATTTTCTTGAATGTTTTGTGCTGACAAAAAATTCTTGTTAAAAATTTTAATGTTTTTTTGCCAAATACGATTTTTTTTTTCAATGTTTGAATTTTTGTTTTTATGTTTAATAATATTTCTGTGTATTGTAAAAGTGATTACCGCACTTCTTTAAATTAATTTTTTCATGATAATATGGGAACCATTCCCATAATATTATGGGAATGGTTCCTATAATAGTATGGGAACTATTCCCATAATATTATGGGAATGATTCCCATAATGGTATAGGAACCATTCCAATTGCATTATGGGAATCATTCCCATAATATTATGGGAATAGTTCCCATAATATTATGGGAATAGTTCCCATACTATTATAGGAACCATTCCCATAATATTATGGGAATGGTTCCTATAATTTATGGGAATGGTTCCTATAAATTATAGGAACCATTCCTATAAATTACAGGAATGATTCCCATAATATTATAGAAAGTATTCCTATAAATTATAGGAACCATTCTTATAATTATAGGAACCATTCCTATAGTGTTATGGGTATCATTTCCATAATTATTGGAACTATTTCTATAATTATGGGAAACATTCCTATAATTATAGGAACCGCTCCCATAATTTATGGTCGTAATTCCTATTATGGTATAGGAAAAAATTTCACAAAATTATGGGAACCGCTGCCATAATTTTCTTTCCGTGTACTTAATTTTTTTTTCAAAATTTTCAGAAATAAGCAAAGAAGGTTCCTTTCGAAAATCACTACTGTAGGCCTTCTCGTTTTTTTGAAAATAAATCATTACGGTTAAAACCGGCAATCTTACATGTAAACAAACACACACTGCCGCCATTTTTCATTAGGAATTTTCTCCTTATTTATTTTTTTTTTTACTTTTATTACCGTATATTTTACCATGGAAATTTCTATGGGAAAAGAGCGGGATATTCAATTTTATTCGAAATTTAACTTTAAAAAAAAAACATAACATGAGCGTTCGAGGCGTGCACTTTTGGATTTTCCAAATTTTTTTGTTTTACTACTTTAACTACTTTGCTAAATCAATTACGTACACTAGACTGATTAAAAAAAATCGACTAATTTTTTTTTTCTTCATTATATTGAAAATATTGTTGGAAATGACAAAAAAAAATAGTGTGAAAGTTTGAGCTCTTAATATTAATATAAACAACTGCCGCATCGCGATTTTCTATTTCCCGTTTAAATAACATGAGAAAATTTATTTTTTAAGCTTTGGAATTTTGTAGCTCTCGGTGGGACCAATACTTTTGAATGTTCAAGACATATTCTTATGTGAAATTTGACGCTCTACAAAAAAGGTCTCTTATAATTTTTCGATATTTTTATTTCTTCACAAGTAATTCGAAGTTAAAATTAGATTGACGATAAATTTTTCCATTTTTTAAATTTTTTGACTCAACCATCAAATTTATCCGAAAATTTTAGATGACATTTTTTGTAGAGCATTTTATTTCCAACAACTTATCTCGGAGAAAATTTTCGATATTTCTCATAAGTCGTAAGTTATTCGCAATTAACTGAATATTTTCTTAAATAATCTAAATTTTATTGCTTAAAATTAATTATATTAAATTTTTAGTTGGCATTTAAAATGGCACTTTTAAAACTACACGGAAAAAATAAATAGTAAATGTAACATGATGCAGTCTTGGTAAATAAACATGATGAACTCATGTTGCATCCACATGATTTGTCATGTTTCGGCTACATGACAATCATGTTGCGGTAGCACGAGAAAAATCATGTGGCAGCAACGTGATTTTCATGTATCCGTAATAGTATAAAATTAAGCTGCAACAACTAAATATTTATGCTTCAGAAAAATTATTTATTATCATGCAACAATCAAGCAAAAAATCGATTTTTTGAAAATCCAGTCTTGGCCCAGCCTCGGCAGAAGCCTGGAACGATAATCTCGGGCCAAGCCTGGTTACCAGACCTGGCCCATGCTTGGCTGCCAGACCTGGCTCAGGCTTCCAGAAAACGAATAAATTTAATTAAAAAAAATTTATTATTATTAACCTGTAGAATTCATGATCATTAACGTTTTAATTATATAAGGGAGATAAATGATGTGAAAAAACTCGGTGGAAATTCTGCTGGACTCTGGGCGCGAACTGCCGTCCTTCTGATTACTGGGTCCGAACGGTAGCTACTGGACGAACCTACTAACGTTGAACTAGTACATTTATATGATCTACTTATATAAACCATAGGTATATCTAAACTTGGGTAATCCTACCTTGGCCCAAGTCTGGCTTGCCATTGGATGGCCAAGGCTAAGTTACCCAGGCCTGGGCCAATATAGGTGTGCCAAAGCTAGGATCCCCAGTGCTGGGCCAAGTAGGGGCCCGTTGTTCAACTCTGGCAGCTCCTGTATGGAAAATCATGTGGATGCAACATGATTTCATCATGTTGCATTTACTATTTATTTTTTTCCGTGAAGTATTCTTGCTCCAAGAATATCTTTCTTGAATAAAGTTAACTTTTTTTTCTGTGTATAATAGATTATTGCAAAAACTTATGAAAACTTCACCATGAGCAAATGCAATAACTGGATTTCTACCAAATCTACTTGAAAAACATAAAATTTTGATTTCCTATGGGTAGTAAGCATATAGTATATAATAGATATATAGTAATGTCCCGCAGAACCTTTCTGTCTTATATCGATTCTATCGTTATCATTATTACAAATAACTAAATGTACTGACGTGTTACCAATTTCGTTGAGTGGCTGGTTTATTGTTTTTAAAATAAACTACTTAGTTGCGATTGTAACACGGAAGCAAGCAGACGCACTTTACAGCTCAATAAAAAAACCACCGTCAATCGATCAACTCCATCAAATTTTATTGTCTTTAATTTTATAGACAATCAATAATTTTTATTTGTGTTTCATTGATTTTTGATGGAATTAATAAACAAAATATTATTCTATCGCCAATAAAAATTTGCAAGAGTCAATTAATTATCATTTTTCTACCGTTTTCATGATTTGAGATTTCATTGTTGAGATTTTTTATCATTTAACGCATGTAGTAAAAAATTTGAGAAGTATAGGGAAGGGGGGGGCAAAAGGGGGTACCTAAGGAAATACTAAGTTTTCAAGGACTAAAATACGCTAAATCATTTTGTTTTTAATGATATTCGAGGTAAATAGACAAAATTTTTAGCTGCCGTTAAAAAATAAAATTTTTATTTTTGGCGGGCAAAACGGGGTACCCTTAAAAAAAGTTGAAAAAAAAAAATTTCTGAAAATTGATCAATTTTATTAATTGAATCTTTTATATGGAATATACATTAAGAAAAATTACATTTCACATCATTGGTGGACACGAAGGCAAAAAAAAAAAATTTTTGTGGGGCAGAGAGGCCTCCCTCCAAAAAATAATATTTTTTTAAATTGTTTTCATTATTAAGAATGTATTTCTTTCTCTTGACAACTATTTTTGGTTTTATGATAATCAAGAAAAATTTTTTTAAGTGTAATAAATCGTTTCCTCTCGACTAGCTTAATTACTAATTACTATTTAATGAAAAAAAACAATTCTGTATTTCTTATTTGTCATTATTTTTAACCCAAAAAACGTGTTTTTTGATTTTTTAGATTACAGATTATTTTGCATTATTTAAAATATTTTATCAATGAAAAAATAAAATATTAATTTCGAATATTTTTAGTGGCCAAATTTGCCCCAGCTATAACAAATCAGCCGAAAAATGGATTAATGTATTATTTTTTTTTTTAATTTGACGATAAAAATATAAAAGAATCATTTTGTTAAAATTTTCGGCTGGTCCATTTTGCCCTAGGTGTTATGGGTAGGGCTAAAAATGCGGATATATATCAAAATTCTTTTAATTTAACGATAAAAATTTGAAAGAATCATTTTTTCAGGATTTTCGGCTGGTCCATTTTGCCCCAGGTGTCATGCGTAGGGCTAAAAGTGCGCAAATATATCGGATTTATACTAATTAGACAAAAAAAAAAATTTTTTTTTTTATCAAATTTTTGGGGTACCCCGTTTTGCCCACTCTACCCCCTTTTGCCCCCCCTTCCCCTATACCAAGAAATGCAGTGAAATAGAATGCGCTATAAAACTTTATGAGTTATTTCTGCGGAAAGACTACAAAGACAGTTTGCCATCAGATAAAATTTTATGTAAAACGTACAAGAACAAATATTATGTATTATCGTTTGGTCAAGGATAAACTGGAAAGTCATATGGATATAAAAATATATCCAGGACAACAATTGGTTGGAACATGCAACTTTCGGGTTGTCACTAGAAACCAAAAGCAATACAAAGAACATTTTTGCATTGAACGAGGTGGTGATGTGCATATGACTCCTCCATCGTATTCCAGTCCAGTTGCGACTGTTCATTAGAGTTCTCAAGATTGTTCACAACCAATACAGTGCAGTTGTTAATTTTTATTACTGTAATAGATTGAAACAGTTTAATAATATTTAATATGAAGTTCATTCAGAAAATAATATGGTGGTTAATCGCAGTAAATACTTTAAATATAATTTACTTTTCGAATGCATCGCTACCGACTCAAGTTTCTGAACAATTGGTAATTATACATTCTATGATTGATAGTAAATTTTACAAAGTTTGAATTAATTAATTTTTTTTTCTGTTACTAAATAGAAATTCGTATTAAAATCATGTTTCGCTGACCGATTAAATCCGGTATTCATCAGTGAAGATCTGACCGATATTGCATACACTGAGACAACTGATCCGAGTAACAACGTAACTTTTTTTGAAACGGACTATCCCATTGTCGTGATCGATAAAAATTTTCGAACTAAAAATATCGAACCGTATTACAACCCAAGATATCCTACATACGTTTTATCGGTTAAATCTGTCAAGAAACTCAAAACAACTCTCCTAGAATTAGCGTCTTTGTCCACCTGGAATACCAATTCACATTTTTTTATCGTCCGACATAATAATAACGATTGCGATAAAGATGGAGAAAAGGTGCTGCAAATGCTTTGGAAAATGGAATTGCTATCGTCATTTTACGTTTGTCTCGAGCCTAATAATAATGAAACAATACCGACTAATGTAATTGCTGACACGCGGACAATGTTGTATACTTTTAATCCATTTTCGAACTACGCGCCCTTGCCCTGGCGAGAAGTTCATCGCTTTAACCGACCGATCGATGACAGCAAACCTGAACAAAATCAAAATAAACATTGGACTCTCTATAAGCAACCTTATTCAAACGGTAAATATCAATTATGCATGCCCAAAAAATAGTAAAAATATGTTATAGTAATCGTTATTTATTAATTACAGCTTCAGAATTATGCCCTAGTTTGACCTTTGATAAAATGGAGCATCTCAACGGCTACCCGATAACAGTCGTTTCATCTCAAGAATCAAATCCAAATTGGACTCAAAACAGCCCAGTAAATATTGAAGAATTACGAAAAATCATACCATATCCATTTTTACAGTTTTTTGAAAACATATTTTCATCTCTTAATGTCACTCCGATAATTACCTACGGTATTAAAGGCCAGTTCGTTAACAATACACCAGTTGGTTATCTAAAAACGATTATTAACGGTACTCACGATGTTTGCATAAATTTACAGTATATTACCAATGATGGCTATAAATTCGTCGATATTATCAATCCACACCATTTGAACGATCTCTTCATAGTGACTCAAAAAAATGGCACTCTTATGCCCGTTGAAAATAACCGTAATTTCAAAAACTATAAACTTGTTCTTATCGTACTAATCGTTTTACTAATATCATATATTATTATTATTTTGAATAATATTAACAATCATTTCATCGAAGACAATGACGATAATAATGACCCTGCGTACGGTAACAGTTTTTTGGACATAATTAGATTTCTTGTCAGTAGTGGAATATCGGCAGCACTCAATTCATTCTCGATGTGTATAATGTTTGTGACAATGACTCTTTTCGCTTTTATAATTTCTCCTGAATTGCAAGGCGAAATAATGTCATCATCGACAACAAAACAATATAATTATCCCGCAAGTGTCAAAGATTTGTTATATTTAAATTATAACATTTATGTTCATTCCGATTTAAAAGATACAATTATCAAAATGAAATCAGAGTTTAATACTGATGTTGATCGTGTACACGCTTCATCAAATTCTTTTGATGAATGTCATGAGCGAATTTTGAAAGACGATAGTATAGCTTGCGTATTTAAGAGAAAACAACAGTTAGATTTGGCGTTCAATTACGGTTTTCATCTATCACGGACATTCGATATTACACAATATCAGTTTTTTTGGTCCAGAAAAAATTTGCCTCTGAAAAATAAAATTGACCAAATAGCATTAAGACTACGAGATTCGGGTTTGGTAGACTATTGGGCAAAGCAAAATTCTTATAATTTCTATAAAAAATTGAAAGCTAAGGAAGCAGCTCTTGAACCATCCGCTCAGTATGATGCAGTTAATTTCGAAGATCTAGAGCAGGCTTACTGTTTTCTAGCAGCAGCAATGGGACTGTCGGTTGTTGTTTTTATCATCGAAATAATTACCGTTAAAATTAAAAACTCGCGACGCCAAGACCTGATTCGCGAAAGACAACGCAAACTGAAAATTCGACTGGAACAAATGAGAAGAGAAAATGTCAATAATCGGTTTTTAGAAGATAAAGTTCGGATAATTAACAGACGTGTAGTCATTCTACCTTAGGCAATATATTGCATTTATTCAGTGATTATGTGTGACTATCTCCGGTTTACATCACTGGGCCAGAAAGTTGGATTTCCTGGCGGATGCGAAATTAAAGCCTCTTTACCCGGGTCGAAAAATTTGAACTGATTTTAGTCTAACTGGACTGTATTTGGACTACTTGGTCTGTTATTGAACTTCGATAAAAATTTTAATCTGTTTTTGATCTACCCGGACTGAAAAATTTGACCTGATTTTAGTCTGATTGGACTATTTGATCTGAATTTGATCTTTTATGAAAATTTTAAGCTGTTTTCAACCTACTACTTTAAAAAACAAACGCGTTACGAGCAGACTAAATTAGATTAATTCGTGAACTTTAAAAAATTTTAGTTCTGAAAATTTACAAGGACAAAACTAGATTAAATCATGGACTTATAAAATTTTTATTTATGGGCAATATTTATGAAAAAATTTTAAGTTGCAGAATTGATTATGTTTTATTTACTATTTATTTACTATCTTTTGTTTAAAAATGTCGATAGTTAATGAAAATTTGACAGCTTAATTTTTTAGTTGTCTTCATTGAATATTTATATCATTGAATAAAAGTGATAAAACAACTCTTAAAATGTCAAGAATTTTCTCTAATTTACTGGATAAAATTGAAAATATTTTGGCATAAGAAAACATCAAAATTCTTGTGCTACGGAGAAAAATGTTGGCTCGAAATCTACCAATTTTTATTATGCTGTCGACCAAACTTGGAACAGAAAGTAAAGTATCCAAAAATTTACTATATGCTCTTGTAAAAAATTACTATGCCGCATCAAAATTATTATAATGTATGGAAGTAATTGATGTTGAAGCTCATCGATAAGTTTTTCGCGTGTAATAAGTAATGTGATACAGTATAATCATTTTTTGTAAGAGCACAATAATTTTTTGGATGTTTTACTCCCTGTTTCAAGTTTAGTCGACAGCATTGTAAAAATTGGTAGGTTTCGAGCCAACATTTTCTCTGTGTGACATCTTATTATGGAAGCGCATTAGCATGTTTTAAATACCAAGAAAATTAAAATAAATTGATAAATCTAGATTATTATTATTATTATTTATATTTATAAAAAGTCCTGCATTTGTCCTTAAAAACAATTGAACACAGACCAATAATTATACTAAAAAAGTCTGTTTTTAGTCTAAACGCGATTTAAAACAGACTAAATATCATACGAAAATAAGTCTGATATTAGCCTGGATAAGGAATAGTACGGGCAAAAACAGATTAAATTCTTATATAAAATAAATACGATTTATAAACTTGAATTAAAGGAAAAATATTTGAATTTATCATTTATTTTAAAACAGATCTAATTTTTTGACCCGGGTTGTTAATATTAATCACACAATTATCCGAAAAATCATTTCTTTGTTTCTGGTTTGTTAGTTTTACTAGATTATGACGTTTTAAAGATCAAACTGTGTTGTATTTGTTAACCGATTATTCACACAATAAAAAAAAATCATAACAAATGTTTAATAAGTTATATTATAAAACAAAATTGCATTAATCTATAAGCTTGAGCAATTTACATGAAATTTTTTATTATAATTTTAATTTTCAAAATTCATTCCACGTAGATAATTAAACCTTATAAGCTCGAAAACATTATGGTAAATACATTTTCGAGCTCTTCGAGCTCGACAATACTGATGTATGCCGTTGTTTTCGAAGAAAAGCATTTATTTGCATTGCTTTCTCCCACTCTATCACGTGAACGAATTAACCGATTTTGATAATTGGGGCGGCAATCGACGTGTTTTATCAAGTTTTAGGGCTTATCGAATTTTGAAATTGATTTATCAGTCGTTTTTAAGAAATTCCTAAAAAACCAAAAAAAAATTTCTTTCTGTACGAATGAACCGATTTTAATTTTTAACTTCCCGCTGAGAAAATCGACGATTTTCAAAAAATTCGGGAAGTTATTGGTTTCACCCCGATTTTCAAAAACCGGGTTTTTATCATATGTCGACATTTGAAGGTGCTAGGATGCTCTTCTGACATTTTCAGAGCGATGTCTGTATGTATGTATGTATGTATGTATGTATGTATGTATGTATGTGTGTGTGTGTGTGTGTGTGTGTGTGTGTGTGTGTATGTGTGTGTGTGTGTGTGTGTGTGTGTGTGTGTGTGTGTGTGTGTGTGTGTGTGTGTGTCTGTGTGTGGATGTAAACCTCTCATATCTTTTTGATGAATGAACCGATTTAGATGGTTCTTGCGGCATTCGAAAGATATTTTCTGAACTTAGATTTTCAAAAAAATTTTAGACCATTTAGTCAAATAAACTCTGAGATATTTAAGAAATACGAAAAAAAAAAAAATTTTTTTTTTCGTTTGTTTTGGGTATTGTGAAAACTGTTGGATCGATCAATTCCAAAATCTAATCAGCTCTAGAACTCGATAAAAGCTTTCGATTGCCACCAAGAATGTCTCAATCCGATAATCCGTTCAAAAGATATCGTCGACGAAAGAAACAGTAGGAAACGGTTTTTTGCAAATATCGTCGATACGACTAAACCAATCATTCCCAAAATTTCATCAGCTCTAGACCTCAATAAAACACGTCGATTGCCACCTCAATCGTCAATTCGTTTACGAGATATCGTTGATTAAAAAAATAGTGAAAAACGTTTTTTTCCAGATATCTACAGAAAAATTGAATCATTCGATTTTAAAATCTATTCAGCTCTAGAACTTAATAAATCGCGTCGATTGCCGCCTCAACCATCAAAATCGGTTAATTCGTTCGCGAGATATCGTGGGAGAAAGAAATGCTAAAAAACGGTTTTTTTTTAAACAATGGCATACAAAAGTATTTTCGAGCTCGAAGAGCTCGAAAATGTATTCACAATAATGTTTTCGAGCTCAACGAGCTCGAAAACAGCGAGAAGTTTTGGGGCTGGCCCGCAGGGTTAACCGATAGACCGATTTTTTTGGTGGCATTCGACGCGGCTTATAAAGTTTTAGAGCTGATTTGATTTTAGAATAAATCCATCGAGCAAATTAAAAGTTATCCAAATAAATCATTTTTTAAGAAATTTTATTTTTAAAATATCTCCAAACGCACCCGACCGATTAAGCTCAAATTTTTACAGCTTTAAGATATCAATAAGCCGCGTCAAATCGTAACATCGTACTTTTTATAGCTTTCTTCGTATTATAACAGAGGCAGCACTGTAATATTTATTTTGTTAAAAAGTAAATAGAAATATTAAATGTACACGGAAAGAAAATTATGGCAGCGGTTCCCATAATTTTGTGAAATTTTTTCCTATACCATCATAGGAATTACGACCATAAATTATGGGAGCGGTTCCTATAATTATAGGAATGGTTCCCATAATTATACACGGAGAAAAAAATCTGGTAATATTCGTTAATTTTCAAATAAAAATTACTATTTCGCCGAGGCAAACTTGAAACGGTCCAATAATGTGGAAATTTTCCTTTTAAATGAGTAAAAATTATAATCGCTTAATCCTATGAATTACTAAATTATCAGTAAAATTACTTTGAGTTTTAGAGTACAAAACTAAAGCATTCAATAAAATTTACCATTTGATTTAGTAAAAAATCTATCTTAGAATAAAACTTTCACTGAGACTGCTATTGAATTTTTACTAATCCAGATAGTAAAAATTGTCTCCTTGTGTGTAATAATTAATTTTTTTTCCAACATATTTATATATATATATATATATATATATATATATATATATATATATATATATATATATATATATATATATATATATATTATATATATACATATTGTCGGAATTTATCTGTATATATATTTATGTATATATCTCAATACCAATTTAAAATCCACCATCTTTTTTTTTTTTTACCACTGTGGGATTCGAACCTACGCCTTGCGAATATTCCAGTTAAAGTGCAAGCATGCTAACCACTCGGCTACAGGTATCCTTCCAATATCTCGAAGTATATGCCGAATATAAATAAAATACAATGCAGACGATATTATATTTCTCGTATTAAAAGTTACAATGGCAAATAGTAATTTTTACCCGCTAAGTAGCAATTCACATTATCGATGTTTTAAAAACTGCAATACCTCAACAAAATTTATTTGATATTATAATTTTTAGAATACCTGAGTTCTTTTTATAATGTTTTCAGTAATAGTTTTAAAATGTTATAAAATAAAATTAATAATCTTACAAATTGTAATAATCGGGATATAAATGAATAATTTTTGCGAAATTCATGTAAACATAACTTGAGTCATGAGTGACTTTTCTGTTGTTTCCAAATGAAAATCACTATCTACTCTATACTAATATTTTTTATTTTATCTACTGAATTTTATGAAATAGATAAAAAGAAACATAAGTTTTATAGTAATTTATTCTTAATGAATTATAATATTCAATTAATACTCTTACAAATGTTTTTAACGCAGAATTGTAATATTATCAAAGAGATTTTTGAATATTGTTATTTCCAGAACGATCGTTGTAAAATAATTATGGATTATTACGATTCTTTATTCAATTTTTGCTAATCTGTATTATAACTTTTACAAATCGTAAAATTTACAATACTGATTGTAAGAATCAACAAAAAAATATAATTTTCCATTGATAATAGTAATTTTTGGTTTGGGATTGTAAATTTCTCTTAGGAAAGTAATTTTTATTTGACGACTATAATTATTAGCTAATTTTGAGCTGCGCTTTTTTCCGTGTTGTCACTTGTATAATGGCTGAACCTTGTCCCAAGACTGGCAAACCAAGGCTTGTCACTTGAGCATTGGCTAAACCTTGTCCCAAGACTGGCAAACCAAGGCTTGTCACTTGAGCATTGGCTGAACCTTGTCCCAAGACTGGCAAACCAAGGCTTGTCACTTGAGCATTGGCTGAACCTTGTCCCAAGACTGGCAAACCAAGACTCGTCACTTGAACGTTGGTCGGATCTCGGACCAACCTTGGGAGGCCGAGCCTCGGTAGCCCAGTATTGTGCCAAGACTGGCCCCGTTGTCAATATTTTTTTTCCTACAAGGGTAATTACTATAAATCCGATATGTTTGCGCATTTTTAGCCCTACGCATAACATCTGGGGCAAAATGGACAAGCCGAAAATTTTGAAAAAGTGATTTTTTTATATTTTTATCGTCAAATTAAAAAAAAATTATTATATTTACACATTTCTTGCCCTATGCATAACACCGGGGGAAGAATGGACCAGCCGAAACTTCTGAAAAAATGATTTTTCATATTTTTCGACTGTTTCTCTATGTAAGAGACAAATTTGGTCACTAAAAATATATAAAAATAAAATTTTTTTTTAGTTGATAAATTTTTGAAATAAAGGAAAACTATCCATAATCTAAAAAATTAAAAAACACGTTTTTTGGGTTCAAAATAATGACAAACAAGAAATATAGAATTTTTTTTTTTTTATTAAATAACAATTAGTAATTAAGGTAATCGAGGGTGAACGATTTATTATACCTTAAAAAATTTTTTTTGAGTAATATAAAACCAAAAATAGTTGTCAAGAGAAAGAAATACATTCTTAATGATGAAAACAATTTAAAAAAAAAAAAAAAACGAAAAAAAAAAATTTTTCATCATTTTTTGGAGGGGGGCTTCTCTGCACCACAAAAAAAAATTTTTTTTTCAGAATTTCGGCAAAATGTCCATAAATTTGTTCGAAATAGGACAAAAGCAAAGTGATCTGATGGTTGAAAGCCACAAAAAGTAATCATTGGCTTAGGGGGGCCGCTCTGCCCTACCCTCCCCTAAACAAGTTTCAATTTAAGAATCTTGATACTCCTTGAGCCAAGACAAAAATTCTTGAAACAAAAAAATGGCATTTTTAAAACTAGCATCCCTGTTCCAAGAATATCTTACTTGGATAAAGTTAACTTTTTTTTCTGGGCATAATAGATTATTGCAAAAACTTATGAAAACTTCACCATGAGCAAATGCAATAACTGGATTTCTACCAAATCTACTTGAAAAACATAGAATTTTGATTTCCTATGGGTAGTAAGTATATAGTACATAATAGATATATAGTAATGTCCCACAGAACCTTTCTGTCTTATATCGATTCTATCGTTATCATTATTACAAATAACTGAATGTACTGACGTGTTACCAATTTCGTTGAGTGGCTGGTTTATTGTTTTTAAAATAAACTACTTAGTTGCAATTGTAACACGGAAGCAAGCAGACGTACTTTACAGCTCAATAAAAAAACCACCGTCAATCGATCAACTCCATCAAATTTTATTTTCTTTAATTTTATAGACAATTAATAATTGTTATTTTTGTTTCATTGATTTTTGATGGAATTAATAACCAAAATTTTATTCTATCGCCAATAAAAATTTGCAAGAGTCAATTAATTATCATTTTTCTACCGGTTTCATGATGTTCGGATCACTATTGAACTAATTTAACATTTATTTCTGTGAAATATTTGACAATGAAGTGGATTCAGAAAATAATTTTGTGGTTACTTGTGATAAACACTCAAAATATAATTTATGTTTCAAATGCAATGATACCGGCTCAAGTTTCCGAATAATTGGTAATTTTATAATTGATAGTAAATTATATATAGAGTTTCAATTAATATTTTTTTTTTCTTTTTGTTATTGAATCAAAATTTGTGTTGAAATTGTGTTTTGCTGACCATTCAAATTCGGTATTTTTGATAGTTTTCCCAATTATGTTGAGATTTTTTATCATTTAACGCATGTAGTAAAAAATTTTAGAAGTATATAGGGGAGAGTGGGGTCAATTGAACCAATGGGCAATTGAAACAGTAAGCTTAAAAAATCGAAAAAAATAAAAAAATGAGTCGTCCTCTTGGAATAATATTTTAATACACTAAACCTTAGTCTGACCAAAATTTGGAACCAATATGATAATTTAATTTAAAAAAATTCAAGTTTCTGTGTTTTTAGGCATCTGAACTTTTTTTTCAGCTCTTGATAAATTGTTTAATAAGTTTTTAATTTTCAAATGTAATCTTAAAATTTTTTTTGTAATACCTTCTTTCATATATTAGCCATAAATTTCTAACTTTACATCTAGTAAAATAATTCTTGAATATTTTGCACGCCTCGGAAGCGAAGCGGAGAGGTTGTGCTTTATAACCGACCTGTCAAGGTCACACGATTTCCACTCATTAAAGTGCATATATTTTTTTTCTATTACTCTTACACATTATGAAAAACACATCAATATAAAGCTGAAACACTAATAAATAATCCTGATACTTTTTTTAATTTGTCTAATATGTATTAATATAAAAAAAAAGTTCATTAAAAAAAATTTATCGTGGACGTCCATTAGTCTGTGGTTCAAAAAAACGGCGTGGTACGGATATCTCGAGAACGACTTGACGAAACTACTTAATTTTTTTTTCAAAATTTTCAGAAATAAGCAAAGAAGGTTCCTTTCGAAAATCACTACTGTAGGCCTTCTCGTTTTTTTAAAAATAAATCATTACGGTTAAAACCGGCAATCTTACATGTGAACAAACACACACTGCCGCCATTTTTCATTAGGAATGTTCTCCTTATTTATTTTTTTTTTTTTTACTTTTATTACCGTATATTTACCATGGAAATTTCTATGGGAAAAGAGCGGGATATTCAATTTTATTCGAAATTTAACTTTTAAAAAAAAACATAACATGAGCTTTCGAGGCGTGCACTTTTGGATTTTCCAATTTTTTTAAACTAATTATTTAAATAAAATCATATGGGGTCAATTGAACCAGTACTCTCGGGGACGGTTGAACCACACGAATCACACTGTGAGCATCAGACATGCGCGCGCATCTTGACTGAATGTGAAAAAAAGCTAAACTTACCAAGAAAAAAAAAATTATATTGACAAAAGTTGTAAAAGTGATTGTTATAACATATAATGTTATATAAAATGATCAATATTATTAGAAGTATTGTAATTTCAGTTTTAAGCTGTAATGAATAGTAAATTATTTATTAAAGTCATTCGTTTGTGGTTCTAATACTCTTGGTTCAATTGTCTTCGACTAGTGGTTCAATTGCCCCCGCAAAGGGGACGATTGAACCATTTGATGCAGTTGTACAATTTCGTATTTATTAAAAATTTTCATCACTTTTTAAGTTATGTGCTTATGAGAAATGATAGTCTATATAATAAAGGATAATTTCGTAAAAAAAAAAAAGTTATCATTTTGCTTTTATTTATCTAAAAAAAAATGTTAAAGTATTTTTGGTTCAATTGACCCCACTCTCCCCTACCAAGAAATGCAGTGAAATAGAACGCGCTATAAAACTTTATGAGTTATTTCTGCGAAAAGTCTACAAAGACAGTTTGCCATCAGATAAAATTTTATGTAAAACGTACAAGAACAAATATTATGTATTATCGTTTGGTCAAGGATAAACTGGAAAGTCATATGGATATAAAAATATATCCAGGACAACAATTGGTTGGAACATGCAACTTTCAGGTTGTCACTAGAAACCAAAAGCAATACAAAGACGTTTTTGCATTGAACGAGGTGCTAATGTGCATATGACTCCTCCATCGTATTCCAGTCTAATTAAGACTGTTCATTAGAGTTCTCGAGATTGCTTATAACTAATACAGTGCATTTGTTAATTTTTATTACTGTAATAGATCGAAACAGTTTAATAATATTTAATATGAAGTTCATTCAGAAAACAATATGGTGGTTAATCGCAGTAAATACTTTAAATATAATTTACTTTTCAAATGCATCGCTACCGACTCAAGTTTCTGAACAATTGGTAATTATACATTTTATGATTGATAGTAAATTTTACAAAGTTTGAATTAATTCTTTTTTTTTCTGTTACTAAATAGAAATTTGTATTGAAATCATGTTTTGCTGACCGGTTAAATCCGGTATTCATCAGTGAAGATCTGACCGATATTGCATACACTGAGACAACTGATCCGAGTAACAACGTAGCTTTTTTTGAAACGGACTATCCCATTGTCGTGATCGATAAAAATTTTCGAGCTAAAAATAGCGAACCGTATTACAACCCAAGATATCCTACGTATGTTTTATCGGTTAAATCTGTCAAGATACTCAAGAAAACTCTCCTAGAATTAGCGTCTTTGTCCACCTGGAATACCAACTCACATTTTTTCATCGTCCGACATAATAAAAAAGATTGCGATAAAGATGGAGAAAAGGTGCTGCAAATGCTTTGGAAAATGGAATTGCTATCGTCATTTTACGTTTGTCTCGAACCTGATAATAATGAAACAATACCGTCTAATGTAATTGCTGACACGCGAACAATGTTGTATACTTTTAATCCTTTTTCGAACTACGCGCCCTTGCCCTGGCGGGAAGTTCATCGCGTTAACCGACCGATCGATGACAGCAATCCTGAACAAAATCTAAATGAACGTTGGACTTTGTACAAACAACCATATTCAAACGGTAAATATCAATTATGCGCGGGTCAAAAAATTAGATCTGTTTTAAAATAAATGATAAATTCAAATATTTTTCCTTTAATTCAAGTTTATAAATCGTATTTATTTTATATAAGAATTTAATCTGTTTTTGCCCGAACTATTCCTTATCCAGGCTAATATCAGATTTATTTTCGTATGATATTTAGTCTGTGTTCAATTGTTTTCAAGGACAAATACAGGACTTTTTATAAATGTAAATAATATAAATAATAATAATAATAATAGTAATCTAGATTTATTAATTTATTTTAATTTTCTTGGTATTTAAAACATGCTAATGCGATTCCATAATAAGATGTCCCACAGAGAAAATTTTGGCTCGAAACCTACCAATTTTTACAATGCTGTCGACTAAACTTGAAACAGGGAGTAAAGCATCCAAAAAATTATCGTGCTCTTACAAAAAATGATTATACTGTATCACATTTCTTATTACGCGCGAGAAACTTATCGATGAGCTTCAATATCAATTACTTCCATACATTATAATAATTTTGATGCAGCATAATAATTTTTTATAAGAGTATAGTAATTTTTTGGAAACTTTACTTTCTGTTTCAAGTTTGGTCGACAGCATAATAAAAATTGGTAGATTTCGAGGCAACATTTTTCTCCGTAGCACAAGAATTTTGATGTTTTCTTATGCCAAAATATTTTCAATTTTATCCAGTAAATAAGAGAAAATTCTTGACATTTTAAGAGTTGTTTTATCACTTTTATTCAATGATATAAATATTCAATGAAGACAACTAAAAAATTAAGCTGTCAAATTTTCATTAACTGCCGACATTTTTAAACAAATGATACTAAATAAACAGTAAATAAAACATAATCAATTCTGAAACTTAATATTTTCTCATAAATATTGCCCATAAATAAAAATTTTATAAGTCCATGATTTAATCTAGTTTTGTCCTTGTAAATTTTCAGAACTAAAATTTTTTAAAGTTCACGAATTAATCTAATTTAGTCTGCTCGTAACGCGTTTGTTTTTTAAAGTAGCAGGTCGAAAACAGCTTAAAATTTTCATAAAAGATCAAAATCAGATCAAATAGTCCAATCAGACTAAAATCAGGTCAAATTTTTCAGTCCGGGTAGATCAAAAACAGATTAAAATTTTTATCGAAGTTCAATAACAGACCAAGTAGTCCAAATACAGTCCAGTTAGACTAAAATCAGATCAAATTTTTCGACCCGGGTGCTCACAAAATATTAAAAATATATTATAGTAATTGATATGTATTCATTACAGATTCAAAATTATGCCCTAGTTTGACTTTTGATAAAATGAAGCATCTCAACGGCTACCCCATAAAAGCCGTTGCATCTACAAAACCAAATATAAATTGGACTCAACACACCCCAGTAAATACTGATATATTACGACAAGTCATGTCATATCCATTTTTAGAGTTTTTCGAAAGCTTATTCTCATCTCTTAATGTCACTCCGATATTCGATTACGGTATTAAAGGTCAATATGTTAACAATACACCAGTTGGTTATCTAAAAACGATTATGAACGGTACTCACGATGTTTGCCTAAATTTACAGTTCATTAACAATGACGGTTATAAATTTGTCGATATTATTAATCCACACTATTCAAACGATCAATTCATATTAATTAAAAAAAATGGCACTCGAATGCCCGTTGAAAATAACCGTAATTTCAAAAATTATAAACTTGTTTTTATCGCACTAATTGTTTTACTAATATCATATATTATAATTATTTTGAATAATATCAACAATCATTTCATCGATGACGATGACGATAATAATGACCCTGCGTACGGTAACAGTTTTTTGGACATAATTAGATTTCTTGTCAGTAGTGGAATATCGGCAGCACTCAATTCATTCTCGATGTGTATATTGTTTGTGACAATGACTCTTTTTGTTTTTATAATTTGTCCTGAATTGCAAGGCGAAATAATGTCGTCATCGACAACAAAACAATATAATTATCCCGCAAGTATCAAAGATTTGTTTTATTTAGATTACAACGTTTACACTAATTTTGCATTAAAAGATACTGTTATCAAAATGAAATTAGAATTGAATACTGATGTCAAACGTCTACATACTCCTGTATTTGCTATTGAAGAATGTCTAGAGCGAATTTTGAAAGACGATACAACAGCTTGCGTATTTAAAAGTCCGCGACAGATTGATATGGCGTCTAAATATAATTTCCATCTAGTTCGGTCATTCGAAATTTCAAAATATACTTTTTTTTGGTCCAGAAAAAATTTTCCCCTGAAAAATAAAATTGATCAAATAGCACTAAGACTACAAGAATCGGGTATAATAGATTTCTGGGAGAAAAAAAGTTTATATTATCCGTTCAAAAAATTAAAAGCTAAAGAAGCAGCTCTTGAACCACCCGCTCAGTATGATGCAGTTGATTTCAAAGATCTAGAACAGGCCTACTATTTTTTAGCGGCAATAATAGGGCTGTCGGTTATTGTTTTTATCATCGAAATAATGACCGGTAAAATAAAAAATTCCCGACGTCGAAAACTGATTCGCGAAAGACAACGCAAACTAAGAATTCGGTTGGAACAAATGAGAAGAGAAAATGTCAATAATCGGTTTTTAGAAGATAAAGTTCGGATAGTTAACAGACGTGTAGTCATTCTACCTTAGACAATATATTGCATTTATTCAATGATTCTGAGTGACTATTTCCGGCTTACGTCACTGGGCCAGAAAGTTGGATTTCCTGGCGGATGTGATATGAAAGCTGAGGCTTTAATATCACATACGTCAAAGTATTCGGTTTTCTGACCGGGGGTCGTAAACTATTTTTTTCGTTCCCCAGTCGAACGTACGTAGAATTAATTACACACAAAAAAAAAATTTTCTCGACTGAAGGTATATATTCTTGATTCAAGAAAATTTTTTTGGAGACCTAAATTTTCTTAGATAAAGTAGAAATCTTCTCCAACCAAGACGAATTCTCTTGGCTCAAGAAAATCTTGACTTGGTTCCCGAAAACGTTTGTCTTCAAAAATATTTTCTTGACTCAAGATATCTGTTTTTTCTGTGTAATTATTTCGAGGTGAAGCCGAGCGGTGAGAGGAAGGGGCGGAGGGTGCTTGATAGACCAGTCATTTTACTCCTAGGCTACCTAAAACTCGATGCAATGTAAAATTAAATTTTTTCAAAAATTTCTAAAAATCGAAGGAAATAAAAAAATAAAAAATGTACAAAAATCGGTGAATTGGAAATTTTGTTATTAACAAAAAACTAAAAAAAAAGAAATACCGCGTATCTTGAAATAATTTTTAAACCGATAAAATGCATCAAAGTGCAATATATAAATTGCGGGTATTGTAAAACAAATATCACAGATAATATAGAAAAAAAAAAATTTACCCTAAATGTCTTTATTTATTTTATAAAAATGTTCTTTTATGAAATTTAATAAAACTAAGACGAGACATTTACCGACACAGTCTATAACGTTAAAGTGGCGCTGCTTTCGCCTGGGAGGCGTGGCTTAAATTCAAATCGCTAAAAACTCCGAGACTAAAATCATCAAAAAAAATAAATTTTTTTAACTTTTTAATACTATTGAATAAATATTTATTTACTGACGTATTTGAATTTATAAATATTTATTCAATAGTATTAAAAAGTTAAAAAAATTTTTTTTCTTTGATGATTTTAGTCTCGGAGTTTTTAGCGATTTGAATTTAAGCCCCCAGAGAGGAAAGTACCACGGGCCCAAGCTTGGCCCAGACTTGGCCCAACTTTGTAGAACCTTGGGCCAGGCTTGCAAACCAGTCTTGGCCCAGCTTTGGTAGAAGCCTGGATTGATAATCTCGGGCCAAGCCTGGTTGCCAGACCTGGCCCATGCTTGGTTACCAGACCTGGCCCATGCTTGATTACCAGACCTGGCCCAGGCTTTCAGGAAACGAATAAATTTAATTAAAAAAAATTTATTATTATTAACCTCGTAGAATTCATGATCATTAACGTTTTAATTATCTAAGGGAGGTAAATGACGTGAAAAAAACTCGGTGGAAATTCTGCTGGACTCTGGGCCCGAACTGCCGTCCTTCTGATTACTGGGTCCGAACGGTAGCTACTGGACGAACCTACTAACGTTGAACTGGTACATTTATATGATCTACTTGTATAAACCATGGGTATATCCAAACTTGGGTAATCCTACCTTGGCCCAAGCCCGGGTAATCATTGTAACGGCCAAGGCTAGGTTACCCAGTCCTGGCCCAAGCCTGGGCCAATATAGGTGTGCCAAAGCTAGGTTCCCCAGTCTTGGCCCAAGTCTGGCTTGCCATTGGACGGCCAAGGCTAGGTTACCCAGTCCTGGCCCAAGCCTGGGCCAATATAGGTGTGCCAAAGCTAGGTTCCCCAGTGCTGGGCCAAGTAGGGGCCCGTTGTTCAACTCTGGCAGCTCCTGTATGGGCCACGCCTCCCAGGCGAAAGCAGCGCCACTTTAACGTTATAGACTGTGTCGGTAAATGTCTCGTCTTAGTTTTATTAAATTTCATAAAAAAACATTTTTACAAAATAAATAAAGACATTTAGGGTAAATTTTTTTTTTTTCTATATTATCTGTGATATTTGTTTTACAATACCCGCAATTTATATATTGCATTTTGATGCATTTTATCGGTTTAAAAATTATTTCAAGATACGCGGTATTTATTTTTTTATAGTTTTTTGTTAATAACAAAATTTCCAATTCACCGATTTTTGTACATTTTTGATTTTATTATTTCATTCGATTTTTATAAATTTTTGAAAAAATTTAATTTTACATAGCATCGAGTTTTAGGTAGCCTAGGAGTAAAATAACTGGTCTATGATTTCTGCAAAACTGAGGCAAAGCCGAAGTTTTTGCTGGTCAGGGTGGGCATCGAGACTTTTTAAATTGCAATAAAATTTATGGTGATGGTAACATAAATAAATTAGCAGGCGTATTCATGACTAGTTTGACGCATGCGTATCGTAAATTTGTCAGACATTCATCAATTTTAATAATTGAAAAATATAAAATAAAAATAGAATATTACATACCTAGGCCAGTAAAATCAGAAAAGTCTCAGATCACATGTATAGTTGTTGGCCGATGCTGATAATAAATAACTAAACATGTGGTCTGAGGCTTTCTTTTTTACTGGCCAAGGTGCGTATACAATTTTTCTGCTCGATGGAGCCGGAAAGCTGCAACTTCGTTCAGGGCAGCGGCGCAAAGTTGCTACTTTCAGGCCGCAGGGCAGAAAACTTATTTTGCTAATTTAATATTCATCTCACAATTCGCCGAAAAATAATTTATTTGTTTCTGGTTTGTGAGTTTTACTAGATCATGACGTTTTAGAGATCAAAGTGTGTTGCGTTTGTGAACCAATTATTCAAATAATTAAAGAAATTATAATAAATGTTTAAGAAGTTATATTATAAAAAAAAATTTGTTTTATCTATTAGCTTGTGAGATTTACATGAAATTTGTTATTATA
This sequence comes from Microplitis mediator, assembly GCF_029852145.1. NCBI lineage: Eukaryota > Metazoa > Arthropoda > Insecta > Hymenoptera > Braconidae > Microplitis > Microplitis mediator. Next base: position 23,241,890 of record NC_079976.1, read on the forward strand.
ATTTTAATTTTGAAAATCCATTCCACATAGATAATTAGATCTTGCTACGTTTACATTAATTAGTTTTTCCGGTTCGTAATAAATTCAAATGATTATTTATAAAAGTTATAACTGCTATTGTAATGGATTAAAAAAAAAATTGTTTAATATTACGATTTAATAGTCTACACTGACGCAAAAAATTAAAGGAACAGACAAATTTCATAAATTTTTTAGTTATTTTTGCAAGGCTGTAACTTTATGAAAAATAATCGTATCGATACGTTTGTAAATATTAATTACATTTAATATTTATACGTATACGTTTTTGTATATACATTTAAGACTATTAAAGATAATCGATAGGATCATATGAGAATAATATCAATACAAAACACTGTATTTTTAATTTTACATTAATTCTATTTTTTTCAGCAGCATTGGTAGTAGTAATTAGTCAACAATGTATTTCAAAAATTAATTTCACGATTCGTACAGTATTGAATTTAGAAAGAAAAGAAAAGTCTCGTTGAAATTATTTTGTTAGTACAGTGTAATCTTGATATAACGAAACTAAAGGGAAATAGAAATTATTCGTTATATCGAGTTATTCGTAATAGTAAGGTTTGTTATATAGAGGTTATGTTAAACTCAATTCGTTAGAACAAGGTAAACAAATTTCCACTAATAAATAACAACTCATTTAAATCAAAACACAGAATTATTTATTTGTAAACATTTAAATCAGTTTCTGGTCAAAATAAAAGTCGTTATCAATGTATAAGCATAGAATATAAATATAGAATGTAAGCGTAGGAAATTAACAACATGATTAAAGGAATAATGATTGCTTAATCTTCATTTTTCGTTTCTTTACTTGAAAAAAAGTCATAAATTGTTGTCTGCTTGCCAATGTTAGTTATCATATCATTTTTCGTTTTTCTGAAACACTCAAAGAACACCTTTCCCGTTTTTCAGCCATTGCTACGTTAAAACTACTAACATTAACAAACAGCAGTGTTTACATTAAATTTCATCAAACAACAATGACTGTCTTATGAAGAATTAAACGTATCACCACTCGTTAAGACATTAGTTATTGTGGAATTAGGTGGGGATAATTTGTGAGATACCTTACGTAGAGGTAATAGGCTGGAAAATTCGTTATATAAAGGTCAATAATAGTTTCTATCTATATTCTGCAATGATTGAACTTTCGTTATAGTGAGGTTGTTTAAAAAATATATTCGTAATGTAAAGGTATATTTTGCATAGGTCCTTATGGGCAGTTCTGGGGGATTTTGAAAAATTCGTTAAATCGAGGAATTCGTTATATTGAGGCTCGTTATATTAAGGTTACACTGTATTATAAATTTTGATCGTACATTCAAAATAATTTATATAATTTTTATTATGCTAGTACTACATTTTTTTATCATAAGACGGTCAATATTGCATCCTAGCGACACAATTTTTGTCGTGTCAGTCATTATACTCATAGAATACTTTATAATTTTTATTATACTTAATACGAAGTGTATTATGTATACAAGAAAGAAATTTTTGTCGTCAGAATTGAAATTTTATTATGCTTCAATACAATTAGTAGTAACACTTATATCATAAAATATTGTACTATCATTCGGTTTCAAGTTTAGTCGGCTAACAATAAAAATTCATGGATTTTCACATAAAATTTCTTGGGATTTTTACCTCCATTTTTCTCCGTGCAGGGTCTAGAATTCTTTAAATTTGTCTGTTCACATAATAAATAAGAAATCATCTGAAGTATCTATTAATCTCATAAAAAGTGTTTATTTCATAACAGAACAAAAATTATCACATATTAAAAAAAAAAATTAATCATCAAAAAATGTAACATTTGGGGATAAAATATACAATTTAAAAATAAATTTAAAGTGCTTCTATCAACAATGCGATCCCTTGTTTCCCGCCAATGCATGCTGCTCCGATAGCGAATTTTCCGGCGTTTCTTCGTCTGTAACAGATGTTAAATGAATACAAGCATAGTTAAGAAATTTAAAATATCTCTTAATTTATTATCCCACCAAAAACAGATTCTCTGTTATAAATTCGCGCCAAGTACACGTTCAACATTTATTCCTTACTGCATAAAACGTAATTTTTTTACAAAAAATACTGAAATCAAAAAACAAGAATATCAAGTCACTGCACTGAGAGAAAAGTCGATAGTCATTTTAACTAAAAAGACTTCAACTATTTAAAATTAGTTACTGGTACTAACGCGTTAGTATGGCTAACTATTCAGTAGTTGCACAAACTAAAAAAAAATTAATTAAAGCAACTAAAATTTTTCTGTTCCCGAAAATTGTTGTTTTAACTAAAAAAATTTAGTTAATAGTAGATGAATTTTTAAATTAACGATAACTTAATTTTTTTAGTGTATGTAAGTAAAAATTGTTTTTATTATAACTGCTGATTTAAAGTTAAAATAAAATAGTTGTTATAAATATAAATATAGTTAATGGAACTAAAATTTTGAAGTTACTGTAATTGAGTTAAATGTAGGCAGGAAATGGATTTTTAATTTTTTTTTCAAAACTTAATGATTGAGTAAGTAAATGTTTTTAAATCGCCAGAAAGTTTTTGTCAAAAACTTTTTCTCAAACATATTTTTTGTCGCAAAATTTTTTTTTTCTAAAAAAATTATTTTTCAAAGAATTTTTTTTTCCAAGAAATTTTTTTCTTAATTTTTTTAAGAAACTTTAGTTGTTAAAAGTATTTTGAAAATAGAAATAAATATTTATATCAATTATTTAAGATAAATTGGAATACTTAAACTGCACCGTCGTACAAACATTTTCGATTTAAGCATAAAAATATGTTAACTTGAGAAAAAAAATTTTGATTCAAGATAAAAATTGTAAGATAATTATCTACTTGGAGCAAGAAAATTTTGATGTTCCGAATCGTTAAAAAAAGTGTTCTTTAATCAAGAACATTTTTCTTGATTCGAGTTAACTTTTTTCGATGTAGTTATAATCCGCAAAAATATTGGATAATTTTAAAAAACATTTAGGATCAATATTAATAGCTGACAAATTTTTTCCTTTAGCTCATAAGTTTCGTCATTTGTACGTTATGAAAACCTAAATGCGTCTGTCATATTTTAGTTTCTCTACACTGTAAAATATTATTGGACTCGGTGTAGTGTAAATGTCTGTGTAAAAATTGTGGTGTGAAAATTACACTAAGTATTGTATTAAATTTAAGCGGTGTGAATTAGAAATTTTTCCTCTGTCAAGCGTGTATATGTGTAATTTGTTTAAATTTTGCGTTCAAGGCAAATAATCATAAAAAAATTAAAATGTTCAAAACACGAGTTAATATCTAAATAAAATTGCTTAAACCAAGAGAAAAATTTCTTGGGAGAAAACATATGTATGGAGGAAAGGAAAGTCACCGGTACCAGACAGCAGTAGCGGGAGTAGTTCGATGCTCGCCACGAGATCGCGCCCAGCCGCTGTGTAGTGTCCCCGGCAAGATATATATCTTAGAACTGTTAAATTCCAAAGTTAAAAACAATTTCGGCATCAGTACAACTCTGTCATTTGACAAAGTGATACTTACATTTTTGGATTGTATTATAGTTTATCCTATATTACATCAAGACATTAATATTTATTGTTAATGGTTCAATAAATAATTTATCTTTAAAATTTAACTTGAACTTTCAAAAAAAAATTAATTCTAATCAAAACTCTATAGAGTCTCTACTTAATAATTAAAACCATGTGAATGGTATATTTGTACGAAAAAAAAATTATTTATTTAATGGATTTATATAAAAAATATCCATTGAATTAACTAAAAAAACATTGTAATGATACTTAATATTTTTGTTTGCTTTAATGAAAGAGTTATAGATGAATTAACTACTTAAGTTCAGTTTAAAAAATTAAAAATTATTAATTGAATACAAGTTTAAAAATCAGTTACATTAACTATTTATATAGTTAATTGAACTAAAAAATATTTAACATAACTACTTAGAGATATTTATAATAACTATCTATTGGTGTTGTAGTAACTCCGAAAAAATAGTTAAAGCGCTATTTAACTGTCATTTTATAGTTAGATTTACTGGATTTTTCTCTCAGTGTGGGATATTGTAAAGATAAGAGAATTTATTATTTTGAAAATATACAAATAAAAAAAATAGTAGTTTATCTATCGAGTGCGATCGTGTTTAAGACGCGAGCGTGAAGATTGGTGCCCGAGCCGAAGGCGAGAGTACCAACACACGAGCGTCTTAGACTCGATTGTACTAGATAAATACATTAGTTTTTGTGACAGATATTTGAAATTTACTACATTTAGTGCCTATAAATGGCAGGTTATAAATCCGCGTTTATTTATTTGGTAAGATTGTTTTGAGTATTTGTTGAAAATTAGAGAGAAGTCGGTAAGTGGACGAATTAAAATGATTATAAATTTTGTCACAAGATGGCTCGTTAAGTTACTTCGATATTTTTTGGTCGTTTGCTATCGCACATGTAACCAAAAAATATTTTTTCATCCGATGATGACGTCACTATTAGAACGATTAGGTATCTTTTTTACCAGCTGTATCTTATCTAATATTTTTAGCGGCCGGCTATAGGCGCTAAATGTCGTAGATTTCAAGTGTCTGTCACAAAAAAGTTATTTGAATGTACTTGGTGTGCGCTAACTCAAAAAATATATATTCTGTAGTGACGTCATACCTTTTAATTATTTTATATTTAGATCGTATTTTGGTTCGAACTTTAATAGAGTACACACCAAGTACATTCAAATAACTTTTTTTTTTATTTGTATATTTTCAAAATAATAAATTTTTTTATCTTTACAATATCCCAATTAATTGGGATTTTTGTTTTCTGATTTCAGTATTTTTTGTAAAAAAATTACACCGGCACACAAAAAAAAAAAAAAGTGGTCAGTACTTTTGACCAGACCTACCTATCTTTATGTGTTTCGACGCGCTGAATCCGAATCTGGAATCAGTTTTGCCCGTACACCCTCAAAATTTTGAGTAAATTGCAAAAAACCACAAAAATTCGCAGTTTTGGTAAGACAAAAATTTATGGAACAATAGATCAAGTATGATTTTCATGTATTTTGGTCCGCTGAATCCAAATCTGAAGTTTATTCAACCATCAGCCTTTTAAAATTCAAGTAAATTGCAAAAAACCCATGAAAATTGCGGAAAATAGCAAAAAATTGCAGTTATTGTGATAAAATAAATTCGATAGAGCTGGATTAATAGATCAATCATGATTTTTATGTATATATATGTCTGTAAAAATCTAAGTAAATATAAAAAAATCTCAGAAAATTAAAAAAAATTGATGTTGTTGTGATGAAAATCATTTTTTAAATAAAAAAAATGAAATTAATGCGGAAAATTGCACATACAGTGATGAAAAAAATTGATTGAACTTAATTATATTTATTTCTATCAAAAAATTTTTTTAAAAACCATACGAAGATAAAGAACGACCTTTCTGATTTCAAACTGTTCTTCGCTTGTATCGAACCCTCTTGTCTTCGAATGACCTACGCAAAGGGTTTTTTATTCGCTTTCTGTTTTCATCGGGTAAATCTCTCTTCAGTGTCCAGAAATGATCTGCCATCATATTGACATTCCACTTTGCTTGATATCGACTCTCCATTTAACTTATGTCTTGGTGGAATCTTTTGCCTTGCTCTTCACTGTAGTCGCCAAGATTTTCAGTACACGCTGAAAAAAAAAATGTAATAATATCTCCTATCTCAACGGAGTAACTATTTTCATGTTTAAATTCAAAAGATTTCAATTCTTTTATGTTACCTTTTCTTATTGACAATGATAACTAGTTCCATTACTATCTCAGATGGCAAAAATTACAAATTATTCACACATCCCGGGAAAAAAAGTTCTTATATGATCATATATAAATCATATAAAAGTGACTCATATAAAATCATATAAAGTTATATAATGAAATTGGTCCTATAAAAACTTATATGACTTTATAAAATCTTATATAATCATATAAAATCTTATATAATCATATAAAGTTAGAAATACCCGGTAAAAAATGATTTTACCTAATCATATATACAATAAAATTTTTATGATTAGATCTCAAAATTGGCAGGATTTGATGATATATAATTATATATAATCATGCATGAACAAAAAAAAAAAAAAAACATTTATCGGTTAACTGCTATTTTGCCAAGGGGTCACCCATCCAATTAATGTTCTGCCTCAATGCTGCTCAACTTTGATGATCTCTTGATTGCCGACCGGTTCTCTAGTCTGCTTTACCCTTATAAGTACTTGACAATCTATAGCATTACTTAAATCAAATGATCAAATTGATACATCCTACATCAATAATGCACTAAATATGATCAAATTTTATCACATTAGTGTTTTATATAAAATTATAAATTTCTTTTCTCACCTCCGGGCGGAAAGCGTCAACTTTCGTCCCGCTGTGCAAAACGAAGTTGCCGCTTTCCGCCGCCGTCGAGGAGAAAAATAGTATACACTCCTCGGGAAGTAAATAAGAAAGCCTCAGATCACATGTTTGTTGACCTCGGCTTCGCCTCGGCCAACAATTACATGTGATCTGAGACATTTCTTACTTTACTTCCCTAGGTGTGTAATATACTATTAAAATAACCTGCTTATAAGACCATAGAAATTTATATATAAGAATCATAAAACTATATAAACTTTTATATAATCATATATGATTTTATATAACCGTATTAAACTCTTTTGTACTTATACAAATTTATTTATAAATTCATATAAAATCACATCAATTTTCATTAATTATCTAAATTCGTAGAAGAATTTTATAAGGTCATATAAGATTTCATATGATCATATATATATGATCATACATGATTATGTATAATCATATAAAACGTGCTCTTGTAATTTCACAATGTTATATATAACTTTATATGAAGTTACATCGAATTTTATAAAAATTTTATAAGATTATACGAATTATTGTAAGAATTTTATAAGATCATATGAATTTTTATATAATCATATATGACTGCATATAATGTATAACATTTTATCTGGTAATGTTATAAACTCATATATAACTTTATAAAAAATCATATCAACTATTATAAAATCCTTATAAAATTATATAAATTCTCATAAGAATTTCATAAGATCGTATGAGCTTTTATATGATCATGTATGATTATATATAAGCATATGAAACTTTACCTGGTATTGGTATAAAATTATATATAACTTTATATAAAATCACATCAATTGTTATAAAATTCTTATAAGATCATATGAATCCTTATAAGAATTTTATAAGATTATGTAAGCTTTCATATAATCATATATAAACACATATGTTTATGTATGATTCTATAAGAACTTTTTCTCGGGTTTTTATAAAATCACATCAATTTTTATAAAATCCTTATAAAACTATATAAATTCTTATGATTTTCATAATATCATATGAACTTTTATATGATCATATATAATTATATATGAGCATATAAAACTTTATCTAGTACTTTTATAAAGTTATATATAACTTTATATAAAGTCATATCAATTTTTATAAAGTCCTCACGAGAGTATATTAATTCTTATAAGAACTTTATAAGATCATATAAGCTTTTATGTAATCATATATAATTTTTGTATATTTCTTATATGATCATATATAAATTGTATATGAACATATATGTTAATATATGATCATATAAAATCTTTTTTTCCCGGGATAAGAAATATTATTATCTAGATGGTAACTATTACTATCGACATTAAATATATTACTATACAAGAAAAGATTGGTTAGTATAAGAGTATGATAATGATTATAACATACAATATGATAATTGTTTCCTACTGCGAGATGGTAATGGTTATCGATCATTGCAAAATTCTATGAAAACTTCACCATCAGCAAATGCAATTACTCGATTTCTATCAAATTTAATTGAGAAACATAAAACCTTTACTACCCTGGACTTTTTTGTGTTATGTCGATTCTATCATTGTCATTATATAAAAAACTGAATGTACTGACGTGTTACTAATAACGTCGAGTGGCTGGTTTATTGTTTTTGAAATAGACTACTTAGTTGCGGTTGTAACAACGAAGTAAACAGACGTTCTTTACATCTCAATAAAATTAAAGAAATAATATTCTATCGTCAATAAAAATTCGCAAAAGTCAATTAATTATCCACTTTTTGTACCGCTTTCATGATGTTCGGATCACTATTGAACTAATTTATTATTTATTCCTGTGAACTATTCAACAATGAAGTGGATTCAGAAAATAATATGGTGGTTAATCGCAGTAAATACTTTAAATATAATTTACTTTTCGAATGCATCGATACCGACTCAAGTCTCTGAACAATTGGTAATTATACATTTTATGATTGATAGTATACTAGCGGATCCGAATTACGGTAAATACAGTGATTTACCGTAATTTACGGCGTCTAGAAGAATTACCGTAAATTACGGTAATCTACGGCAAATTACGGTAAATTGCCGTAATTTACGGCGAAATGCCGCAAATTTACGGCAAATTTGCGGTAAAGCTGCGGTAAATGTGCGGCAATGTTGCGGTGAAAGTACAGTAGTTTATGGTAAAAATGCCGCATTCTCGCCGTAAAGTTGTGGTAACAGTGCAGTACTTTACCGTAGAAGTTTTGTTAAATTGCGGTATTTCACCATATAATTGCGGTAAATTTGCTGTATTTTACTGTAATGTGAAGCTTTTCACTGGAATGTCTGTTGATAATCGGATATTTGACTGTAAACAACTGTCTTTACTTGACATTTCGGTACCGTGTCTTTAAGATTTGGTATTGTGTAGTGCTGGATATTATTCAAATCGTAAAGAAATCTGTTCTCATCAGTGTTGACCGAACTTTCAAATTGTAGATCTACATTGATATCATTACAATTATTCAGATAACTTAGATTTTCTCACATTAAAGGTATAGATTAGAATCTATACAATTTAATAATTTTTTAATTTTTCGATCTACTCTGATTTTTTCTAATAAATGTAAAAAATTAATAATTTGATCTACATTCATCAATATAGAATGCCGTATTTTTATTCCAGTATATTTACGCTATTTTTCCCGTAGTATGATCTTATTTTGCGGTGTTAGATGTTACCCTAGCAGATCCGAATTACGGTAAATTACAGCAATTTACCGTAAATTACCGTAAGGTACGGTAATTTGTCGCAATTTGCGGTAAAATGCGGTAAATCACGGTAATATACGGTAAATTACCGTAGATTTTCGGCGAAATTACGGTAAGTTGCGGTAATTTACGGTAAATTACTGTAATTTACCGTAATTCGAATCTGCTAGGGTAAATTTTACAAAGTTTGAATTAATTAATTTTTTTTTTCTGTTACTAAATAGAAATTTGTATTAAAATCATGTTTCGCTGACCGATTAAATCCGGTATTCATCAGTGAAGATTTGACCGATATTGCATACACTGAGACAACTGATCCGAGTAACAACGTAGCTTTTTTTGAAACGGACTATCCCATTGTCGTGATCGATAAAAATTTTCGAGCTAAAAATATCAAACCATATTACAACCCAAGATATTCTACGTACGTTTTATCGGTTAAATCTGTCAAGAAACTCAAAACAACTCTCCTAGAATTAGCGACTTTGTCCACCTGGAATACCAATTCACATTTTTTCATCGTCCGACATAATAATAATGATTGCGATAAAGATGGAGAAAAGGTGCTGCAAATGCTTTGGAAAATGGATTTGCTATCATCATTCTACGTTTGTCTCGAGTCTAATAATAATGAAACAATACCGTATAATGTAATTGCTGACACGCGAACAATGTTGTATACTTTTAATCCTTTTTCGAACTACGCACCCTTGCCCTGGCGGGAAGTTCATCGCTTCAACCGACCAATCGATGACAGCAATCTTGAACAAAATCCAAATGAACGTTGGACTTTGTACAAACAACCATATTCAAACGGTAAATATCAATTATGTATGCCCAAAAAGTATTAGAAATATATTATAGTAATCGATATGTATTCATTACAGATTCGAAATTATGCCCTAGTTTGGCTTTTGATAAAATGAAGCATCTCAACGGTTACCCGATAACAGTCGTTTCATCTCAAGAATCAAATTCAAATTGGACTCAAAACGGCCCAGTAAATATTGAAGAATTACGAGAAATTATACCATTTCCATTTTTACAGTTTTTCGAAAGCTTATTTTCATGTCTTAATGTCACTCCGATAATTACCTACGGTATTCAAGGCCAATACGTTAACAATACACCAGTTGGTTATCTAAAAACGATTATGAACGGTACTCACGATGTTTGCATAGATTTACAGTATATTTCTAATGATGGCTATAAATTCGTTGATATTATTAATCCATACCATTTTAACGATCTCTTCATAGTAACTCGAAAAAATGGCACTCTTATGCCCGTTGAAAATAACCGTAATTTCAAAAACTATAAACTTGTTCTTATCGTACTAATCGTTTTACTAATATCATATATTATAATTATTTTGAATAATATAAACAATCATTTCATCGATGAAGATGACGATCATAATGATCCTGCGTACGGTAACAGTTTTTTGGACATAATTAGATTTCTTGTCAGTAGTGGAATATCGGCATCACTCAATTCATTCTCGATGTGTATATTGTTTGTGACAATGACTCTTTTCGTTTTTATAATTTGTCCTGAATTGCAAGGCGAAATAATGTCATCATCGACAACAGAAGAACGTAATTATCCTGCTAGTGTTGAAGATTTGTTATATTTAAATTATAACATTTATGTTAATCCCGAGTTAAAAAATACAATTATCGAAATGAAATCAGAGTTGAATACTGATGTTGATCGTGTACACGCTCCATCAAATTCTCTTGATGAATGTCATGAGCGAATTTTGAGAGACGATACGATAGCTTGCGTATTTAAGAGAAAACAACAGTTAGATTTGGCGTTAAATTATAGTTTTCATCTATCACGGACATTCGGTATTACACCATATCAGTTTTTTTGGTCCAGAAAAAATATGCCCCTTAAAAACAAAATTGATCAAATAGCACTAAGACTACAAGAATCGGGTTTGGTAGACTATTGGGCAAAGCAAAATTCTTATAATTTTTATAAAAAATTAAAAGCTACGGAAGCAGCTCTTGAATCATCCGCTGAGTATGATGCAGTTGATTTCGAAGATCTAGAACAGGCTTACTATTTCCTAGCAGCAGCAATGGGACTGTCGGTTGTTATTTTTATCATCGAAATAATTACCGTTAAAATTAAAAACTCGCGACGCCAAGACCGGATTCGCGAAAGACAACGCAAACTGAAAATTCGACTCGAACAAATGAGAAGAGAAAATGTCAATAATCGGTTTTTAGAAGATAAAGTTCGGATAGTTAATAGACGTGTAGTCATTCTACCTTAGACAATATACACGGAAAGAAAATTATGGGAAGTATTGCTATGCATTATGGGAATGGTTCCCATAATGGTATGGGAATAGTACCTATACTACTATAGGGATGGTTCCCATATATTATGGGAACCATCCCCATAATAGTATGGGAATGATTCCCATACCATTATGGGAATGGTTCCCATAATGATATGGGAATCATTCCCATACTATTATGGGAATGGTTCCCATATTGGTATAGGAACTATTCCTATAATTTTATGGGAACTATTCCCATAATGTTATGGGAACCATCCCTATAATATCACTAAATTTTTTTTTGCTTAATAGTGTAGAAATTTCCCAAAATTTGAATTTTCTTGAATGTTTTATGCTGACGAAAAATTCTTGTTAAAAATTTTAATGTTTTTTTGCCAAATACGATTTTTCTTTTCAATGTTTGAATTTTTGTTTTTATGTTTAATAATATTTCTGTGTATTGTAGAAGTGATTACCACACTTCTTTAAATTAATTTTTTCATGATAATATGGGAACCATTCCCATAATATAATGGGAATAGTTCCCATACTATTATAGGAACCATTCCCATAATCTTATGGGAATGGTTCCTATAATTTATGGGAATGGTTCCTATAAATTATAGGAACCATTCCCATAAATTATAGGAATGATTCCCATAATATTATAGAAAGTATTTCTATAAATTATAGGAACCATTCCTATAATTATAGGAACTATTCCTATAGTGTTATGGGTATCATTCCCATAATTATAGGAACTATTCCTATAATTATGGGAAACATTCCTATAATTATAGGAACCGCTCCCATAATTTATGGTCGTAATTTCTATGATGGTATAGGAAAAAATTTCACAAAATTATAGGAACCGCTGCCATAATTTTCTTTCCGTGTATTGCATTTATTCAATGATTCTGTGGGACTATTTCCGGTTTACGTCACTGGGCCAGAGAGTTGGATTTCCTGGCGGATGTGATATGAAAGCTGAGGCTTTGATATCACATACGTCCAAGTATTCGGTTTTCTGACCGGGGGTCGTAAACTATTTTTCTTGTTCCCCACGCGAACGTACGTAGAATTAATTAACATTCCGAGGTGATGCCGGGCGGTGAGAGGGAGGGGCAGGGGTGCTTCATTTCTCCGAAACTGAGGCAAAGCCGAAGTTTTTGCTGGTCAGGGTGTCAGACATTCATCAATTTTAATAATTGAAAAATGTAATATAAAAAACAAAAATAGTATATTACATACCTACACGGAAAGAAACTTATGGGAAGTTTTGCTATGCATTATGGGAATAGTTCCTATACCAATATGGGAACCAATCCCATAATATTGTGGGAACCATTCTCATATCATTATGGGAACCATTTCCATAATGGTATGGCAACAAAACCCATACTATTATGGGAACTATTCTCATAATGGTATGGAAACTATTCCCATAATATTATAGGAACTATTCCTTTACCATTGTGGGAACCATTCCTATAATATAATGGGAATAGTTTTCATATTATTCTAGGAACCATTCCTATAATTATGGGAAAAATTCCTGTAATTATAGGAGCGGCTCCCATTATTTATGGTCGTAATTCCTACGATGGTATAAGAAAAAATTTCACAAAATTATGGGAACAGCTACCATAATTTTCTTTCCGTGTAGGCCAGCAAAATCAGAAAAGTCTCAGGTCACATGTAATTGTTGGTCAAGGCTGATAATAAATAACTAAACGTAGTGGTAATTAGTCAACAATGTATTTCAAGAATTAATTTCACGATTCATACAGTATTAAATTTAGAAAGAAAAGAAAAGTCTCGTTGAAATTATTTTGTTAGTATTATAAATTTTGATCGTACATTCAAAATAATTTATATAATTTTTATTATGCTAGTACTACATTTTTTTATCGTAAGACGGTCAATATTGCATCCTACACGGAAAAAAATTAATCGTGAATGCAACATGATGCAGTCATGTTGCATTCACATGATGAAATCATGTTGCATTCACATGATTTGTCATGTTGCATTCACATGATAGTCATGTTGCGGTAACATGAGAAAATCATGTGGCATTCACATGATTTGTCATGTTGCATTCACATGATAATCATGTTGCGGTAACATGAGAAAATCATGTGGCATTCACATGATTTGTCATGTTGCATTCACATGATAATCATGTTGCGGTAACATGAGAAAAATCATGTTGCATTCACATGATTTGTCATGTTGCATTCACATGATAATCATGTTGCGGTAACATGAGAAGATCATGTGAATGCAACATGATCTTCTCATGTTACCGCAACATGATTATCATGTGAATGCAACATGACAAATCATGTGAATGCAACATGATTTTTCTCATGTTACCGCAACATGATTATCATGTGAATGCAACATGACAAATCATGTGAATGCCACATGATTTTCTCATGTTACCGCAACATGATTATCATGTGAATGCAACATGACAAATCATGTGAATGCCACATGATTTTCTCATGTTACCGCAACATGACTATCATGTGAATGCAACATGACAAATCATGTGAATGCAACATGATTTCATCATGTGAATGCAACATGACTGCATCATGTTGCATTCACGATTAATTTTTTTCCGTGTAGCGACACAATTATTGTCGTGTCAGTTATTATACTCATAGAATACTTTATAATTTTTATTATGTTTAATACGAAGTGTATTATGTATACAAGAAAGAAATTTTTGTCGCAGAATTGAAATTTTATTATGCTTCAATACAATTAGTAGCAACACTTATATCATAAAATATTGTAGGGGAGGGTGGGGCAGAGCGGCCCCCCTAAGCCAATTATTAATTTTTGTGGCTTTCAACCATAAGATCACTTTACTTTTGTCCTATTTCGAACAAATTTATGGACATTTTGCCAAAATTCTAAAAAAATTTTTTTTTTTTTTGTGGGGCAGAGCGGCCCCCCTTCAAAAAGTGATAAAAAAAATTTTTTTTTTCGTCTTTTTTTTTTTTAAATTGTTTTCATCATTTAGAATGTATTTCTTTCTCTTAACAACTATTTTTGGTTTTATATTACTCGAAAAAAATTTTTTAAAGCGTAAAAAATCGTTCACTCTCGATTACCTTAATTACTAATTGTTATTTAATAAAAAAAAACATCAATTCTATAATTTTACTTTATTTCAAAAATTTATCAACTAAAAAAAAAAATTTAATTTTTATAAATTTTTAGTGACCAAATTTGCCTCTTGCATAGAGAAACGGCCGAAAAATATGAAAAAATAATTTTTTCGGAAGTTTCGGCTGGTCCATTTTGCCCCAGGTGTTATGCGTAGGGCTAGAAATGTGGAATTATAACAATTTTTTTTTAATTTGACCATAAAAATATGAAAAAATCACTTTTTCAAAATTTTGGGCTTGTCCATTTTGCCCCAAATGTCATGCGTAGGGGTAAAAATGCGTAAACATATCGGATTTATAGTAATTAGTCGAAAAAAAAAGAATTTTTTTTTTTGGTCAAAATTTCAGGGGGGCCGCTCTGCCCCACCCTCCCCTACTATCATTTGGTTTCAAGTTTAGTCGGCTAACAATAAAAATTCACGGATTTTCACATAAAATTTCTTGTGATTTTTACCTCCATTTTTCTCCGTGCAGGGTCTAGAATTCTTTAAATTTGTCTGTTCACATAATAAATAACAACTCATCTGAAGTATGTATTAATCTCATAAAAAGTGTTTATTTCATAATAGAACAAAAATTATCACATATTTAAAAAAAAATCTATGTATCAAAAAATATAACAATTGGGGATAAAATATACAATTTAAACATAAATTTAAAGGGCTTCTATCATCAATGCGATCCCTTGTCCCCCGCCAATGCACGCTGCTCCGATAGCGAATTTTCCGGCGTTTCTTCGTCTGTAACAGATGTTAAATGAATACAAGCACAGTTAACCCTTCGTTACCCACGTTCTTTTGCCAGCCGAATTTACCCACGTGGTTAGCGTCGCGTCGCCGTGTTAAATTGAACGCGCTGTTGCCAAACGTTCAACCACGACTATTATACAGTATTTAATAATTATCAAAGAAAAATTGTAATATAAATTCGCAGTTTTTTCATAGAACCAGATTATTTATTATCAAAAATCGAAAAATTAACATTTTCAATTATATATATATATATATATATATATATATATATATATATATATATATATATATATACACATATATATATAAATATTGTATTATTCTATGAATAATAATTTTTTCAGAACTTATTTGTACTAAAGTTTATATCATTATATTCCTATTTTATATAACAATATTCTAATACTCTAATACTCTAATAAATTCTAATACTCACAAAGTTATAAAACAAAATTATTTTATATAAATAGTATTAATTATTATTTAATAACAATTAATTTGTAAATAATATAATTAAAATAAAAATTAACCTGAAAAATCACTTCTCTTTACCAGTTGTGTTGAACGTGTGGTAAAACAGGCTAAAATACTGGCGGCAAAGAAAGTTGGCAACAGCGCAGTTTGAAAAAGATCGGGAGACTTACCCACGATGGGCGGCAGAGCGCCGCTTTCTCAAACTCGGTCTCGAATTTTAGAATGTAAAAATATTTTCCAAGGGTTTTTATGCATGTAAATAGCATTAAAAATTTTTTAGTAGATCAAAGAAAGAATTAAATTTTTTTTCAAAACTACGAATTGAAGTAGTTACGAGAAAAAAAATAAAATTTAAAAAAGGCGGCGCCGCGCTCATAGCGTGGGTAAGGAAGGGTTAAGAAATTTGAAATATCTCTGGTTATATTATTTTAAATGAAGTGATTACCTAAGTTCGTGAATCAAATGTGCCGTGATACGAGTTCCAGAAGCACCTAAAGGATGTCCAAGCGCAATGGCACCTCCGTTAACATTCAACTTGTTTATATCAAGACCTAAGTCTTTGACACACGCCAGTGTTTGCGCGCCAAAAGCCTCGTTTATTTCAACTAGCTCAAGATCATTAAGAGTTTTATTGGAGATTTTCAGAAGATTCTTTATCGCTGGTGCTGGTCCGATTCCCATGATACTAGGATCAACGCCAACCGTCGCGTAGCCGCACAGGCGTGCAAGAGGCCGTAGATTATGTTGTTTAATCGCTTCTTCACTTGCAAGTATTACTGCTCCTGCGCCGTCGCAGATACCCTGAAAATTATTTATTGCATTAAGCGGTTCAAAATTTTTTATTCACTACAATAATTACTGATGCAGTTCCAGCGGTAACAAGACCATCTTTTTGAAAAATTGACGATAACTTTTTCAAATCTTCGATTGTTGTTTCTGGTCGGGGATGTTCGTCGACTGACACTTCCACTTGTTTCTTTTTAATGGTCATCGAAACGGGCGCCATTTCAGCTTTGAAATAGCCTGCGTCATTGGCGGCTTTCCAACGTTTCTGACTTCGTAACGCAAATTCATCGACTTCTTCTCTTGTAACCCCGTATTTAGCTCCTAATTTTTCGGCTGTTCCACCCATTGGTAATTTACAGTAACTATCAGCCAAGCCAACCCATAATGCATCTTCGAAATCAATTTTCTGACCTAACACTGTTCCAAAACGCACATTACGTACGACGAATGGTGTCTGGCTCATGTTTTCTGCACCACCTGCCACTACTATGTGGGATTCTCCGCTCGTTATACTCTGCAATGCAAATCAAATTTTACTTAAAATGGTTATTTGATTGATCATTCTCAATTTAAATTACTAGTCTCTAAAGTAGCCGCCAAGAAAGTTTACCGAAGCTCAAATTTCGGAAAACTTTCGGGTTAACGAAAACATTGGATTTCGCGATAATCCAAAAGTTAAAGAGTTTACTGTTTTTCAAAGAACTTTCAGAAGCCTTAAAAACTACATTGAATGTACGGCAGCCAAGTAGTGGAAGAAAATATTATTCTTTTGCAGACTTAAGTGCACGAGATTGTTCGATGGTCAGCAGCTGTGCGCAAGTCAAAAAACTGAGGCGAAGCCGAAGTTTTTGCTGGTCGGGGCGGGCATCAAAATCATTAAATAATTGAAAAAGAAAATTATAGATTTAGTTTTAGTTTAAACTAGGTATTTTATTTCTCTATTTAGCAATATACTATAGACTTCTTTATAAGCTCAAACATTAACTACAATAATACACAATAAGTAAGAATATATTATCATCTCTCGAATATTTTCTTACTTTATGCGTTATTTTCTTTACTGATAACAAATTTTTAGCCACAAGACTTTTCAAATTTCATTAAAATTTATGGTTATGATATGATAAATAAATAGATAGGTGTATCCGTGACTATTTTGACACATGCGCTGTCGTGTATTTGTCAGATATTTTTTCATTTTAATAATTGAAAAATATAAAATAAAATGTCGTATGAATAAAGAATCAAAAGATGCTCATGTAAAGAATTAAAAAATCTGTATGTGCATTAGTTTTAATTTTGACTTTTTTAATTCTTAAATAATTTATTTGTTATTGAAAAATCTTTGTATATTTGCTACATAACCGAGTCATGGGGGTAAATTTAACACCGATAATTTTAACACCTACACCGCTTGGACTTACCCCGGTGATTTTTTACAGTGTACATATTACTATCGACAATAATAATATTACTATACGTGGAAAGATTGGTTAGTATAAGAGTACACGGAGAAAAATAAATGATTGGAGTTATCATACTAAATTTGTAGCTGCAATCATCTAGGATGATTAAAAAATTTTTCAGTGTAAAGATGGTTAGTGCTACAATTTGTTATAATTGCAGTTACCATTTTTTATAGTAACAGTTACCATCAGGATGATAACAGTAACCATTAAGATGATTACAGCTACTATCAGGATGGTAATATTTACCATCAGGATAATAATGTTTCCTATCAAGGATAGTGATAATTTATCACTGATAAAAACACTGATAAAGAAAAAAAAAAAATTATTAAATGCTATAAAAAAAATTGATCAAAAATTCAATAATTTTCAAGTACTGGTGCAAAATTATAAATTTTTGATTACAAATATGATGACAAACATACTTAAATTTTATTTATAAAATTTTTACAAAAAAATGACAATTATTTATTTTTTACAATTATTTAAATCCATAATTTGATGTTTAAAGTCTACTTGTCTTAGATGGTAACTTTAATCATCTTTAATGGTAACTACTACAATTTCTGATGGTAACTGTAACCATCTAGATCGTAAATACAACTATTTAAAATGATAACTGTAACTATCTCTAATTAACATACATGATTGTAACAGTTACCATAAATATGATTTATACAATCATCCAGATAGTTGTCACTACCATCGGGTTGATGGTAAAAAATTTTAACATAAATAGATAGTAACTGCAATCATTTAATTTTCTGAGTGTATGATAATGATTCTAACATACGATATGATAATCATTCCCTACTGCAGGATGGTAATGGTTATCGATTATTGCAAAATTCTATGAAAACTTCACCATCAGCAAATGCAATTACTCGATTTCTATCAAATTTCATTGAGAAACATAAAACTTTTACTACCCTGGACTTTTTTGTGTTACGTCGATTCTATCATTGTCATTATTACAAAAAACTGAATGTACTGACGTGTTACTAATAACGTCGAGCGGCTGGTTTATTGTTTTTGAAATAGACTACTTAGTTGCGGTTGTAACAACGAAGCAAACAGACGTTCTTTACAGCTCAATAAAATTAAAGCACCGTCAATTGTTCAATTCCATCAAATTTTGTTTTCTTTAATTTTATAGACAATCAATAGTTGTTGTTTTTGTTTCATTGATTTTTGATGGAATTAATAAACAAAATATTATTCTATCGTTGATAAAAATTTGCAAGAGTCAATTAATTATCATTTTTCTACCGTTTTCATGATGTTCAGATCACTATTGAACTAATTTAACATTTATTTCTGTGAAATATTTAACAATGAAGTGGATTCAGAAAATAATATTGTGGTTACTTGTGATAAGCGCTTTAAATATAATTTACGTTCCAAATGCAATGATACCCGGGAAAAAATGATCAGACCTGACCATGCCTGTTCATGTATGATCAGGCCTGATCATACCTGTTCATGCCTGTTCATGGCTGTTCATGTCTGCTCATAGAACTAAAATTTTGTTGACCAAGAATCTATCACGTATAAGATTTTTATTACTTGAATTTCATACGAAACTTACTTTTCAACTAAATCTCTTAGGTCAGTGGGTAGCGAGTTACACTTTCGAGCGCAAGGTCCACGGTCCAAATCCTGCACACGCCCGAATTTTTTATTTTTTTTATTTTTATAGCAATAATTATATACATGTATAATTGAATATAGTTATACATAATTATATAGGGCCATTTTTTATATATAATTTTTTTACCCGGATGGGCATGAACAGACATGAACATACCTGATCAGACCTGAACATGCCTGATCAGGCCTGGTCAGGCATGGTCATTTTTCATGTCTGATCAGGCCTGAAGACTCATGCCTGTTCATGTCTGATCAGGTCTGATCATTTTTTCCCGGGTACCGGCCCAAGTTTCCGAATAATTGGTTATTTTATGATTGATGGTAAATTATATTTAGAGTTTCAATTAATGTGTTTTTTTTTTGTTATTAAATCACAATTTGTGTTAAAATTATGTTTTGTTGACCATTTAAATTCGGTATTTATCATAGTTTTCTTAATAATGTTGAGATTTTTTATCATTTAACACATGTAGTAAAAAATTTAAGAAGTATATACCAAGAAAAGCAGTGAAATAAAATGCGCTATGAAACTTAATGAGTTATCTCTGCAGAAAGACTAAAAAAACATTTTGCCATAAAACGTTCAAGAACATGTATTATGTATGATCATTTGGTCAAGGACAAACTGGAAAATCACATGAATTTAAAAATATATTCAGGACAACAATTAGTTGAAACATGCAATTTTCGGGTTGTCAATAGAAACCAAAAGCAATACAAAGAATATTTTTTCATTGAACGAGGTGGTGATGTGCATATGACTCTCGATCGTATTCCAGTCCAGTTGCGACTGTTCATTAGAGTTCTCGAGATTGTTCACAACCAATACAGTGCATTTGTTAATTTTTATTACTGTAATAGATTGAAACAGTTTATTAATATTTAATATGAAGTTCATTCAGAAAATAATATGGTGGTTAATCGCAGTAAATTCTTTAAATATAATTTCCTTTTCAAATGCATCGATACCGACTCAAGTTTCTGAACAATTGGTAATTATACATTTTATGAGTGATAGAAAATTTTACAAAGTTTGAATTAATTAATTTTTTTTTCTGTTACTAAATAGAAATTTGTATTAAAATCATGTTTCGCTGACCGATTAAATCCGGTATTCATCAGTGAAGATCTGACCGATATTGCATACACTGAGACAACTGATCCAAGCAACAACTTAGCTTTTTTTGAAACGGACTATCCCATTGTCGTGATCGATAAAAATTTTCGAGCTAAAAATATCGAACCATATTACAACCCAAGATATACTACGTACGTTTTATCGGTTAAATCTGTCAAGAAACTCAAAACAACTCTCCTAGAATTAGCGACTTTGTCCACCTGGAATACCAATTCACATTTTTTCATCGTCCGACATAATAATAACGATTGCGATAAAGATGGAGAAAAGGTGCTGCAAATGCTTTGGAAAATGGATTTGCTATCATCATTCTACGTTTGTCTTGAGTCTAATAATAATGAAACAATACCGTCTAATGTAATTGCTGACACGCGAACAATGTTATATACTTTTAATCCTTTTTCGAACTACGCGCCCATGCCCTGGCGGGAAGTTTGTCGCTTTAACCGACCGATCGATGACAGCAAACCTGAAGAAAATCTAAATAAACGTTGGACTCTGTATAAACAACCATATTCAAACGGTAAATATCAATTATGTAGGGGAGGGTGGGGCAGAGCGGCCCCCCTAAGCCAATTATTATTTTTTGTGGCTTTCAACGATAAGATCACTTTACTTTTGTCCTTTTTCGAACAAATTTATAGACATTTTGCCAAAATTCTGAAAAATTTTTTTTTTTTTTGTGGGGCAGAGCGGCTCCCCTTCAAAAAGTGATAAAAAAAATTTTTTTTTCGTTTTTTTTTTTTTTAAATTGTTTTCATCATTAAGAATGTATTTCTTTCTCTTGACAACTATTTTTGGTTTTATATTACTCGAAAAAAATTTTTTAAAGCGTAAAAAATCGTTCACTCTCGATTACCTTAATTACTAATTGTTATTTAAGAAAAAAATACATCAATTCTATAATTTTACTTTATTTCAAAAATTTATCAACTAAAAAAAAAATTTTAATTTTTATAAATTTTTAGTGACCAAATTTACCTCTTACATAGAGAAACGGCCGAAAAATATGAAAAAATAATTTTTTCGAAAGTTTCGGCTGGTCCATTTTGCCCCAGGTGTTATGCGTAGGGCTAGAAATGTGGAATTATAACAATTTTTTTTTAATTTGACGATAAAAATATGAAAAAATCACTTTTTCAAAATTTTGGGCTTGTCCATTTTGCCCCAAATGTCATGCGTAGGGGTAAAAATGCGCAAACATATCAAATTTATAGTAATTAGTCGAAAAAAAAAAAATTTTTTTTTTGGTCGAAATTTCAGGGAGGCCGCTCTGCCCCACCCTCCCCTATGCCCAAAAAGTATTAGAAATATATTATAGTAATCGATATGTATTCATTACAGATTCGAAATTATGCCCTAGTTTGACTTTTGATAAAACAAAGCATCTCAGCGGCTATCCCATAATAGCCGTTGCATCTGCAAAACCAAATTCAAGTCGGATTCAAAACGGTCCAGTAAATATTGAAGAATTACAAAAAATTTTGCCATATCCATTTTTACAATTTTTTACAACCTTATTCTCATCTCTTAATGTCACTCCGATAATAACCCATACAGGAGCTGCCAGAGTTGAACAACGGGCCCCTACTTGGCCCAGCACTGGGGAACCTAGCTTTGGCACACCTATATTGGCCCAGGCTTGGGCCAGGACTGGGTAACCTAGCCTTGGCCGTCCAATGGCAAGCCAGACTTGGGCCAAGACTGGGTAACCTAGCCTTGGCCGTTACAATGATTACCCGGGCTTGGGCCAAGACTGGGTCACCTAGCCTTGGCCGTCCAATGGCAAGCCAGACTTAGGCCAAGACTGGGTAACCTAGCCTTGGCCATCCAATGGCAAGCCAGGCTTGGGCCAGGACTGGGTAACCTAGCCTTGGCCGTTACAATGATTACCCGGGCTTGGGCCAAGACTGGGTAACCTAGCCTTGGTCGTCCAATGGCAACCCAGCCTTAGGCCAAGACTGGGTAACCTAGCCTTGGCCAACCAATTGCAAGCCAGGCTTGGGCCAGGACTGGGTAACCTAGCCTTGGCCGTTACAATGATTACCCGGGCTTGGGCCAAGACTGGGTAACCTAGCCTTGGTCGTCCAATGGCAACCCAGCCTTAGGCCAAGACTGGGTAACCTAGCCTTGGCCATCCAATGGCAAGCCAGGCTTGGGCCAGGACTGGGTAACCTAGCCTTGGCCGTTACAATGATTACCCGGGCTTGGGCCAAGGTAGGATTACCCAAGTTTGGATGTACCCATGGTTTATACAAGTAGATCATATAAATGTATCAGTTCAACGTTAGTAGGTTCGTCCAGTAGCTACCGTTCGGACCCAGTAATCAGAAGGACGACAGTTCGCGCCCAGAGTCCAGCAGAATTTCCACCGAGTTTTTTTCACATCATTTACTCCCCTTAGATAATTAAAACGTTAATGATCATGAATTCTACGAGGTTAATAATAATAAATTTTTTTTAATTAAATTTATTCGTTTCCTGGAAGCCTGGGCCAGGTCTGGCAACCAAGCATGGGCCAGGTCTGGTAACCAAGCATGGGCCAGGTCTGGCAACCAGGCTTGGCCCGAGATTATCATTCCAGGCTTCTACCAAGGCTGGGCCAAGACTGGCTTACAAGCCTGGCCCAAGGTTCTACAAAGTTGGGCCAAGTCTGGGCCAAGCCTGGGCCCGTGGTACTTTCCTCTCTGGGAACCTATGGTATGAAAGGTCGATGTGTTAACAATACACCAGTTGGTTTTCTAAAAACGATTATAAACGGTACTCACGATGTTTGCCTGAATTACAGTTCATTAACAATGACGGTTATAAATTTGTCGACATTTTTAATCCGCACTATATAAACGATCAATTCATATTAACTCAAAAAAATGGCACTCGAATGCCCGTTGAAAATAACCGTAATTTCAAAAACTATAAACTTGTTTTTATCGCACTAATTGTTTTACTAATATCATATATTATAATTATTTTGAATAATATCAACAATCATTTCATCGATGAAGATGACGATAATAATGACCCCGCGTACGGTAACAGTTTTTTGGACATAATTAGATTTCTTGTCAGTAGTGGAATATCGGCAGCACTCAATTCATTCTCGATGTGTATATTGTTTGTGACAATGACTCTTTTTGTTTTTATAATTTGTCCTGAATTGCAAGGCGAAATAATGTCGTCATCGACAACAAAACAATATAATTATCCCGCAAGTATCAAAGATTTGTTTTATTTAGATTACAACGTTTACACTAATTTTGCATTAAAAGATACTGTTATCAAAATGAAATTAGAATTGAATACTGATGTCGACCGTTTACATGCTCCATTATATTCTATTGAAGAATGTCATGAGCGAATTTTGAAAGACGATACAACAGCTTGCGTATTTAAAAATCCACGACAGCTTGATATGGCGTCTAAATATAATTTAAATCTAGTTCGGACATTAGAGATTTCAAGATATACTTTTTTTTGGGCCAGAAAAAATTTTCCCCTGAAAAATAAAATTGATCAAATAGAACTAAGACTACAAGAATCGGGTTTAATAGATTTCTGGGAGAAAAAAAGTTTATATTATCCGTTTAAAAAATTAAAAGCTAAAGAAGCAGCTCTTGAACCACCCGCTCAGTATGATGCAGTTGATTTCAAAGATCTAGAACAGGCCTACTATTTTTTAGCGGCAATAATAGGGCTGTCGGTTATTGTTTTTATCATCGAAATAATGACCGGTAAAATAAAAAATTCCCGACGTCGAAAACTGATTCGCGAAAGACAACGCAAACTAAGAATTCGGTTGGAACAAATGAGAAGAGAAAATGTCAATAATCGGTTTTTAGAAGATAAAGTTCGGATAGTTAATAGACGTGTGGTCATTTTACCTTAGACATTATATTGTTTTTATTCATTGATTCTGCGTGATTATTCTCCGTTGAAATATTTGAGACAAAACCCGGGTCAAAAATAAAACTTGGTTTAGGCTTGGTCGTCTTACTTCCCAGACAGCATTAAAGTCAGAATGACTGCTTTACGACGTATTTTTGAAGGAGTCTTCAAGAAGTCTATAATGACTTCTTAAAGGTGTCATTTTTAAGAACTCTAAATTAAGAGTTCTTGAAGATTTCATAAATAAGACGGCAGTTTTGTGACGTCTTAATGTATTCTTTTGTTAACTTTTTTGAAGTCAAAATGAAGTCAAAATTAGGAACTCCTTAAGACGTCATGGTAAGTTCATTCTGAAGTCTTATTTGCGGAGTCAGAAAAAAGAACTCTTTGAGAACTCTTTTTAAAGACGTCTTACTGAGTTCGCTAGGTGGCGCATTCGACATCTTGAGAACTTCTTAAAGACTTCTTTAACGTGTTTTTAAGACGTCCAAATCATAAATAGGAACTCATTTAGAACTCATCAAGACGTCATTTTGCTATCTGGGTTAGTCACGATTTAAGACGACCAAATCTAAACCAAGTTTTATTTTTGACCACAGAAGATATATTATAAAAAATTTTGTCTGTTTATTAGGTTGCGTGACCGTTTAACCAAAGACAAAATAACCGCGAAAAAATAACCGCCTTTTTATCGTGGTTTTTGTGTGTTCTGTCGTTGGTTATTTTGTCATTCGGTTATTTTGTCTGCGGTTATTTAAGCGTGACATCGTTTATTTATTAGGTTGTAAGATGTACATGAAATTTGTTATTTTTGATTTTAATTTAAATTTACCATAATCGTGGGACATAATGCGGCGCTTTTATTTATTACAATTTTTGAAATAAAAATTATGAAACAATTGATTTATTTTGTGGTACTCTCTTAAAATGAACCAGTGAAATTCCACTGATTCAACCAGTGAATTTCACTGGTTGAATCAGTGAACGTCGCGCTCACTGGTTTCAACCAGTGAACTAAAAATATGTAAGCGCGCGGGTACAGCAGCATTCTGTACATGAGTATATTTAAGTGTTTTATTATGTCAATAAATAAGTAATATTTATTGATTATCTTCATGTAATATTTTAACTAACTTTTATATAACAATAATAATTATATGACACAATTTTTACAGAGTTTAAAAATAAATAACTTTGGAGTAATTTCAATAGCTTGGAGCTAACCTCAAAAATGAATGACATAATTTTAAAATTGAACAATATAAAAAGCCCATTGAAAATGGAAACAAATTAAATATTTATAAATCCTAATAAATATTATTTATTTTACTACTAAATAATTTTTAATTAAATATAATTGTTATTAAGACTCTTTTTGTTTGACTTCACTTTGTTTATAAATAAACGTTTATAATAAAATAAAATTAATCTAACCTATTGTGTTTATATTTATGTAGTACACCGGCGTATCACTGGTTTAACCAGTGAATTTCACTGGTTCAACCAGTGAGCCAAGCGATCATCTTATTCCACTGGTTGAATCAGTGAATTTCACTGGTTAAACCAGTGAACGCTCGGTTCACTGGTTGAACCAGTGGATTTCACTGGAGAATCAGTGGATTTCACTGGAAAATCAGTGAAATTTCACTGGTTCATTTTGAGAGAGTAGACTTCATAAAATTTACCGAAAACCGAATAAAATTTACGGTAGACTACGGTAAAATTTGTTGAAAAAAAGTTAAAAATTATCTCACTTACCGGCACCTTAGGTCGTGTCATTCGTCCCACTATTACAGTGAATTTAAAGGTAATTTCTAAAGAAAATTTCTTTCCGTGTAGTATCTAATTTTTCCGGATCGCAATAAATTAATAGTACTATTTATAAAAGTTCTTAATTGTTATTATAATGGATTTCTAAAAATTGATTTACAATTTTCTTAATTTGTAAATTTCACAATTTCGCTAGTCTAATTCCACTAATCAATTTTATGCTGCAATTTTCCCTACTCTTTAAATCTGAAATCGTAATTTATCACTGTTTTACAGTATAAGTATACTAAGTGATATACTTACACGGAGAAAAAAAAACAATAATTTTTCCTATGTTGGCATAGTAACTATTACTATGTGGACATAGGGATTTTTCCGATGTAATCATAGGAAAATTTTCTATGAAAATTTAGGAAAAAATACTATGTTACATAGAAACTTCTCCTATAATGCATAGCAAAAGTTACTGTGTCAACATAGGAAACATTCCTACGTCAGCATAGGAATTATTCCTACGTTACCACAGTAATTTTTCCTCTGTAGCATAGGAATTTTTCCTATATCAAACTTTAGAATAATTTCTATGTTAACATACGAAATTTTACTATGTTAAAGTGAAAAAAAAATCTTGTGTTAAAGAAATTATATAAGGATAAGATTTTTTTGTCTTTTCAAAAATTCAAACTCAGACAATGCTGATATGACTAAGACGTTCACCAATCGGAACGCATTAAAATAAATCATTAATTTGATTAATCAGGTTTAGTTTTAATGAAGCCCTCAGAAGGAAGACCTAAATTTTTTTTTGAATTGTACCAATTACTACAAAATCAATTGTTTATATATTACAATAATGTGTAGTGATTTAATTATAATTAAATCAAATAAGTGTTGATTTGATTTGCGCTAATCATTTATAAGTCAATATTCATTTTAATCTAGTAAATTACGTTTTTTTATCAACTATTAATTGCATGTCGCTAACTTTCAGGCTTTAAGTTAAGTTTATCTTAAGATTAATTACAGAATTATTAATTAAGAATAACTTTGATTTAAATTGAATAGAAGTATCATTCCTTAGTTTTATAATTAGAAATATTATTATCATAGTTGTAAGACATTCAAATCAATTTACTATCATTATATTTGTAATACATTTAAAGTGCAGTTTTCTGTGTTATTTGTCAATAATTAAGTAAAACTTTATTAAAATTAAAATTTGAGTGACGTTATTATTCAAGAAGATACCAAAAAATTCCCAAGGCATAGCAATGCATAAGAATAATTCCTATGTTAAAATAGTACAATTTCCTATATGTACATAGAGAAATTTTCTATATAACATAGGAAAATTTACTATGTTAACATTGGAGTAATTTTTATGTCACAAAGGAATTGTTTCTATGTTAACACAGTAAATTTTCCTATGTTGCATAGTAAATTTCTTTATGCTACATAGTCAATTTCTTCATGTTAAATGGTATATTTTCTTATGTTGCATAGTAATATTTCCTATGGCAACGTAGGAATAATTCATATATAACATAGGAATTATCCCTATGTTAGCATAGTAAAAATTCCTATGCAAACATTGGAAATATTACTATGCAACATAGGAAAATAACCTTTTTTTTTAAACGAATTTAGCGTCGAAGAAGCTTCATTTGGATCTCTCCATATCATGAAGGAAATTTTTACACTATTTTGCAAAAAAAAAGTTTTATGATATTATGGGAGTGGTTCCCATTACATTATGGGAATAGTTTCCATATCATTATGGGAATCGTTCCCATACCATTATGAGAATAGTTACCATGATAGTATGGGAACGATTCCCATAATGATATGGGAATAGCTCTCATAATATTATGGGAATGGATCTCATATTGGTATAGGATCTACTCCCATACCATTATGGGAATGGTACCTATAATGATATGGGAACTATTCTCATACTGTTATGGAACTATTCCCATATATTATGGGTACAATTCCTATACCATTATGGGAAATAGTCCCATAATGCATAGCAAAACTTCTCATAATTTTCTTTCCGTGTAGAAACATACCTGTCATGTTGCTATACTGTAAGAAAGCGGTGTTAAAATAGATTTACACCAGTGTAGGTGGTGTGATTCTGCGGTGTTGAAATAGATTTACACCAGTGTACCCTGATAGCCAAGTTGGCACGCAACTCGCCGATAATCCACTGCCGCAACCTGTCGTCGTGGCCACAAACGTTGCCATTTCCATAAATCGATGGTAACTTTCTGAAAAAGTTGGTAGCAAACCTGGCCATTACACTAGTTGACAAAAAAGTTGCCTTCAATTTTCTCAGCAAGATGTCGACAGATTGCGGCAAGTTGGTCGCAACTCATGCACACCAACTTTCTTATCAGAAACTCTGGCTATCAGCGAACGATTGTGTATTTTTTTTCAGTTCGAGTATTTACTGTTGTGTAACAAATTAGTTTCTATAAAAAGTATTTCGATGTGTTTTACGAAAATATTTCGTTCCGTAAATTTGTACCATCACAGACTTGGAGTTTTATAGGGTAAGTGTTGGTATATTACCCTGGTAATAAATGCAAACGTTCAATTAAATAATGAATAGTTTTTTTTATAAAAAACAAACTTTTAACTTTAATAATGCACATCACGTTTAAATTATGGTACAGTTAACCAATACAATTAATATTATGAGTGATATAAGAATATACGATTTAATCAGTATCATTATTATATATTTTTTTGACAGCTCTGCAATAATTTTGCCTCTTTGCGCTTCTTTTCACCACTAATGAAAAATTTTTGTGTTTATAATTACACTTTTCTTTTCACTAATTACTTGTTTAACTTGTTTTTTTCGTATTTTCAGAATTTGTTTGAATTTTTGCAATTCTGAATGTTTAATACAAGGGGTAAACTCGTTGTCATTACTGCTTGGTCCCTTAGACTATAAACTCTTAACTAGACAGAGGGCCAAGCATTAATAACAACGAGTGTACAAGACAAACAATGATTTATATTAATTTTGAGGTTATGAATAATTATATTTCAACCGCGGCAATTGTCGCATTCACCTAAGATACTACATATGTTTCTATTACCGTGGAATCAAGTGAAACCACGGTAATACTGACACGCTTCAAAAGTTGGTGACTATTACCGCGGCAGTAAATTAAAAGTGACAATTGATTAAAAGTCAATGTTTCTTGAATTTTCGACTATAAAAAAGTATAATCTTGCTCTGGAAAGCCCCAAATATAAGTATCAAAACATTAATTCATAAAAAAACACATTTTATTCTAGCGTACAGTTGCACACTAACTGCAAGAAATTGATGGTATTTTCTCTCAAAACGATCAATCGGATTTCAGTAATTTATAACAAACTATAGTAGTTACATTTTATACTGGATTGTTTGTTAATTACATTCTTGAAATATTAAATTTGTTGCTGGATTTTTTTTAAATTACAAAAAATTATGTATCATTCATTTATAATAGAATGAAAAAAATCCACGGTAATACTCACACCCACG
Organism: Microplitis mediator; assembly: GCF_029852145.1. NCBI lineage: Eukaryota > Metazoa > Arthropoda > Insecta > Hymenoptera > Braconidae > Microplitis > Microplitis mediator. The sequence goes on from NC_079976.1 coordinate 23,272,062, forward strand.
GTAATACTCGGACTTACCCTACTTTTAGTTTATGTATCAATATTTTTTTTCGACGAGACTGTCTACTCGAAAACTTGTCTTATATCGAATATTTTGCATCGAACGAATGTCTATGGGACAATGGCTGGCTCATTGTATACAATCTCTACACATATCTTATCAAATATCGATAAGATAGAAACCGTATTTTGAGGCAGACTAAAGAGATTTTCTTTATCACTTGCGAGAAATATTTGGTTACAGGTAAAGAAAACCATAAAAATATATCGTTTGCTGTATAAATAGGAGTAATGAGCAAGAGTCGAAATATGTCTTGCTGCATTTATAAATAACCTATTATAATCAATGCTTACAAATCGATATACATACCTGAGCACCATTGACTATCGATTGAAATCCAGATCCACATAATCGATTAACACCCAGAGCAGGTTTTTCAATAGGAATACCCGATTTCAATAAAACATGTCGAGGTAACAAGACACCATCAGATGCAGATAACTAATGAAATAATTGTCATTTAGAATAAAAGTGCAATGAACTCGTCATGAATGAATGAAAACTGAGTATCATAAAACTGTGATTTAGTTTTTTATGTAGGAGTGAAAATATGTTCACACTTACGGACAAAACATTACCAAAGATAACATGATCTATTAACTCGGGCTTTATCCCCGCTGACTGAATTGCACTTGTGGTAGCAACAACTGACAAATCTGTTGCTGTTTTATTAACAAACATCCCACCCATTTTACCAAACGGCGTTCGTTTTGCCGCAACAAAGTATATCCCTTTTGAACAAATAGCAAAACATTAAATAGAAAAAAATTCGTTTTGCTGAACAATAACAAGTACGACATTCTTTTATTAGATTTATTTACCTTTAGTTAACACAGACATGGTGACAAATTATTATTGGACAATCTATTCACTAACTAAGAAACTGTTATTGTAAACTATATTTTTTAACTCTGCAATGACTTGACACTTAAAACCAGCCGAGTGTTTACTTTCCTGGTCTGGACCAAATTTTTACAGTTTTACAACTGACGTATACAGTTCAGTAAAGTGGAGAGTCAAAAGAGTAGGGGCCGTGGACTTTGGACCTTGATCGAGCGCATAAGCTGTAATGATAGTGCAGGCACATGTTTACACATATTTTAATCGCTTCAAACTGTACCAAGTATTTAATTGCTTCGAGCATTATTCATTATCTCAGAGTTTTTTTTTTAGTTTGTATAATAGTTGATGATTACCCATTTGTTTTTAACAACGAATATTTTATTCATTACTTATGTTTATAAATAATTCATTTTTGCGATAATGATATGAAAATTTAAATTTAAACAGTTAAATAAGATTTGTTTTTTATCCTATCTGGGCCAACGATTGAATTTCTTTTATTATACATAAGGGTAATTTAATCTATAACACAGTGAAATTGTATTTAAGGGTATACACTGTATAAAGAGCTGTGTTAAAAATGGACTCTTTTTAACTCCACCCGGTTTTAAAATGAAATTACACCAGTGTAGGAGTCGTAATTTTCACACCGCTTTCGGTGTTTAAATTTAACACCGCCGATTTTAACACCTACACCGCTTGGACTTACCCCGGTGATTTTTTACAGTGTGGAATCCCCGGCGGATTCGAATTACGGTAATTTACCGTATTTTTGCCACAATTTACAGTACTTTCGGGTATTTTACGATAATCTACCATGAACTATGGTAAAAATACGACAATTTACCGGCATTTTTACCGTAGGCATCATATGGTTTTTATTTTGATTTTTACAGTGCAATATTTTCTTACTGCAAATTTACGGTAAAAGTACCGTACTTTTGCTGTGAAATATCGTACTTTAGCTGTAAAATATCCCTAGCGGATCCGAATTACGGTAAATACATTGATTTACCGTAATTTGCCGTAATTTACCGTAATTTGCTGTGCCTAGCAGAATTACCGTAAATTACGGTAATCCACGGCAAATTACGGTAAATTACCGTAATTTACGGTAATTCTGCTAGGCGCCGTAAAATTACGGTAAATTACGGCAATTTACCGTAATTTGCCCTAGATTACCGTAATTTACCGTAGATTACCGCAATTTACGGTAAATTACCGTAATTTACTTTAATTCTGCTAGGCACCGTAAATTACGACAAATTACGGTAAATTACGGTAAATCACTGTATTTACCGTAATTCGGATCCGCTAGAGATATGTAAAGTATTTTATGGTAAAATACCGTAAAAGATCCCGGACTGAAAAATTTGATCTGATTTTAGTCTAATTGAACTATTTGAGCTGTTTCTGATCTTTTATAAAAATTTTAATCTGTTTTTGATCTGCTGTTTAAAAAAACAATTACTTTACGGGCAGACAAAACTAGATTAATTCTTGAACTTTAAAAAATTTTAGTTCTGAAAATTTGCAAGGACAAAACGAGATTAAATCATGGACTTATAAAATTTTTATTTATGGGCAATATTTATAAAAAATATATTAAGTTACAGAATTGATTATGTTTTGCTTACTATTAATTTAGTGTCTTTTGTTTAAAAATGTCGGCAGTTAATGAAAGTTTGACAGTTTTATTTTTTCGATGTCTTGACTGAATATTTATAGTATTGAATAGAAGTAACAAAATAACTCTTAAAATGTCAAAAAATTTTTCTTATTTGCTGGATAAAATGGGAAATATTTTTGACATCTTATTACGGAAGCGCATTAGCATGTTTTAAATATCAAGAAAATTCAAATAATTTTATAAGTCTAGATTATAATTATTATCTATATTTGTAAAAAGTTATGTTTTTGAACTGAAAGCGATTAAAAACAGATTAAAAATTATAGTAAATAAAGTCTGTTTTTGTTTTTAAAAACAATTGGACACAGACCAATAATTATAATAAAAAAGTCTGTTTTTAGTCTAAACGCGATTCAAAACAGACTAAATATCATACGAAAAGAAGTCTGATATTGGCCTGAATAAGGAATAGTACGGGCAAAAACAGATTAAATTCCTATATAAAATGAACACGATTTGTAAATTTACATTGAAGTAAAATTATTTGAATTTATCATTTATTTTAAAACTGATCTAATTTTGTGACTCTGGTAGCGCTTGTGCAAAAAATTTCAGTTATCTAAGTTCAGTAGATTTTATACTTTTCATGTTCGTTCCGCAAAAAACGTTCTGATCTTCAGCTACATGTAAATTCAGGAAACATTTTGGACCCTATGTTACACCATATAAACTTCTTGATAAATATTCAATATATATATTTATTCTTCACAAATTGCTAAGGCTAGTTTTTCTTCATTTTGCAGTTCCCAAAATCGATTGTAAATAACTAACCAAGCGTACCAGACTCCAGCTGTAAAAAAAAGTAGCGAATTGTGTTATTAGTTATTACTTGTCATTACCCGGGAAAAAATGATCAGACCTGATCAGACATGAACAGGCATGAGTCTTCAGGCCTAATCAGACATGAAAAATTACCATGCCTGACCAGGCCTGATCAGGCATGTTCAGGTCTGATCAGGTATGTTCATGTCTGTTCATGCCCATCCGGGTAAAAAAATTATATATAAAAAATGGCCCTATATAATTATATATAATTATGTATAACTATATTCAATTATACATGTATATAATTATTGCTATGAAAAAAAAAAATAAAAAATTCGGGCGTGTGCAAGATTTGAACCGTGGACCTTGCGTTCGAAAGTGTAACTCGCTACCCACTGACCTAAGAGATTTAGTTGAAAAGTAAGTTTCGTATGAACTTCAAGTAATAAAAATCTTATACGTGATAGATTCTTGGTCAACAAAATTTTAGATCTATGAGCAGACATGAACAGCCATGAACAGACATGAACATATATGACCAGGCATGAACAGGCATGGAAAGGTATGATCAGGCCTGAGCGTATTTAACGCTTCAGACATGAACAGGCATGAACAGACACGACCAGGCATGGACAGGTATGATCAGGCCTGAGTGTATTCAACGCTTCAGACATGACCAGGCATGAACAGGCACGATCAGGCCTGAGTGTATTCAACGCTTCAGACATGAACAGACATGACCAGGCATGGACAGGTATGATCAGGCCTGAGCGTATTTAACGCTTCAGACATGAACAGGCATGAACAGACATGACCAGGCATGGACAGGTATGATCAGGCCTGAGTGTATTCAACGCTTCAGACATGACCAGGCATGAACAGGCATGGACAGGTATGAACAGGCAAGATCAGACCTGACTGTATTTAACGCTTCAGACATGAACAGGCACGATCAGGCCTGAGTGTATTCAACGCTTCAGACATGAACAGGCATGGTCAGGTATGATCAGGCCTGATCATGTCTAATTTCAGGCCTAATCATACATGAACAGGCTTGATCAGGTCTAATTTCAGGCCTGATCATACATGAACAGGCATGGTCAGGTCTGATCATTTTTTCCCGGGTAACTAAAGTAAAACAGGAGAGGAAGCGGACAAAATGGAGTACCCCATTTTTAAAAATGTTTTTCAAATATTCCAAAATCACTTTTGTGAAAATAATTGCGCACTATTTTGAACTGTTCTTTTACTGTTTTTGGAAAATTATATTTTTGTAAAATAATACATAGTATGAAATACCCTACACTCAAAAAATCAAATAATAGAAACTATTATCTAGTTATGGTAAAATTTCTACCATCAATTCGATAGTAGTGGATATTATCTAGATGATTGTATAAATCTCGGCTCAGTAATGGCTCAGTAATGGCAATTTTTATTGGCCGATAAACGGCTTATAGCCTGAATGATAACCTTGGCCCATTAATGGCACTCGACTGTCGGCTAATTAACGGCAGCCAGCAATCGGCCAAGCAAGCAAATAAATTTCATTAAAAAAAAATTTTATTATTATTAACCTAGTATAGTTTGTAATCATTAACGTTTAAACTATTTAAGTAAGGTAGATGATGTGAAAAAAACTTGGTGAAAATCCTGGTGGAACCTGAGCGTGAACTGCCGTCTTTCTGATTGCTGGGTCTGAACGCTATCTACACGGAAAAAAAATTGTACCAAAATTTACGATGTTAACATCGTAATCTCGGACTAGACTTTTATTAATGTCAATTTTTAAATGTTTTATTTCGAAATTTATTATGTGGGTTATATTTTTTACTATTTAACATCGTAATTTTAACAAAGACTTTTAGGATTAAAAATTACTACAAAAATTACAATTTAACATCGTAAAAAAAAATAAATAAAAATTACACTTTAAAAACTATATTTATTCGTACATTTAATATTTCTATTTACTTTTTAACAAAATAAATATTACAGTGCTGCCTCTGTTATAATACGATGGAAGCTATAAAAAGTACGATGTTACATCGTACTTTTTAAATAGTAACTGGGTCCTCCGCAAGTTGCTTATATGGATCTTAAAAACAACATATAGTGTCGGTCTTTCAGTGGCCGAGTGGTCCAAGGTGTCGGACACTTCGCACTCGAAAGGAATCGGGTTCGAATCCAACTGCCGAATGATTATTATTTTAATCTTTTATTTAAAATTTCTCTTCAAATTTTACGATGTTACATCGTAATTTATATTAAAGAGCTTAAGACTTCGTATTGTTTGTCTGAAGTATTATTTCTTAAATGAAATTTCCAACCCTACATCGTAAAAATTACGATGTGAAAAGTCTAGTCCACCAATACAATAATTAATAGGACAAATTACGATGTTAGCATTGTAAATTTAACTAGAATTTTTTTTCCGTGTACTGGACTAACCTACTAATGTTGAACTGATAATTTGATATGATCTACTTATTCATTCTACTACAACTACTCGGTTTTAGAAAATATACAGAGCAATTGAATTAATATTTTCAATTATTTAGAAAAAAAAAATAATAATTTCGTACTATTTTGATTATAATTACACAATTTTTAAAAATAAAACTTATTGAATTTAATTGATTATTTATTGAGTACCCAGTTGAATTATCTCGCTCTACCACTATCATTAAAAATGACATTTACTCTAAAAATTTACTATACTTATTTTTTAATTAAATTAATTTTTATAAGTAAAGTTATAAAATTGCGGTTGTTGATTGTAAATGGTAACGAACTAAAAAATATATTAAATGTTAGTTGTAAATAACTTCCATCGAAAAATTAAAACATTTATTAATTAAAATTTAGTTTAATTCAAAAGTAAATAATTATTAATGAAAAGAAACTACAATAACAAGTTATTTGAATAATTAATAATTGATTAGTATATTTTTTCATTTAACAAGAATCAATCATGGAACACTGATTCACCAACAGTAGAGCCCAAAGTTGCGAACCGATAATTGGCCAGTCATAAGCAGCCATTCATTGGCCAGCCATCGGCAGCGTCGTATGTCTGGCGTTTCCTTTAAAGGGATTACGGGAAGTCATATTCTGATATCAAACCAGCAATGCCATTACATATATATTCAAAAATTTTAATAAAAATGAATTTCGATTTGACTACGCTATCTTGATAAAAAATTAAATGGCTGCTGGTAATTAACCAGGTTTGGCCCATTACAAATTGCCAATGCTTGGCCGAGCGATGGCAGTCAGACATCGGCCAACCTACGGCATTTTTTCCATTAACGGCGACTTTGTATGGGTTGGATGATTGTTAGGTAATGGTCTAGAAGTGGGGCTCCACCTATTTTTCAAAGTTCCAAGTGCTTACACCTTAAATATCTATAATTAAACTTTTTCCACGTGTTCAGTTACACGGCGGATTAAATTTTCTGTATGTGTTTTTGTCTCTAACACTAAATATCTATCTGAACCTTGCAATCAGAGTGTACAAAATTGATAACATAAAATCATGCAAATTTTCCAAAAATAAATTTAATAAATTTTCTGATAAGTATAAATAATTAATTTTATTAATACCGTAAGATGGACGGTGGTAATAGAAAGGTCTAACTAAGAGCTACAAAGATTTTTTTGAACTCTTGTATAGTGAAAATTGGCATATTTCTGTTATTTCAATACTTAAACGGTGTACAACAGCTCACCTATCATTTAGTTGCAAGTAGTTTGGACGGTATCCGCCTTCCTTTGCTAGTATAGTGTCTGGCTGAAACCCACAACACAGTTTTACGCCGGCTCGTACTGGTAAGAGATGTAGTCTAAGGCAAGAGTGCGTTAACATAGCCTTACTGACGAGTCCGTTAACGTACTTAGGACGAAACTACAGAAATTATGGCAAATAGGCATATACCTTAAATTTTAGTGTTTGACTTAAGGGTCAATACACAGAATGAAATGAAAAATATGTCAAATAATGCAGTGTTGCACGGAACTGAAAATTCATGATCTAACATCTAAATCAAGCATAATTTATACCTTTGGTATACACTTATAACTTATTAAGGCTCAAATAACACCTAAAGATGCAATTATATCTTTAATCCGCCGACAAATGCTAGAGAATGAAATTGGTTTCAAAGCGATTTGTCTATATTTGGATTTTTGCTTGATATAAATAGGTGGAGCCCCGATTATAGACCATTACCTTTACGCTGATCTAGACGACCGTACGGTAACTTAATTCAAAATTTTAAACAATAAAATGTACATTACTAAATCATGGATTTAAATAGAAAATATTTGTTTACAATTTTAAAGTAAAATTAAAATAGGGCTAGTACGTCAATGAAGGGTTTATAATATAAATAATTTTAATACTTGTATTTCAACTTTTAAAAAATTGTCATTTTCTTGTAAAAATTGTGTCAATAAAACTTAAGTATGTTTGTCATCATATTTGTATCCAAAAATTTACAATTTTGCAGCAGTACTTGAAAATTATTGAATTTTCGATCAATTTTTTCATTGCAATCAATAATATTAATTACCATCCTTGATAGTAACTGCTATCATCCTGATGGTAATTGTTACCATCCTGATAGTAACTGTTACGAAATTTGTTACAATAGTTATCATCCAGTAATTATTAATTCTATTAAAAAAAATTACAACACTAACTATTGTTGCATCAAAAAACGTTCCAATCATTCTAGATGATTGGAATAAAAAATTTAGCATAATAAACACAATTACTTAATTTTCTGAGTATACGTACCTAAGTATAAATGTCCAATGATGAAAATTATTAATCCTACTTCTGCAGAAACATGAAAGCCTCCGCTAACACAAATCCAAACCAATAGCATTGATATAAGTAACGATTTCATTTTGATCGAAATCATGTCTGCCATCACTTTACGATTGACGAATTTCTAAAGGATTCAATTGAAAACAGTATCAATTAAAAAATCAATCAAAATGATGTATCGAGTTAAAACATTACCTTTTGCAAAATATAAATTGGAACGAAATTTGCGAAAATTCCTATAATTTGCTTAATGATGATAATCACGATTGCATAACGACCAATATCAACAATAGCTATTGCTTTGTAGTATCTGTTAGTATTGTTATATATTGGACTATAAAGTGTTGTCAACATTCTAGCTGCTACAATATCCAAGATCTGTAAGGAAATGATACATTATATCATAATTATTCCGGGGAAAATGTCATAATAGTTATTGGCGTAACTAGTAGGGTAAGTTATTCATAGTGTCTGCGCGATGTGGTTAGCACGAGTCGTAGGTGCGCAGGCACAAGCAAAGCGAGCTCAAAAAGCTCGAAAACAATAGCGTGATAGTATATTACACACCTAGGGCGATAAAGAAGAAAGCCTCAGATCACATGTTTGTTGACTTCGGCTTCGCCTCGGCCCATACTACATGTGATCTGAGACATTTCTTACTTCCCGGGTCAAAAAATTTGATCTGATTTTAGTCTAACTGGACTGTATTTGGACTACTTAGTCTGTTATTGAACTTCGATAAAAATTTTAATCTGTTTTTGATCTACCCGGACTGAAAAATTTGACCTGATTTTAGTCTGATTGGACTATTTGATCTGATTTTGATCTTTTATGAAAATTTTAAGCTGTTTTCGACCTGCTACTTTAAAAAACAAACGCGTTACGAGCAGACTAAATTAGATTAATTCGTGAACTTTAAAAAATTTTAGTTCTGAAAATTTACAAGGACGAAACTAGATTAAATCATGGACTTATAAAATTTTTATTTATGGGCAATATTTATGAAAAAACATTAAGTTGCAGAATTGATTATGTTTTATTTACTATTTATTTACTATCTTTTGTTTAAAAATGTCGGCAGTTAATGAAAATTTGACAGCTTAATTTTTTAGTTGTCTTCATTGAATATTTATATCATTGAATAAAAGTGCTAAAACAACTCTTAAAATGTCAAGAATTTTTTCTTATTTACTGTATAAAATTGAAAATATTTTGGCATAAGAAAACATCAAAATTCTTGTGCTACGGAGAAAAATGTTGGCTCGAAATCTACCAATTTTTATTATGCTGTCGACCGAACTTGAAACAGAAAGTAAAGTATCCAAAAAATTACTATGCTCTTATAAAAAATTATTATGCTGCATCAAAATTATTATAATGTATGGAAGTACTTGATATTGAAGCTCATCGATAAGTTTCTCAATTGCATTATGGGAATCATTCCCATAATATTATGGGAATAGTTCCCATACTATTATAGGAACCATTCCCATAATATTATGGGAATGGTCCCTATAATTTATGGGAATGGTTCCTATAAATTGAAGGAATCATTCCAATAAATTATAGGAATGATTCCCATAATATTATAGAAAGTATTCCTATAAATTATAGGAACCATTCCTATAATTATAGGAACCATTCCTATAGTGTTATGGGTATCATTCCCATAATTATAGGAACTATTCCTATAATTATGGGAAACATTTCTATAATTATAGGAACCGCTCCCATAATTTATGGTCGTAATTCCTATGATGGTATAGGAAAAAATTTCACAAAATTATGGGAACCGCTGCCATAATTTTCTTTCCGTGTAGGATCTTAAAACGTCGACATCTGATGAAATTTCAATTTTCGAAAATCTGGGTAAAAACAATAACTTCCCGAATTTTTCAAAAATAGTCGATTTTCTTAGCGGGAATTTGAAAAAAACTTTTGTTTAGAGTTTCGGGAAAATGTCCATAAATTTGTTCAAGACAGGACAAAAATCAAGTGTTTTGATGTTTGAAAGCCACGAAAAGTAATGACCGGCTTAGGAGGGCCTTCTTGTCCCACCCTCCTCTACGCTTGAAATAGAACTGTGACTGTTTTCCGCGTGTTTTGAGTGTATTAAATTTCAAAATATATATAAACCTATACGCTTGAAATAGTACTGGGCTTTTTCATTCACAAGTTAAGGTAGAAGATCCAATACTCGATCAGGGAACTAGTACCCAATCACTCTACAATTTTATGGCAGAGAATTCTATAAATCTTAATGAAATTTTTAAAAATTTTATAAAAAGATTTTTTTATGGGTAATTCAATTTAGAAAAAAAAAAAAAAAAACTTGCAACTGCCGATGAATTGTATTGTACTTTGAAACTTGAATCATTTTAGAAAAATACTTGAACTAAACAGAAACGGATTCTAATATTGGAATAAAAAAAACTTTTGAAATTCACTTACAATTTCAAGGATAAAACACACTAACATCCCGGTTTTGGGACTAAAACAACAATATTTACTTAAGAATGTAACTTCCTTCTTCATATTTTTCTCCATGTTTAAAAATTATTAAATATTCTTTCAATATTTATGTAGAAAACAATTAATAATATAAATCAATATAAAAGTAGAAATTATTCAAATTAATAATATATTGTAAAGAAATGTTTACTACTTTGGTATACGACCTTCTTCAAAGGGCTGAAGAAACTCAACTGATTCATTTCGATTCTATATCTCAATCTTGAAGTCGAATCCCCACCACCACAAAATTTACGTCTTGAGAGCCCTGCAAGAAACTCAAATAGAACAAAATACACACATATCCCGACCAGAATTTAGCCTTAATAGGTCAAGCCTGACGAGTTTCTTATCAGGGCCACATTAGGATAGCCTTATGAATGAAAAAGTTTTTCACCATCGGGTTATTCTATTGATCCTTATCAAGACTATAGCCTATATAACTCAAAAAGTATGGACATAAGAAAAAAAAGTTTCGAACAAAAGTTGTCGAGAATAAAGTGATCTTTATAAATGGACATGAGCATTTTATTGATTAATCCAATATTTTAAGAGTTATGGGCCGAAATAAAAAAACCGGTTCATTGAATGGGCCATAAATCGAAAACGGTAAGTTTTACAAAAAAATTATAAGAAACAAAAGATGCGAAATTTTATTCTCTACAATAATAGTCTTATGACTTTTACCCTAAAGTGCATAGTTTCCGAGATATCAGTCAAAAACTTTTCTTCACACTGATAGAAAATTTATATTGACTCAAGAAATATTTTCTTGAGCCAAGAATTTATTTCTGAAGAAAACCAATTGTCTTGCTTCAAGAAATTCTTGTCTTGATTTAGATTTTCTTGGCTCTATAGATTTTGTATCTTCGATGGATAACTCTCGCGTCTTGACCCGAAACTATATTATCTTCAATCGATACTATCGAATTCTTCAAGCAAGACCACTTGTCTTCAACTAAAAATGTCGTATTATTATTTTAAGAACTTTAAATTTTTGGTTCAAGTAATAATTCCTTGATAGAAGATGTTTTTAAAGTAATGAAAAAAAAATTTTTTTTAAAATAAATTTCTACTTAAACATATCTGAAGTAAATGAATGTAGTCCTAAAAAATCATTTTAAAACTTTTTATTTTTAAAATAAAAAAAAAAGTTTTTTTTCAAGCTGAGTAAATTGATATCTTGATTTAAAAACCGCGCCATTCTCGAAACGAGTCGGTAATGTCTTAAATCTAGATTTTGCCTATCTTAATCCAAGAGCAAGAAATTCTTGAAAGAAATATGTCAGAATTTTGTTTCAAAACAAAAAAGGCTTCATCGAAAAATCAAATTCTCAAACAAAGAATTTTTTTTCTCTATCCGAGAATTTCAATATTTTGGTTCAAGCACTTATTTCTTGAATTAAAACAATTAAAAATTGTTCATTTTCATCAGACATGAACAGATCTAGTCATATCTGATCAGATCTAAACAGATATAACTATATCTGGATTGCAAAATGCATTAGACATGAAAAGGTCTTATCATATCTGATCAGATCTAAGCAGATATAACTATCTGGATTGCAAAATACATTAGACATGAAAAGGTCTTATCATATCTGGCCAGATATAACTATATCGAAGTTGTCAACAGCATCAGATTCGATCAGATCTGATTAAGTAGTTATGCATATATTATAGTAAATCATATAAAGGATGAATAACAATGGGTCTTTAATTCTTTTACCATTTTATTTATTGACAAATATATTCCATTACATATCTGCTAAAGATTATAATTGATACATGTAGATATTTTCAACTAGCTTTTATATTGACCTATGATAAATGTGTAAAATGTTTAATGATTGAATTAAATAATTTAAGTAAATTTAATAATAAAGTTATTTATTTAAGTTTAAAATATTTTGAGATTGAGCTATGACTCAAAGATCTCACATTGGTCAAATTTATTGACGTGTAAACAAGTTTAGCTTTTATTATATTTATTGACTCGTTTTAAACTTTGAAAATATGTAGATTGAGTACTGACTCGATTATTTTGTACCAGTCAAATTTGATGAGGTGCAAATAAATTTAGCTTTTATTATTTTCATTAATACGTTTTAAGTTTAGGAAATTTTGTGATTGAGTACTGACTCTACGATCTAGTACTGGGCAAGTTTGTTTACGCATAAAGAATTTTTTTTTATTATTTTTATTTAAACATTCTGAGATTAAAAAGTTTCTAAATTGAGTAGTGACTCAAAGTCACGAACTGGTCAAATTTGTTGGCGCGTAAACAATTTTTTTTACTATCTTTATTCATATGTTTAAAACAGTTATTTTGAACGTAATTATTAAATTTCCTTATATTATTAAATTGAAGCCTAAAAAAATTGCTGACTAATTATTGTCTATTACTACAATACAAATTATATTTTAATATATTTGTTAATTTTTATATTGACCTATGATAAATGTGTAAAATGTTTAATGATTGAATTAAATAATTTAAGTAAATTTAATAATAAAGTTATTTATTTAAGTTTAAAATATTTTGAGATTGAGCTATAACTCAAAGATCTCACATTGGTCAAATTTATTGACGTGTAAACAAGTTTAGCTCGTATTACTTTCATTAATACAATTTAAGTTTAGGAATTTTTAATATAAGTGTATGTTTAAAAATGTTATCTCAAGCGTAGAATAAGAATAAAAGACATATCTAATTAACAATAATTATCTTTCCTATTCCATAATAGCACCTGGATTTTATACATAAACATTTAAAATTTATCTAGGATAATAATAAAAAAAATAGCAACTGAAAGATCTAGGTAGAGATCTGTTTGAATACATCTGTTCAGATCTAGTTATATCTGGCCATGTCTTGCCAGATAGAAACAATTTAAAAATCTAACCAGATCTGGTCAGATCTAATAATATTGTTTTTTAGTTATATCTGGTCAGATCTTATTATATCTGGCCAGATCTCGTCAGATAGAGACAATTTAAAGATCTGACCAGATATGACCAGATCTGACCAGATATGACCAGATCTAATAAGATTAATTTTTCGTTATATCTGGTCAGATCTGGTCAGATCTGAAAAGATTATTTTTTAGTTATATCTGGCCAGATCTGATTATATCTGGCCAGATCTCGTCAGATAGAGACAATTTAAAGATCTGGCCAGATCTTTATATATATGGCCAGATCTAATCCGTTTTTCCCGGGAATTGCTAAAAATATAATTATTAGACATCAAGCTTCATTTATTACAGTTCCTTTTTATCCGTGTGGGATACGGACCCGCGCCCTCAGATCTGAAATAATATTAACATCATTATTATTACATTCAATATTATGATTATTCAACGTCTGGTTGCGTTTTAAACTCGTTATATTGGGAAAAAACTCCTCGAGTTACAACTTAACCAGACGTACCTTCATACAATACCCAATAGCACAAGGTCTGTTTTGATCGTACATTTTTCTAGAATCAAGTCGAGAAAAAATTACAACGTTATTTAGAACTTAGAGTTCGACTTGAGATATATTTTATAAAGAGCGTAAAAACTTGAAATTATAATTTTTAAGCATCTAATGACTGTTTACATTTTTTTTTTTACTGATAAACAAGCAAGAAACTATTGATGAAATTATTTATGACCTTGTAGACTTTGTAATATGCTTTTTATCAATTGTCCTCCGCTTGTTATCGGAAAAAAAAAAATATTGCACGATATACTTTTTCCTTGGAATATATTATATATATATTTTTTTTTGCTACAACCCGGGAAAAAATGTTTTTGTAAAATTTTATTAAATTTTACAAAATTTTATTACTGACATTTTATAAAATTTCATACTGAAAATAGCCTGGTACAATTTTATAATGTTTTATAAAAATTTATAAAGTTTTGTGAAATTTTATAAAATCATTTTTTCCAGGGTGGGTCACCCGTTCAATTAATGTTCCACTTCGATGCTGCTCAATTTTTGTTATTGATGAATTGTAGTCTGCTCCGCTCATCTATTGGCCACTTGTAGATATGAAAAATTCGTGGCTGTATTTATGATTACACATGAATTCAAAAAAATTTCAAACTTTCTGCCCTTGTAGTGTGATAGACTATACATTCAATTAGTGGAATTATTCGACTTAATATTGGGTCGAAATTATTATTTAATGAATTGTCTTTGTATCCAATGCATATATTAGAATATAATAATTTTGCTTACGAAAAGAAAATTTTTTTTTTTTTTTTGCAAATTCACCATGTAGGCGTCACCTGTTACATGGTATACAATATTTACTCAGCTCATTTTTTTCTATACCCGGTTATTTTTTTGTACGGCTGTGGCCCGACTTGTGCTTTACTGTACTGCATCATTACGGTGATGTCCTACACTACCTGCCTCGTGTAATGGAGGTAAAGTGGCGTAGGAAAACCACAGAGAAAACCTAGCCAGTACAATTTCGGTTTGAGTGAAGCTCCAGTGATCGAGAAAATTCCCATTTTACCGATCACTGGATCTTCATCCCGCGCCTAACGGTCAGAGACCTCCGTTCTAACCCAACGCGTAGCTAAACGGTCACCCAGCCAAGTAGTAATCAGATTTTATAACAGAAAAAAATCATCTTGTTTTTCAAATCTAAAGGAACAAGTTACACTTATTAAGTGCTAAAGATTCTGTAAAAGAGAGAAATTAAATTAAAATAATAACATTTAATTTTCACATTCTTAATAACAAATTTTTATTGAATAATTCATTTGTTTATTAATAATGAAGAAAATAATAAAAAAGACACTTATGACCCTGATTCTCCAACATAAAAAAAAAAACAAAAAGACTTACATCATCAGACAGTGAGGTAACAATTCAAGATTTACCTGATCTTAATTCAAATGAAGAAAATAATTAATAATAATAATTTAAATTATATTAATCATATAATGCAAAATCATAAAATATAAATCTACACGGAAAGAAAATTATAGCAGCGGTTCCCATAATTTTGTGAAATTTTTTCCTATACCATCATAGGAATTACGACCATAAATTATGGGAGCGGTTCCTATAATTATAGGAATGTTTCCCATAATTGTAGGAATAGTTCCTATAATTATGGGAATGATACCCATAACACTATAGGAATGGTTCCTATAATTTATGGGAATGGTTCCTATAATTTATAGGAACTATTCCCATAAATTATAGGAACCATTCCCATAATATTATAGGAATGGTTCCTATAATAGTATGGGAACTATTCCCATAATATTATGGGAATGATTCCCATAATGCAATTGGAATGGTTCCCATACCATTATGGGAACGGTTCCCATAATATTATGGGAACCATTCCCATATCATTATGGGAACCATTCCTATAATATTATGGGAACCATTCCCATATCATTATGGGAACCATTCCTATAATATTATGGGAATGGTTCCCATATTATCATGAAAAAATTAATTTAAAGAAAAGTGTGGTAATCACTTCTACAATACACAGAAATATTATTAAACATAAAAACAAAAATTCAAACATCGAAAAAAAAATCGTATTTGGCAAAAAACATTAAAATTTTTAACAAGAATTTTTTGTCAGCACAAAACATTCAAGAAAATTCAAATTTTGGGAAATTTCTACACTATTGTGCAAAAAAAAATTTAATGATATTATAGGGATGGTTCCCATAACATTATGGGAATAGTTCCCATAATATTATAGGAATAGTTCCTATACCAATATGGGAACCATTCCCATAATAGTATGGGAATGATTCCCATACCATTATGGGCATAGTTCCCATAATGATATGGGAATGGTTCCCATAATATTATGAAAATGGTTCCCATACCATTATGGGAACCATTCCCATATCATTATGGGAACCATTCCCATAATGGTATGGGAACTATTCTCATACTATTATGGGAATGGTTCTCATAATATATGGGAACCATCCCTATAGTAGTATAGGTACTGTTCCCATACCATTATGGGAACCATTCCCATAATGCATAGGAAAACTTCCCATAATTTTCTTTCTGTGTACTTTGATAAGAAAAGAAAAAAAAAACTAACTAACTAATAAATAAAAATTCATTTCAATATCTAATAAATCTCTATGATAAATTTCGTTTTTTAATTTTACATTATTAAAAATACATGTAACGTTTTTTTTGTAGATTTATGCTATTTTTAAGCCGAAAAATTTTTATAAAGAAAATTCACTTTTCAGAGTATAACTTGCAAATAAAATTTCCATATCTTAAATCTCCTTGTATTATTTTTGCTCAAAACTTTCCATCAGTTATTTAAAAATTTTTTAAAAATTGGTAAACTGTCTTACTCGTTAAGTCTATTTTAATTATAAGTAATCCAAGTGAATATAAAAACTGCACGAGCCTATTCTGGATATAATTTAGAATTTCTAGGGCTTAACCCTCGCGGATTCGGGGTTACTGTGAAATCACAGTGAAACCAATTTTACCGTAAGTTTACTGTGTATTGATGGTAATTTCATAGTGAATTCACAGTCGTTTTGTGCCATTTCGTCACTCTGGTTATATAGTAATTTTACAGTAATTTTATGGTAGTTCCATAGTGATTTCACTTGTGATTCTTTTGTAGGTTTAGAATTAAATTACCATACTTTCATGATAATTTTACTGTCGATCAGCTATCGATTTATGGTAACTCAACAATGGTAACACTGAGGCTTTATCATGGGTTCACAGTCAGTTTATCGTGATTTCACTACGAATGAGCCTTTTTCCTGAGAGTAGTACAGCGAACGTGTCACGAGAGGCAGCACTCGTAGTAGGGACAAACATAAAATATTTTCATTTAAGACAGTGTTATTTACGCTATATTATTTTATTATCTAAAAATAATATTTAAACACAAAAAAATTTTTTTAATAACCACTATGCCAACAAAACATTGTAGTTTTGCGAGGTGTACGTCGGATAACCGTTATCCAGAGGAAAATGTGTTTTTTATACCATTTGTAAAACCTCATATTGACGAGGTTAGATGCAATAAATAGATACATGCGTCAAGGAGAGTGGATTTAACACTGAACTTGGAATCATCAATTACATGTTTTCAAAATTATTTTTGAAATTAATTTAATGAATAAAAAATGAATAGAAAATTTTTTTCACAGTTATATTGGATATAAATTAGAATGACATATAACCTCTATCTGTTACTTAGTCGTATTCATTTATTATATTATTTATTTATTACCATTTATATTTCATTCATGTTTCACTCTGAAATAGATCTTAAATTTATAATTATTTTCAATTTCTCTTGTTACAGTTTGAATTTACCCCTAGTTTTTTACTAGAGTTTGTATACTAACCTGTCAATTAATTCATTTTTTTTCCGGTAACTTTTAAGTTACGGCACGCAAGCCAACGTTTTAATGTGACAACATTATTGTCTTTTACGGTTGCAAATTTTAATTTTGCTCCAGGAACGTCGTCTTCGGTCAAAAACATGTTTTTTATAAGTCCACTTTACTATGTGTTTAAATGGAGCTCTGACAGTGTTTGTCCCTACCGAACTACTAGCGCTGCTAGTGAGTAATTTTTCGTACTTCAGGAAAAAGGCTCATTCACTGTGATTCCATAGTAATCTGATAGTGTTAACTCTGTGACTTTACAATAGTTTCACAGTCAGTTCATAGTGGTTTAACCATGAATTTACCGTGATCCCATGACAACCTAGTAGTATTAGCACTATGACTCTATGATATTTTCACAGCAAATTATTAGCGTTTTCTCCATGATTTCACTCTACTTTGATAGTGATCTGATAGGTACATCTATCATTAATCCAATTTCAAAATCAAAATTTGAATTTTTAATGTCATTAATCGATCGAATTGGAATTAAAAAAAAAAGAATATCAATTATTTCATAAAAGCTCCTATAATTATTTGTAAGTTTAGCAAATATTTGGGCACAAATGTATTTTATTTATTATAAATTTAGCTATTTTAGGAATTTCCGAGCGAAACTTTATCTGTAATTATCTAATTTAGTTAATTTTATAAAAGCTTAAGACGGTAAAATTCTTCAGAATTATGAAAAAAAATAAATAAATAAAAAAATTGAATAACTTTTTTTTCAAAACTGTATAAATTGAATTTAAACTACTGCAAAAAATAAAGAGAACATCATTTAGATTAATATTTCAATAGTAAATATTTATTATTTATCATAATTTAGAATAAAATATTCTTCAGTTCAGAAAACTTGATGATTTACAAATGAAGGCAAACATTTTTTTTTTTTATGAATATCGTATTCTTTTAATTTTATAGTATTTAATAAAATAATTTTTCTTATAACTTAGTCTTGAGTATATATAGTATTGAATAGCATCAAGTAACAGATTAAATATTTAGTTCCGAATGCGTGTGGTGGCCGAGTGGGCTAAAGTACATGACTTAAGCTGCTCTTCAATCGAAGGGTCGGCAGTTCGAGTCCCATCGTACGTAAAAAAAAAATAAAATTCCTTCTTTACCGAGGGTAAAAAATAGCATTTAATTCTCCAGAGGAATTACATGAAGTCATACAAAGGGATAATAAATAATTTTTTTAAACAAGAAAAATTATTTATTGAAAAACCAAGATTAGGATTATTGTTGCTATTATAATATTATTATTAATTTTATTATTATTATCTTTGAATCAATAAATATAGGATCTCAATATTGCCCCTAAATCTCGATGAAAACTAAGCAGATCCAGGATTAAATGATTAAGAAATCACAGTAATATTACTGTCAATTCACAGCGATATTATTGTGATTTCACGAAGAATCTATAGTAAGACTGCTGTGAAATCACTGTATGATCACGGTATTATTACTGAGAAAGCATGACTGAAGCACTGCAGATCCAGCATAAACTGATAGTGAAATCACTGTAAATACACAGTGAGACTACTGTCAACTTACAGCTATACTACTGTAAATTGACTGTTATGCTATTGTGATTCTACTATGAATCGATGGTGAAATCATCATAAAATTACCATCGGATGATAATTATCACACAGTAAGCAAATGGCACAAAGTTACAGTGATTTCACTGTCATTTCACTATGGGTTCACTATCTTTCCACTATGATTTCACCGGAATTTCACCATGATTTCGGAGTAATCCCGAGTCCGCGAGGGTTAACCTTATTCTATTCTAAAATAATAGTGTTTATTATTTATTAAAATTTTTTATACTTAATTTTTTTATCGAGATATATTCAATTTAATTTTCTCTATCAAAAATACAATTACACTTTTTTATTTATATCATTATAAATTTTTATATTTTGATTTTATAACGAATTTTTATTTTTTACACTGATTTTATATATCTTTTATAATTCTCGAGCATGATTTTTGTCGCCATCAGATGTCGTTTTCGTCACGCTCCCTGCCAATAAGTATTAATATTAATTCTTATTAAATTCTCTATCCGATGGTATGTAACTTGCTTAAGCTCCGTGGACTAACAAAAGTAAAACAGTAAAAAATAAAGTTTTATACAATTTTCTAAAATTTTATTAAAACATTTTTTCCCGGGCAGCCTTGCCTATATGTTAAACCACGTCGTTTTGTAGCAGTATCTGCCCTGATTAAAAATATTGATTGAAAAGAATTGAGAAGCGGTCACTCCATGCAAACTGTATATGTATATATACAAACAAAAAAATTGAAATCAATTGAAATTATTGAAAAGAATTTGAATTTCATCACTTTTAATCCTTTTCAATCAATATTTTTAAACAGGGTGTTTTTTATGTTACAGTTATTTGAAATATGTTGGTTTGAATTTAACAACAAATATGTTTTACTGAAAACTTACGTTTGCCATTCGAATTCGAACATAAATTTGAATAAAAATGAACATAATTGTTTTAGTTTTAAATTTTTATAAATTAAATTTTTTTGTGAAACATCAGAGTTGATCCGTATAAAAAATATACTTATGTATTTTAGGAAATGAGGCGCAAGAATGTATGTCTTAGTATATATAGCTATTCAGATTTTTTGAGCTTAAAATTTGAAGGTTGAGGTACAGAAATTTGAAGTTGAAGATTTCGGGTACATTTTGGACCCCATGCTACCATATAAACTTATTGGTAAATATTCAATATATATTTATGCTTCACGGATTGTAAGTAATGGGAAGCTTTTCTTCATTTTGTATTTCTCTGAATCGATTGTAAATTACTAACCAAGCGTAAAAACAACCAGCTGGAAAAAAAAAAGAAGTGAATTATGTCATTAGTTAGTAATTGTCATTAACTAAATTAAAATATGGGCGGGGAATGTGATACTCCCAAAATTTTATAAAAGAGTTTGTTTTTTTTAATTTTTCTCGAACATTTCAAAATCTCTTTTGTCAATATAGTTGAGCATTATTTTGAATTTTTTTTTTCTGTTTCCAAAAAATTTTGTTTTTGTAAAAAAATAATGTGAAATGAATTTGATATTTTTTCTTACTAATTTTCAATACACGGAGAGAAATTTATGGTAACCGTTCCTAGTACGTTTATGAAATATCATCCCATACCGTTATGGTAATGATTACTTGGAATTATGGGATATAGGCCCATTCTTTCTAGGAAAAATTTCCATAAGTATGGGAACAATTCCCATCATTATGGTAACAGTTCTCATATCGCATGTGAAAGAATTATGGTGATGATTACCATTTCATTATGGTATTCATTCCCATTATACTATGCACGGAGAAAAAAATATTGTTCCTCGAACGATCTAAAGTATAGCAACTCGTAGATCGTTACCACTGCAATATGTATAGGGGAGGGTGGGGCAGAGCGGCCCCCCTAAGCCAATTATTATATTTTGTGGCTTTCAACCATAAGATCACTTTACTTTTGTTATGTTTCGAACAAATTTGTGGACATTTTGCCAAAATTCTGAAAAAAAAATTTTTTTTTGTGGGGCAGAGCGGCCCCCCTCCAAAAAGTGATAAAAAAATTTTTTTTTTCGTTTTTTTTTTTTTTTAAATTGTTTTCATCATTAAGAATGTATTTCTTTCTCTTGAAAACTATTTTTAGTTTTATATTACTCGAAAAAAATTTTTTAAAGCGTAAAAAATCGTTCACTCTCGATTACCTCAACTACTAATTGTTATTTAATAAAAAAAAAAATCAATTCTATAATTTTACTTTATTTCAAAAATTTATCAACTAAAAAAAAAAATTGAATTTTTATAAATTTTTAGTGACCAAATTAGCCTCTTACATAGAGAAACGGCCGAAAAATATGAAAAAATAATTTTTTCGGAAGTTTCGGCTGGTCCATTTTGCCCCAGGTGTTATGCGTAGGGCTAGAAATGTGGAATTATAATAATTTTTTTTTAATTTGACGATAAAAATATGAAAAAATCACTTTTTCAAAATTTTGAGCTTGTTCATTTTGCCCTAAATGTCATGCGTAGGGGTAAAAGTGTGCAACATATCGGATTTATAGTAATTAGGCGAAAAAAAAAAAATTTTTTTTTTGGTCAAACATTCAGGGGGGCCGCTCTGCCCCACCTTCCCCTATACAAAAAATGGCCCGATCCAATTGTATACAACTGTATAGAAATTGTATTCAATAATATAAAAATTGTATACAAGTCTATATAATTATATACAATTTTATACAAATTATATACAATTTCTATACAAATTGTATACAATTGGATCGGGCCATTTTTTCTATCCACTTATATATAGTCTATATATAATTACATATAGTTTATATATAATTCTATACAATTGTATAAAATCTTTTTTCATCGGGAATAATACCGTATCGTTCCTGTAACTATCTATTAGATATTTTTAAGCCCTATACGACTTTCCGTAGTCACCACCTCACACGGCACCACCTAACCTATTTAAGCATCCATTTTCGTGTCTATTTTGTGTATCGGGTATAATTGTTGCTAGCAGACGCTTAATAAATAATTTATTTTATTTTATCAAAATTATTTATTTATCATTTATTTATTAATGATAAAGATTTTTAAATGTCTCATATCATTTGCAACGCACGTGACGTCAGATAAGGCTCAGAGCGATACGGTATAGGTCCCAGAGCTATCTACCGTATTGTTGTCAGAACGATACAGTAGATCGTTGCAGTAACAATCTAGTAGATAACTTTTTCGTATTGTTACTGTAACTATACAGTATACTTCTCAGAACAATATTTTTTTCTCCGTGTGGTAAACGTTACTATAATAGTATGGTAATGGTTACCATATATAGACCAGTCATTTTACTCCTAGGCTACCTAAAACTCGATGCTATGTAAAATTAAATTTTTTCAAAAATTTCTAAAAATCGAAGGAAATAAAAAAATCAAAAATGTACAAAAATCGGTGAATTGGAAATTTTGTTATTAACAAAAAACTAAAAAAAATAAATACCGCGTATCTTGAAATAATTTTTAAACCGATAAAATGCATCAAAATGCAATATATAAATTGCGGGTATTGTAAAACAAATATCACAGATAATATAGAAAAAAACAAATTTACCCTAAATGTCTTTATTTATTTTATAAAAATGTTTTTTTATGAAATTTAATAAAACTAAGACGAGACATTTACCGACACAGTCTATAACGTTAAAGTGGCGCTGCTTTCGCCTAGGAGGCGTGGCTTAAATTCAAATCGCTAAAAACTCCGAGACTAAAAAAAATAAATTTTTCTTTATCCCTTAGTCGAAAGTACGCACTTCCCTCCCTAATTTTAAGGCCTAAAGTCTTATTTCCCTCTCCTGGTGGAGTTACATGCGCGTCACTTTTGTCGCCGGGAGCAAAAAATTTTTTCGGGCCTACAGAAACAGCCGGTTGCTGCCATCTAGTGATCGTCTACCACTTTATAAATAAAATTTTTCACGATAACGTCGTAGATCGTTGCTTTATATATGCGTCAGTATTTTTGTGTCTCGTTGTACGTAATATTTTAATTAAACAGTGTAATTACAATGATAAGATAAATGAAAAAGTTTCATCGGATGAATCGATGGACGAGGATGAGGTGATAAAAGATTTTGATGCAGAGGCGAAGTTAATTATTGAAAGTTTATGTATTTATTTATATATTATTTATTGGCAGGAAAAAAATCTTGTTTATAGGCATAAATTTATCTCTTTCGAAAAAAAATAGTTATTTTTTATTTTTTATAAGTATAATTATGTCTTTTTTTTTGTTTTGTTTTTGATGCCTGCCCCCGCCGACCAGACGCACTCGCTTCGCTCGTGCTTTCAAATGTCGCGGGGCAGGCAGCAAAAACGCAACAAAAAAAAAAAAGAGAGACGGAAAAAAATTAAAGTTTTATGTATGTCCGAAAGAGGCGCGTCAATAGGGAGCAAATAAAAAAAACATGGCCGACCTGTCAGCTGAAGGCAGAACGTGGTTGTATTGTTCATAGTATTCAAAAATGTAATTAATAAACGTACTTTCGACCAGGTATAAAGAAAAATCGTATACACCACACGGGAAGATAGTTGAAAGCCCTGCCCTGTGTGTCATGATGCCCTCGGCTTCGCCTCGGGCATCTTATCACACAGGGCAGGAATTTCAACTTTCTTCCCTTGTAGTGTAATATACTATTTTTTAACTTTTTAATACTATTGAATAAATATTTATTTACTGACGTATTTGAATTTATAAATATTTATTCAATAGTATTAAAAAGTTAAAAAAAATTTATTGTTTTTGATGATTTTAGTCTCGGAGTTTTTAGCGATTTGAATTTAAGCCACGCCTCCTAGGCGAAAGCAGCGCCACTTTAACGTTATAGACTGTGTCGGTAAATGTCTCGTCTTAGTTTTATTAAATTTCATAAAAAAACATTTTTATAAAATAAATAAAGACATTTAGGGTAATTTTTTTTTTTTCTATATTATCTGTGATATTTGTTTTACAATACCCGCAATTTATATATTGCATTTTGATGCATTTTATCGGTTTAAAAATTATTTCAAGATACGCGGTATTTATTTTTTTTAGTTTTTTGTTAATAACAAAATTTCCAATTCACCGATTTTTGTACATTTTTGATTTTTTTATTCCCTTCGATTTTTAGAAATTTTTGAAAAAATTTAATTTTACATAGCATCGAGTTTTAGGTAGCCTAGGAGTAAAATGACTGGTCTAATATTATGTTACCTACATTACTTATACGAAAATTTAATTTAATTAAATTTATTAAATTTTCAAAATTTATTTAATTTCCAAAATTTTTTGTCCACTTTTTTTAGGAGGTACCCCATTATACCCGCAAAAAATGAATTGTTTTTTTTAACAGCAGCTGGAATCTATTTTACTCACATTGGATATTATTAAAAAAAAAAGATTAAACATATTGAAGTCGCCGAAAACTTGGTATTTCCTCAAGTATCCCCCCCCCCCAAAAAAAACACTCATAATTGAAATGGTTGGTAAAAATATAATATACGTACTTAAGTATAAATGTCCACTGATTAAAATCAATAATCCGAAACCTACAGAAACATAAAAGCTTCCGACAATACAAATCCAACCCAATAATATTGATCCAGCTAACAAGGTCTTCTTGAAAGAGATCAAGTCTGCCATCACGGCACCATAAACGGATTTCTAAATAAATCAATTGAAAACAAAATCAATTAAGAAACGAATCAAAACCACTTAAGAAATTATTAAGCATCTAGTTTTTTATACACTGTAAAAAATCACCGGGGTAAGTCCAAGCGGTGTAGGTGTTAAAATCGGCGTGGTTAAATTTCAACACCGAAAGCGGTGTGAAAATAACGCCGCCACCGGTATAAATATTCTGTATTGGTGTTAAAAAAAAATCTCCGGTTTTAAAATAACGCCGCTGCCGGTGTAAATATTCTAGACCAGTGTTAAAATATTTTACTTTGTAAATATTTTTACTTACTCGATCACTATACGTATTAATAAATGATATTTTTTATGAATTTTCATAAAGAACTGACATTTTTTGTGTTTTATAATCTTTAAAGTTAATACTCCAAGCGGACGCAGTTTACCCTGCATTTACACCGGTATTACTCCACTTTTACACCGGTTACCCCGCTTTTACACCGATATTAGTCCGTTGTTACACTGATTTTACTTCGCTTTTACACCGGTATTACTCCGTTTTTACACCGGTTACCACGCTTTTACACCGATATTAGTCCGTTCTTACACCGATTTTACTCCGCTTTTACACCGATTTTACTCCGCTTTTACACCGGTTACCCCGCTTTTACACCGGTATTACTCCGCTTTTACACCAGTTACCTCGTTCTTACACCGATATTAGTCCGTTCTTACACCGATTTTACTCTGCTTTTACACCGGTTACCCCGCTTTTACACCAGTTACCCCGTTCTTACACCGATATTAGTCCGTTTTTACACCGATTTTACTCCGCTTTTACACCGGTATTACTCCGATTTTACACCGGTTACCCCGCTTTTACACCGATATTAGTCCGTTCTTGCACCGATTTTACTTCGCTTTTACACCGATTTTACTTCGCTTTTACACCGGTATTACTCCGTTTTTACACCAGTTACCCCGCTTTTACACCGATATTAGTCCGTTCTTACACCGATTTTACTCCGCTTTTACACCGGTTACCCCGCTTTTACACCGGTATTACTCCGTTTTTACACCGATTTTACTCCGCTTCTACACCGGTTACCCCGATTTAACACCGGTATTTTTAACACCGGTGAATTACTCCTCGTACACCAGTGTAATTTTATTTTAACACCAGGCGGAGTTAAAATGAGTCCATTTTTAATACCGCTCTTTTTACAGTGTATGAATGAAATATTTAAATAAAACAAAATATTTAAATAAAAAATATGATTATTATAAAGTTAAATCAGTACCTTGTGTGAACAGAAAATCACACTGCAGTTAACAAAAATTTCTGCAATTTGCCTAATGATCAAAATGCCGATCAAATAACGACCAAAATCAGCATCAGGTGCTAGTTCTTTGTTTCCGGTATTGTCATCATTATTATATATTGTATTATAAAGTATTATCCATATGCAAGCTGCCACAATATTCAATATCTGTAAAAAAAAATTAATCGTATTACTTATATCTTTTTGTAAAAATAAAACAAAGTACAGAAAAAAAGGAATTCTAGACGCAAAAGAAATTTTGCGTCATGAAATGAAAATAATTTTCGTAGAATTAGAAAAATTTGGTATGGTGCGAAAAAATTTTTAGGGGCAACAAAATGTTTCTTTGCTCAAGACAATGGTTGATTTCGTTTTATAATGCAAAAACTTTTTTGGGGCAAGTAAAATTTTCTTGTACGAGGAAAAATTTTTTGCGCCAGGATATTCTTGTTTTGAAATGTGGGTTTTTGGTAAGCGTCCGACGCAAAATGTTACACCAATTTTAAGAGAAAAAAAACTCATTTTTAACTTCCCACTAAGAAAATCGGAAATTTTCAAAAAATCGCGAAGTTATTGGTTTCGGTCCGATTCTCGAAAATCGAATTTCTAGAAGATCTTGACGTTTTGAGGTTCTAGGAAGCTATTCTCACAAATTTCACGATGTCCGCGTGTATGTCGATGAACCGATTATGATCGCAGGGTCAACCAATAGACCGATTTTTTGTTTTAAATTAAATAAAAATTGCTAATAATGCAAAAAAAAATTAACTAATTGAAGACAAAATTAAGTCAAGTTGAGTTTAAGTTTTTAAAAAAATTTTTGAAGTAGATCACAGATTATTTATTTTTATAATATTCTTACGTTATTTCAAAGTATTCATTCGTATGCAATATTATTATTGCAATTAATTGATTACTCGTCAAAAAAGTTTTATATATATCAAAATATAATCGCATAGTTTTCTGGAATTTTAAAAAATTTTATAAATTTCGTCATGAAATTCTATAAAATTATATAAAATACTATAGAATTTTATATAATTTCCTAAAACTTTATGGGATTGAAAAATTTTATAAAACAATTTTTTTTCGAGTGATTCAATTTAGATAAAAAAAAAAAAAAAAACTTGAAATTGTAAATAATTTATATTCAAACTTGAATCATTTCAAAAAAATAGATAAACTAAAAAAAAAAGGACCTTACACTGTAACAAATCCGGAGTGAATCCGGAGTGAATTGGGAGTGAAATAAAATCCGATTTTACTCCGGATTCACTCCGCCACTCGGAGTTCCGGAGTTTAAAAAATAATCACTCCGCATGCGGAGTGAATTGGGAGTTTTTTTTTAGCGGAGTGATCTCGGAGTGACGCGGATTTTATTTCACTCCCAATTCACTCCGGTCCGGAGTTTTAATACTTAAAGAAATTTATATTAATTTATATTAAACTGCTAAACAATGTGTGTGTGTGCGAGTGTTTGTTTGCGTGCATGTGTTTGTTTGGGTGTGTGCAGGTGTTTGTGTGCGTGTGTGCAAATGTGTACATGTGTGCAAATTTGTGCGTGTGTGCAAATGTGTGCGTGTTTACAAATGTGTACTTGTGTGCAAATGTGTGCGTGTGTGCAAATGTGTGCGTGTGTGCAAATTTGTGCGTGTGTGCAAATGTGTTTGTGTGTGCAAATTTGTGGGTGTGTGCAAATTTGTGGGTGTGTGCAAATTTATGGGTGTGTGCAAATGTGTGCGTGTGTACAAATGTGTGCGTGTGTGCAAATGTGTGCGTGTTTACAAATGTGTACTTGTGTGCAAATGTGTGCGTGTGTGCAAATGTGTGCGTGTGTGCAAATTTGTGCGTGTGTACAAATGTGTTTGTGTGTGCAAATTTGTGGGTGTGTGCAAATTTGTGGGTGTGTGCAAATTTATGGGTGTGTGCAAATGTGTGCGTGTGTACAAATGTGTGCGTGTGTGCAAATGTGTGCGTGTTTACAAATGTGTACTTGTGTGCAAATTTGTGCGTGTGTGCAAATGTGTTTGTGTGTGCAAATTTGTGGGTGTGTGCAAATTTGTGGGTGTGTGCAAATGTGTTTGTGGGTACAAATGTGTGCGTGCGTGTGTGTGTGCATATTAGCTGATCAATAATGTAATACGCGAATTTTTACTTCGATTTTATTATGTGGAGTTATATTTTATTAATAATATTCTAAAAACTCCGCTCCAGAGTGAATTTCACTCCGAG
This sequence comes from Microplitis mediator, assembly GCF_029852145.1. Classification (NCBI taxonomy): domain Eukaryota; kingdom Metazoa; phylum Arthropoda; class Insecta; order Hymenoptera; family Braconidae; genus Microplitis; species Microplitis mediator. The sequence continues at coordinate 23,300,959 of NC_079976.1, forward strand.
GGGAGTGAATAATTAAAAATCCGTTCACTCCGCATTCACTCCGGATTTAATCCGCATTCACTCCGCGAATTTTTTTCGGTGTATATTGGAATAAAAAAAAGGATTTTTAAATTTACTTACAATGTCAATGATAGAAAACACTAAAGTCCCAGTCTTAAGACTAAAACAGCAACATTTACTTAAGAATATAACTTCCTTCTTTATATTTTTCTCCATGTTTCAAAATTATTAAATATTTTTTCAATATTTATGTAGAAAACAATGAAGAATATAATTCAATATAAAAGTAGAAATTATTAAACTTAATAATATATTGTAAAAAAATGATTACTACTTTGGTATACGACCTTCTTAGAAGGGCTGAAGAAACTCAACTGACTCATTTCGATTCTATATCTCTTTATCTTGGAGTCTCGAATCCCCACTACCACAAAATTTACGTCTTGAGGCCCCTGCAAGAAACTTAAATAAAATAATAAGTATCTATATGAGTCATAAGAGTTTTTGAAGATCGATGGCTGTAAAATTTTTTAACACTAGAATGTTGTTACAATAAACCTTTTTTTTACTTACATTTGATCCGAACTATTTTATATGCTGTTATTAATTTTCTTAAATTATCGCAGTTTTCATTTTCTGCAAAACACAGCCCGGGTCGGAAAATTTGATTTTAGTCTAATTGTACTATTTGAGCTCTTTCTGTTTTTTTATAAAAATTTCAAGCTTTTTTTGATCTGTTGTTTTAAAAAACAATTGCGTTATGGGCAGACGAAACTAGATTAATTCTTGAACTTTAAAAAAATTTAGTTCTAAAAATTTGCAAGGACAAAACTAGATTAAATCATGGACGTAATATTTTTATTTATGGGCAATATTTGTAAAAAACATATTAAGTTACAGAATTGATTATGTTTTGTTTACCCGGGTCAAAAATAAAACTTGATTTAGACTTGGTTTACCAAGTCGAAATTAGGAGCCGTTTTTCACAAAACAAACTCGACTTTTTTTACGGAGGTATGAAATATATTAAGTTTTCGCCTTGGTTTAGACTTAACTGGCTTACTTAGTCACGATTTAAGACGAAAAAGTTGAAATCAAGTCAAAATTGACTTGATGTAGACTTATTCGACTTAAATTATAAGTCGAAAAAATCAGAACTAAGGTAAAATAATTTTTATATATTAAGGCGAAAGTAAGGCGAATAAATGACTTTTTTTCGACTTGGTTTAGCAAGTCAAAAATAATGTGAATGACTATCGTGCTCAAAGTAAAGACGAATAAGTTGAAACTAAGATGAAAAAAGTTCAAAAAGTTGAAAAAAATTAAATTTAAGTCGAAAAAGTCGAGATCTTATAAAAAAAAAAAATCGAAAACTTCAAAAGAAAATAAGGCGAAGCGATCCCCGTGTAAAAAAAAATGTCAAAAAAAGGTTAAAAAAGTGTTGACTATTGTAAAGTTCAAAACGTGACACAACGACGAACTTTTTTTGAACACTTTTTAAACTTCTAAAATTAAAGGGAGTAGAAAAAGTTTTCCCTAATTGTATAATTGTACGTTTTTTGAATCATTTAAAAACTAATTTATTGACTCTTTTCGGAGCATTTGGTTTTTTTATATGTTTATAGTGAGAAACACGTTTAAAAACGACTAATTTTAAACAGTTTTTAAACGTTTTTCGATCTTTTTTCTAAAAGTATTCTGATTTGGTTTGCAGAGTACTTGTTTTTTGATTTGTTTTTCTTTTTTTGTTCAAGAAACGTTTAAAAAAAACGTATTTTGAACGAAAATAAATTCAGCTATAAATGCTCTGTAGACGAAATTAGGAAGCCGTTAGAAAAAAGATCAAAAAACGTTTAAAAACCGTTCAAAATTAGTCGTTTTTAAACGTGTTTCTCACTACAAAAAAATAAAAAAATCAAACGTTCCGAGAAGAGAGTCAATAAATTAGTTGTGAAATGATTCAAAAAACGTACAATTATACAATTAGGGAAAACTTTTTCTACTCCCTTTAATTTTAGAAGTTTAAAAAGTGTTCAAAAAGAGTTCGTCGTTGTGTCACGTTTCGAACTTTACAATAGTCAACACTTTTTTAACCTTTTTTTTACACGAGGAGCCTGAATTAAGTTTTATTTTTGACCCGGGTACTATTAATTTAGTGTCTTTTGTTAAAAAATGTCGGCAGTTAATGAAAGTTTGACAGTTTTATTTTTTCGATGTCTTGACTGAATATTTATAGTATTGAATAAAAGCAACAAAATAACTCGTAAAATGTCAAGATATTTTTGTTATTTACTGGATATAATCAAAAATATTTGTGACATCTTATTACCCTGATTAAAAAAAAGCGATTTAAAACGATTTGCAATGTTTTAATGCCCATAAGAAGAGGGTATCAAAAGTATTTAAGGTATTTAAAATCATGAAAAAGTATTTAAATTTTTTATTTTGAATCGTTTTAAATCGCTTTTTTTAATCAGGGTACAGAAGATTATTATTATTATTCATATTTGTAAAAAGTTATGTTCTTAATACGGAAGCGATTAAAAACAGATTAAAAATTATAGTGAATAAAGTCTGTTTTTGTTCCTAAAAACAATTGAACACAGACCAATAATTATAATAAAAAAGTTCGTTTTTAGTCTAAACGCGATTTAAAACTGACTAAATATCATACGAAATTAAGTCTGATATTGGCCTGGATAAGGAATAGTAAAGGCAAAAACAGATTAAATTCCTCATAAAATAAATACGATTTATAAACTTAAATTGAAGAAAAATTATTTGAATTTATCATTTATTTTAGTACTGATCTAATATTTTGACCCGGGTTTACGATTGAAATTTTAATAATGTTCTTAAGTATAGGATAGTAAAAAATGTCACCTGAAAGAACATAATCTCTACAAAAAATGACTTAAAATAAAAAAAAAAAAATTATTTTCACAGAAAAAATAATTTCTTGGCTCAAGAAAAATTTTGCATCATGAAATGACAGCAAAAACTTTCTTAGGAGTAGAAATAATTTCTTGGCGCAAGAAATTTTTTCTTGGTTAAAAAAAATTTCTTTTGCCCCAAGAAAATTATCGTTTTTAATTCATAATATAAATAATTTTTGAGGGCCAGTAAAAAATTTCTTGGGGTAAGTAAAAATTTTTTGCGCTAAGAAATCCTTTTTTTCTGTACAGTTATAGACGATATTTGCGTAAAAAAAAAGTTTAACAATGATAATAGATTTTTGAGACAGAAATATGTTCTATTGATGATGGATTAAGTTTTAAAAAAAAATTTCTCTTGTTAAAAACATTTTTTTTTTATCAGTTTATCGAAATGTAATAATGTTTGTACACGTATTTATAAATCGATTACAGTATTATAAGTTTATTTTTGTCCTGAACCAACACTGCGGTCTTGGGATTATGGAAAACGATAAATATCAAAATTTTTTTTATCTCACAAATCCCTCCTGAATAGTTCATGCAAACAGCACGTCTACGTAGACTAATTGATGTATTTTAAGAATAATGACTTAAACACTATGATAATGACAATAGACAATATTTTTATGAAAAATCACATATTTAGAAGTTTTATTTAAAAATAAAAAAAAAAAAATTTTATAAAAAACTTTGAAAACTACAGACGTAAAAAAACAGATATTTAAATTTACCTATGGTTAGGGGAGCGCGGGGTCGCCCCGGTCAGCGCACGGAAAGAAATTTTTCGCGGATACCACTATGTTGTATGGTCGATTCTATCATACTGTATGGTAGCAAAGATTTTTTCATTCGTTTAAAAATTGTGAGTATAGATGATTTGACCATCACGGGAATGGTAACCCGGGAAAAAATCACCATGCATGATCATGTATGATCATGCAGGATTCATGCATGATTCGTTCCTGATCGTGCATGATTCATGCATAATTCAGGCTTGATCCTGCATGGCTCATTCGTGGCCAGGCATGACTCATTCTTGATCAAGCATGATCATGCATGACTCATTCTAGATCAAGCTTGCGCATGCATTAAGTTTGAAATAATTGTATCCAGAGATATTATCCATCAGGAAAGGTCATGTTTGAGCATGCTCTATTATGCATGACCATGCATGGTTCATACTTGATCATGCATAACTCATTCATGGCCAGACATGATTCATTGGTGATCAAGCATGATCATGCATGGCTCATTCTAGATTAGACTTGCTCATAACTTACGTTATGAATAATTGTCTACAGAGATATTATTTATCAGGAAAGGTCATGATTGAGCATGCTCTGTCATGCATGACCATGCATGGTTCATACTTGATCATGAATAACTCATTCATGGCCAGACATGACTCATTGGTGATCAAGCATGATCATGCATGACTCATTCTAGATTAGACTTGCTCATAACTTACGTTATGAATAATTGTCTATAGAGATATTATTTATCAGGAAAGGTCATGATTGAGCATGCTCTGTTATGCATGACCATACATGGTTCATACTTGATCATGTATAACTCATTTGTGATCAAGCATGATCATGCATGATTCATTTTAGATCAGGCTTGCTAACGACTTACGTTAGAAATCATTGTATCTCGAGTTTTTTATATATAGTGGAAACCCATTTGAATATAGTGAAAACCTAAACATGCAAACCTCTCAATAAGACAATTTATAGATAAATTGAGAATAATATAGATAGCCCGAACTGGGAATCGAACCCAGACCAATTCGGTATCGCGCCGAGTGCTCTACCAGTTGAGCTATCCGGCACTATACTATATTCCATTCAATTTGATCTATAACTTATTGAGCCACACCGTCCATCGTACGGTAATACACCATTTAAATATAGTGGAAAACTAAACATATTAATGGTTAAATAAATAAAAAAACAATTTGTATTCATAAATTTTAATTGTTTAATGCATTAAGTGAATAATATGTTAAAAACAGTTTTTAATGAAAGTTCAAAATAAAAGAACCAATGAAAATTGATAAATTACTCTCTATCATTTGTATAGTACGATTAATTATATACCTTAGTTTCTAATACTTACAGCAACATCTTTCAAATAAATAAGCTATGGGAATGCATGTGCATGCATAATAACGCGTGCTCATGTATGGGAATGCCTGATCGTATTTTTCATAAGCAGCCAATATTTAAATACGACCAAACGTGCTCGAGAGCAATCACAGATTATAAAATCATATGCCTGCTCAGGGAAGATCATGCATGATAATGTATGGTTATGCATGATAATGTATGGTCATGCATGATCATGCCTGGCCAAAATTCAGGTCTGATCATGCATGACTGGGCACGATCATGACTTCTCAGGCAGAATCATGCATGATCATGACTGCTCAGGCAAAATCATGCCTGTTCATGTCTGGCCAAAATTCAGGCCTGATCATGCATGAGATTTAAGCCTGCTCAGGCATGATCATGCATGCTGATTTTTTCCCGGGAACATTCACGATAGTCATGGCGGATGAGCCTATGTCAGTATGGGCGTCAAGCCCATACTGCTTGGCGGTATCCACAATGCTTCTGGTAGATAACGCTATTCAATATTGTCAAATTACTTATGCTAATATTGTAGTATTACCAAAGTTTATTTGATTCAAAAAATAGGTTATACTCCCATGAAAAAAATTTACAAAAAAAATATATGTTAAAATATTACAAAAATATATTTTTCATATAAAAAAAATGTATTAAAAATACATTAAAAATATATAAATATATATAAAAGATGTATAAAAAATATATTTTAAATTGCTAACCTTTAGCTGATTTTCATATATTTTTTATATGTTTTAAATGTATTTTGAATGTGTTAAAAATATATCTTAGAATACATAAAAAAATACATATATAAAAATATAAACAAATTATATAAACAATATATTTCAAATATATAAAAAATACAATTATGGAAATATAAAAAATATATATAAAAATTATATTTTTACTGTAACCAACAACTTAGAAAAAAAAATATATAAAATTTATATAAAAAATGTATTCTTTATATACGTTTTTTTTATATATTCATAACTACATTTGGTATGTATTTTTAATATGAATTTTCTTTTATATGAAGAATAAATATTTTTTATATTTTAACATGCACTTTTTTTTTATAGTAAATTTAACGTTTCAGGTATGAGGGATCATTTTTTTTTTAATTTAAAAAAATTAATTAAAAATCAAAGTATAAATTTTTTCAAATAAGAATTATTTCCTAATATAACCTGTGATCACTTGTTTACATAAATATATTTTTATCTATTTATCGACGAAGTATTGCAGCTACATCTATGCGGTATTGGTAGTAATCCGATAGTGTATTGACTACCGCACAAAGATCTACTGCGGAATGCCCTAGTGGCATTGCCGTTTCTTCAATGTAGTATGGGCCTCAAGCCCATACTTATCTGGTCAATTCTGCTATGCAGACATGTAAGCTACACAAAATTTTCTGTACTAAACAGTATGGTGAATAACGCCATACTTATGGTACTTGCTGCAATACTGTAATAAGAGTATGCTGATAAGTACCATACATTTCTTTCCGTGCGGGTCACCCCGGTCACCCAAATTTTGAAAAGCCTATCATAGAATAAATTTTGAATTTTATTTTATTTTATACTCTTATTGAATTAGAGGTAATTAATGAGCCCTAACGTTAAAAATTAATTACTGATTAATAATAATTAATAAATAAAAAATTGATCGACTTTTGATCTAAAAATCAAGGACATTATCATAAGTTTTTTTTATATATTTTACAAGAAGAAACGAGCTTATAATTGATATGTACATAATCTACAGACATTTCTTAATCCATTTTAATTTTTATAAAAGTATAATTTTCAATCCTTTTTTTCAAAATTCAGTTTATTTTCTCAAAAATTGATTGGGGTCGTACCGATCAAAGTTATGGGGTCAGAACGGTCAATTCATTCACTTGTTTTTTCGACTGATAATTCGTGTGTTTGTTTGATAAAAATATTAACCGATATCTTATTTAATAACCAATTAATTTATTAAGGTAAGTTTTTTTGAAATTTAAGCTAAAAATTTTTTTGTTCATCAGGGGCCTTTTTTTCTACACAATCGTAACTTTTTTGTTACAATATTAATGAACAAATAAATAAATTATAGATGACTCGTAAGCGAGTACGGAAAACGGAAAAAAAGTTAGGAAAAGGAGGGGCAAAACGGGATATTTAACGAAAAATTTAGTTTTTAGGGACATAAATATCGTAAATTTGCTTCATTTTGATTCTATTGGGAATAAATATAACGATTTTTAGACTGCCATCTTTTTTTTTTTTTTCGTCAAAATTTTCGGAGGATCCATTGCGTCCCGGCTTTCCTCGTATCGTTTGGAAATTGTAAATATATCAAACATTAATATATGACGATTATAAAAGAAATTTTTTTTTCTTTAATTCTTGAGGGAGTTCGTGGCATTCCGGTCTTCTATATGTACATATGAATAATCATTAAATTTATATTAAATTTTGTATATAACGATAACATTTTTTTAAAAATAATATTACACTTATAACAATAGTAAAAAAAAAAAACAATAATAACTGGAAGTTTATTTTACGTTCTTTATTCTTATCAACTCAAGTATTCACTGTACATCATTCACGTGTTATATTACATTCATACTTAAACTTGATTATTGTGTGCAATAATACACTATGAAGTATTGTATTTCGTTTAGTATTATCTTGAATTCTTCAGGTTATTTATGTTTTTTTCTATCTTAATAATATTTCTTTTATAACACGGAAAGAATTTTTTTATGAAAATTACTCTGTAATTTCGAGTAATCCTGGGCCATCTCAAAAATTTTTTTTTTTAATTTCAATTTTTAATATTTTTTTGCACGACTCATAATGCGAAGCATTAGGGAGTGCTTTACGATCGAAAATTTTTATTCGCCTCCTTTCTACAACTATTTCTGTTATTATCGTCTTATTAGTGAACAGAAACATCTCACATGATGCACCAATTTACAGACAATGTAATAAAGATTATTTCTGCGATTTTCAAAAACAAATTCAGTGCAATAGAAACGAGAAAATCATTAAAATAAACTAAAATATTTTCCCGTCAAGCAGTAAAAAAATTTTGTAGCTTGAAAACACAATATCTCGAAAAAGAATCCATAATTTAACTCCATTTTTTTTTTAAATGACTCGTTTTGCCCTAGAAGGATTTGCTTTCGAAAATGGCTATCTAACTTTGTGTTATGCAATTGTAATTAATAAAAAATTAAATCGCATTTTCTTTAATTTTAGCCTAAAAAATATGTGTGGACACTCGTCTTAACAAGTGCGCATGCGTGGTATTTTTTTTCTCAAACTATCACCCAGTGTGCCTGCGCCATACTTTTAACCGATTCATTTGGCGCGGGTATTTCGAAAATAAAAATATAAAAAATTGAGATAAGACGAATAAATAAATAAATAAAAGTAATAAATAAACAAGTGAAAAATAAAAATAGAAAAAAAAAGTAAAATTTTTCACAGATCGTACGGCGAAAAATTTCGGAATTTTTTACGTTTGAAATTTATTATTTTTTTTTTTTTATTTTAAATAAAATTATTTTTTTTATCATTTTTATATAAATAAATAACATTTGTCCTTCAAATTTTATTTATTTTTATTTTTTTTATTTTGCCTGCGACATTACCCTTTCGGAATATTTTAATGTTTACGATCAAATAAGCATTATGAGTCGTGCACTTTTGGATTTTCCAAACTTTTTTTTTTTGAAATATTAACGTCGATAGACTATATTTTACTCTACTAGTGAGTTATTTTTTAACAGCTGGAAACGTGGTGTAATTATATGATTTAATACTCTGTTGGGGTCCTAAATCCCGGGTCAAAAAATTAGATCTGTTTCAAAATAAATGATAAATTCAAATATTTTTCCTATAATTCAAGTTCATAAATCGTATTTATTTTATATAGGAATTTAATCTGTTTTTGCCCGTACTATTCCTTATCCAGGCTAATATCTGACTTATTTTCGTATGATATTTAGTCTGTTTTAAATCGCGTTTAGACTAAAAACAGACTTTATTATTATAATTATTGGTCTGTGTTCAATTGTTTTTAAGGACAAATACAGGACTTTTTATAAATATAAATAATAATAATAATAATAATCTAGATTTATTAATTTATTTTAATTTTCTTGGTATTTAAAACATGCTAATGCGCTTCCATAATAAGATGTCACACAGAGAAAATGTTGGCTCGAAACCTACCAATTTTTACAATGCTGTCGACTAAACTTGAAACAGGGAGTAAAGCATCCAAAAAATTATCGTGCTCTTACAAAAAATGATTATACTGTATCACATTACTTATTACGAGCGAGAAACTTATCGATGAGCTTCAATATCAATTACTTCCATACATTATAATAATTTTGATGCAGCATAATAATTTTTTATAAGAGTATAGTAATTTTTTGGATACTTTACTTTCTGTTTCAAGTTTGGTCGACAGCATAATAAAAATCGGTAGATTTCGAGCCAACATTTTTCTCCGTAGCACAAGAATTTTGATGTTTTCTTATGCCAAAATATTTTCAATTTTATCCAGTAAATAAGAGAAAATTCTTGACATTTTAAGAGTTGTTTTATCACTTTTATTCAATGATATAAATATTCAATGGAGACAACTAAAAAATTAAGCTGTCAAATTTTGATTAACTGCCGACATTTTTAAACAAAAGATAGTAAATAAATAGTAAATAAAACATAATCAATTCTGCAACTTAATATTTTTTCATAAATATTGCCCATAAATAAAAATATTACAAGTCCATGATTTAATCTAGTTTTGTCCTTGTAAATTTTCAGAACTAAAGTTTTTTAAAGTTTACGAATTAATCTAATTTAGTCTGCTCGTAACGCGTATGTTTTTTAAAGTAGCAGGTCGAAAACAGCTTAAAATTTTTATCGAAGTTCAATAACAGACCAAGTAGTCCAAATACAGTCCAGTTAGACTACAATCAGATCAAACTTTTCGACCCGGGTAGTGAGTTATTTTTTAACAGCTGGAAACGTGGTGTAGTTATATGATTCAATACTCTGTTGGGTTCCTATATGTAATATGTTATTGTGTATATTACATTTTAATCTACTAATTTTTACTCCACGTGTACTAATTTTAACTTCCCAATATAACACTTTTGTAAACCCATTGATTTTATGATGGAAAATTGCTCATAACTCACATAAAATTTAGATGCTATCGAAGTATTTTTGACTCTAAACTGTAGTGTAATTTCAGTAGTCTGCGTTAATTGTCGGTTAATCTCAGCTTTTATTAAATTTGTATTATTTTACTCGCTACAACATACATGCTGTGTACCCAAACTTTATAAAATACAGAAGGCATATATGCTTGGAAAAAAAGACGACCTCTTTATCTTTCTTTAGCTCAATGGTTTCTCTACACGGAAAGAAAATTATGGAAACTGTTCTCATAATTTTGTGAAATTTTTTTCTATATCATCATAGGAATTACAACCATAAATTATGGGAATGGTTCCTATAATTATAGGAATGGTTCCTATAATTTATAGGAATCCTTTCTATAATATAGAGGAAATATTCCTATAAAATATAGAAACCATTCCCATAACATTATAGGAACTATTATAGGAACTATTCCCGTAATGCTAGGAATGTTTCCCATAACTATAGGAACAGTTCCCATAATTTATGGTGATAATTCCTATGTTGGTATAGGAAAGAATTTTATACAATTATGGGAACCATTTCCATAATTTTCTTTCCGGGTAGTTGCACGATGAGAAATTTTTAGTAAAAATTACCTAAAAAGTATGATACTGTGAGGACATGTGGTAAATATCTCAATTTTTCCCATGTACATTGTATAATATACTACTCGATAGCATGTAAATGAAATGCAGTTTTTACTAACAACATCGTAAAAAATTAGTTACTGGCTAGATGTCTTTACAATACCAAATTTTATGTGTAATCTTTACTCAAAAATTCTTTGCGTGTGTAAGTAAAAATTCATCCGATTGATTTTCACTCACTGGAAGAGCAAAATTTCGTAAGTCGAAAGTAAAAAGTCATAATGTAATTTTTAGTAATTTCTAGAATGAACGACGTGGCAATGTTCATACTAAAATTCTCGCCGTGTACAAGCTGTGGAAAAAATAATGAATTCAATTTTTTTTTAACTCATGCATGCTAAAGTATGGTGCTAGTAAAGTAGGACCTCGTTGTGACAGTTGGCTACCCGGGAAAAAAAGATTTTATATGATCATATATAAACATATATAATTATATGCAATTTATATATGATCATATAAGAAATATATAAAAATTATATATAATTACATAAAAGCTTATATGATCTTATAAAGTTCTTATAAGAATTAATATACTCTTGTGAGGACTATATAAAAATTGATATGATTTTATATAAAGTTATATATAACGTTATAAAATTACTAGATAAAATTTTATATGCATATATATAATTATATATGACCATATCAAAGTTCATATGATCTTATCAAAATCTTATAATAATTTATATAGTTTTATAAGGATTTAAAAAAAATAGATGTGATTTTATATAAACCCGGGAAAAATTTTTATAGAATCATTTATAAACATATATGTTTATATATTATTATATGAAAGCTCACATAATCTTATAAATTTCTTATAAGGATTCATATGATCTAATAAGAATTTTATAACAGTTGATGTGATTTTATTTAAAGTTATATATAACTTTATAACAATACCAGGTGAAGTTTTATATGCTTATATATAATCGTATATGATCATATAAAAGCTCATGCGATCTTAAAAAATTCTTATACGGATTTCTATAATTTTATAAGGATCTTAAAATAGTTGATATGATTTTTCATAAAGTTATATATGAGTTTATGACATAACCAGATAAAATGTTATAAATTATATGCAGTCATATATAATTATATAAGAACTCATATGATCTTATAAAATTCTTACAATAATTCGTATAATCTTATAAAATTTTTATGAAATTCGATGTAACTTCACATAAGGTTATATATAACTATATAACATTATGAAATTACAAGAGCACGTTTTATACGGTTATACATAATCATGTGTGATCATATATGATCATATGAAATCATATATGACCTTATAAAATTCTTCTAAGAATTCAGATTATTAATACAAATTTATGTGATTTTATATGAAGTTATAAATAAATTTGTATGATTACAAAAGAGTTTACTACGGTTATATAAAATCATATATGATTATATAAAAGTTTATATCGTTTTATGATTCTTATGTATAAATTTCTGTGGTCTTATAAGCAGGTTATCTTAAAGAAACTTGTAATTTGATATAAAACACAAATGTGATAAAATTTGATCATATTTGGTGCATTATTTATGTAGGATGAATCAATTTGATCATTTGATTTAAGTAATGCTACGGATTGTTATATACTTATAAGGGTAAAGCAGACTAGAGAAGCAGACGGCAATCAAGCGATCATCAAAGTTGAACAGCATTGAGGTAGGACATTAGTTGGATGGGTGACCCCTTGGCAAAATAGCAGTTAACCGATAGATTTTTTTTTTTTTTTTTTTTTTTTCATGCATGATTATGTATAACTGATTATATATCATCAGATCCTGCCAATTTTGAGATCTAGTAATATATAAGTTATTGTATATATGATTAAGTAAAATCATTTTTTTCCGGGTATATATAACTTAATATAATTATATAAGATTCTATAAAGTCATATAAGTTTATATAGGACCAATTTCATGATAAGACTTTATATGATTTTATATGAGTCACCTTTATATGATTTATATATGATCATATAAGAATTTTTTTTCCCGGGTAAATGGAAAAATTTTCTTTCAAACATTCATGTCTTTACAAATTTGAACCACTTTTCACCGATACGAATTATCTACGATTAGCAGCACAGGAATTTAAAACTCCTTTCAATTACTATTATTTCTTACTTATATTTTTTCAAATGATGAAAAAGATTTAGGGATCGATTTCGTTTTGTAAATTTGGCTTATTACTTTTGCTGACCACAGTTTAGGTGTTCTAGGACGTTGAGGATCGGTAATATTTACCGAAAAAATTCCATATCTATGTGTATAACCTTGTGTCCATTCAAAAATATCAAAGAGTGTCCAAGCGAAATATCCTTGAATGTTGACGCCCTCTTTGATCAACTTGAGTACTTCTTTAAGATGATAATAAAAAAATTGACCTCTATTCGTATCATCTAATTGACCTTCATCCCTATAACCATTTTCGCCGATCATTATTGCTGGTATGTTATAGTCCGTAGTGATACGATTGATAATTGCAGAAAGGGCCCAAGGATGACACTAAAAGACATTGTTACTTTCACTTTATAGTAAAGAGATTTATTGTAGGGAGTACACGGAGAGAAAATTATTGTAACCATTCCTAGTACTTATGAAATACCAGCCCATAACGTTATGGTGAAAATTACTTGGAATTCAGAGGTGTACGCCGATAATTTCTGAGAAAAGTCATCATAACTATGGGAACAATTCTTATAATTATGACAATAGTTCCTATATCGTATGGTGATTGAATTATGGTAATGATTCCTATACTTATGGGAATAGTTTCCATAGTCACATGGTAATAAATTCTATATCTACATTGAAGCGCTTTCTATACTACTGCAGTAAAAGTTAACATACATCCCGGGTCGAAAAATTTGACCTGATTTTAGTCTGATTGGACTGTTGGATCTGATTTTGATCTTTTATGAAAATTTTAAGCTGTTTTCGACCTGCTACTTTAAAAAACAAACGCGTTACGAGCAGACTAAATTAGATTAATTCGTGAACTTTAAAAAATTTTAGTTCTGAAAATTTACAAGGACAAAACTAGATTAAATCACGGACTTATAAAATTTTTATTTATGGGCAATATTTATGAAAAAATATTAAGTTGCAGAATTGATTATGTTTTATTTACTATCTTTTGTTTAAAAATGTCGGCAGTTAATGAAAATTTGACAGCTCAATTTTTTAGTTGTCTTCATTGAATATTTATATCATTGAATAAAAGTGATAAAACAATTCTAAAATGTCAAGAATTTTCTCTTATTTACTGGATGAAATTGAAAATATTTTGGCATAAGAAAACATCAAAATTCTTGTGCTACGGAGAAAAATGTTGGCTCGAAATCTACCAATTTTTATTATGCTGTCGACCAAACTTGAAACAGAAAGTAAAGTATCCAAAACATTACTATGCTCTTATAAAAAATTATTATGCTGCATCAAAATTATTATAATGTATGGAAGTAATTGATATTGAAGCTCATCGATAAGTTTCTCGCGCGTAATAAGTAATGTGATACAGTATAATCATTTTTTGTGAGAGCACGATAATTTTTTGGATGCTTTACTCCCTGTTTCAAGTTTGGTCGACAGCATTGTAAAAATTGGTAGGTTTCGAGCCAACATTTTCCTTGTGTAGCATCTTATTATGGAAGCGCATTAGCATGTTTTAAATACCAAGAAAATTAAAATAAATTAATAAATCTAGATATTTATTATTATTATTATTTATATTTATAAAAAGTCCTGTTTTTGTCCTTAAAAACAATTGAACACAGACCAATAATTATAATAAAAAAGTCTGTTTTTAGTCTAAACGCGATTTAAAACAGACTAAATATCACACGAAAATAAGTCTGATATTAGCCTGGATGAGGAATAGTACGGGCAAAAACAGATTAAATTCTTATATAAAATAAATACGATTTATAAACTTGAATTAAAGGAAAAATATTTGAATTTATCATTTATTTTAAAACAGATCTAATTTTTTGACCCGGGATCATGGCAATTATTCCCATGATATGAGGCATTTTTGAATGTTCTGATAATGGTTACCATAATAGAATGGTATAACAATTACTATGATAATATGTTGAGCATTGTCATAATCAAGGCCAAGAATTTGGTATTTTTAAAAGAGAGAGATAAAAGATGGGAGGAGTTGAATTTCTGATTGGTTGAATTTTTATAGATTTGTTTTTGCTTATTTGAATGGAGTGAAAAGAGCGATGAAACACAAATAAGTTTAATCAATGCAAAACAAATATACTAGTCACATAACCATGTATATTTGTAATCTTGATGTGGAACTTCATTGGTTGAAACTCTAAAATACGCACCCAACTATATTTTGAATGAATTTAAACTAAGGGTATTATTTTGCAAATATTTTAGATGATATAACTTTAGCCGACGGATTAAAAAATTTTTCTTTAATTGGAACATAATTTGCATGCTGGACGGCTTCTATTCATTCAAAATGTAGTTGACTGCATATTTTAGAGTTTCAACCAACGAAGTTCCACCTCAAGATTACAAATATACATGGTTATGTGACTAGTATCTTTGTTTTGATTGATTAAACTTATTTTTGTTTCATCGCTCTTTTCACTCCATTCAAATAAGCAAAAACAAATCTATAAAAATTCAACCAATCAGAAATTCAGCTCCTCCCATCTTTTATCTCTCCCTTTCAAAAGGGAACCAAATTCTTTGCCTTAGTCATAATATTATACCCATGATATGAGGAATTTCTAAATGTCATGGTTACCATTTATTATGGTAATAGTTACCACAATATCATGGTAATCATTACCATAATATATGATAAGGGTTACCATAGTACAGTATGGGAACGATAAACATACCCATTTAAAAATCTTTTTTAATTCTTGAGCAAGTCTGCTCTCAACATCGATAGGTGCTAGTGTCCTTTTCTACGTATGTGTCTTGCTGCAGATACTTGTGACCAGATCTAAATTGCAAGCCTAGTGCAAGCCTTACACAAGAAATTCGTGCCAGATTATAATTCAATTTTGGAGAATGACTATAGTTAAAAATAGTTGCGCATGGCTTACTCAAAATTGACCTTGAGCTTTGAGCAGATCTTGAGCAAGCTATGCGTAAGTACCTACCCTAGCAGATTCGAAGTACGGTAAATTACCGTAGTTTACCGTAAATTACGGTTATTTACGGTATTCGGAAAGATTACCGGCATCTGCTGCTGTCTACCGTAACTTACCGTAATTTACGGCAAATTTACGGTAAAGTAGCGGCAATCCACCGTAAAATATACGGCAATACTGCGGTATTTTTACGGCAAGAGTGCAGTATGTTACCGCAAACTTGCCGTAAAATTTCGGTTAAATGCCGTAATTTACAGTATTTAGCAGAATTACGGTAATCTACCGAAAAATACAGCAAATTGACAGTAAATTACGGTATTTTACGGTAAATTACCGCAATTTACCGTAAAATGCGGTAATTTATCGTAATTCGGATCCACTATGGTACTGTAATTTACTGCTGAAAAAAATGCGTCAGACACTGTTTTATTGCACATGTTCAAGATATCTTTAGTATTCTTGCGTACAATACAATGAGAAAGACATACACAAATCTTGACATAGGTTTTTTGATACATGATCTTGGCAAAGACACATACGCCCTAGCGGATCTGAATTACGGTAAATATAGTGATTTACCGTAATTTACCGTAATTTACGGTGCCTAGCAGAATTACCGTAAATTACGGTAATTTACGGTAATCTACGGTAAATTGCCGTAATTTTACGGCGCCTAGCAGAATTACCGTAAATTACGGCAATTTACCGTAAATTACGGTAATCTACGACAAATTACCGTAAATTGCCGTAATTTGCGGTAATTCTGCTAGGCGCCGTAAAATTACGGCAGTTTACCGTAATTTACCGTAGATTACCGTAATTTACCGTAAATTTCCGTAATTTACGGTACTTCTGCTAGGCGCCGTAAAATTACGGCAATTTACCGTAATTTGCCGTAGATTACAGTAAATTACCGTAATTTGCGGTAAATTATCGTGATTTATGGTAATTCTGCTAGGCACCGTAAATTACGGTAAATCACTGTATTTACCGTAATTCGGATCTGCTAGGGCGTAGAAAAAGGCACTAGCAGCTAGGGTCTAGCTCAAGATACTTACTCCAAAATCTTGCTCAAACACGTGTTACTAGGGTAATGACCATAATTAACAACTTAATTTTATAGATTCTATTCCCATACCTATAGGAATGAAACCCATATAGATAGGAATGGTTACCATACTTTGTATGGGTGTCATTCCAATAATCGATATTTCAAAATACCAATCACCATACGATATGAGAATCATTTCCATAATGTTCCCGTAATTGTTACCATAAATTTATCTCCGTGTATAAGTGGAATAATTGTATACTTACTCTCTCGATATTACAGGTATCATTTCCAGTTTCATAAGCACTAGCAGGTGATTGAGTTATTACGCCAACATCTGCATCGTGAGAGATAGTAGTTGTTATGTCATAATCTGTAAACTTTTTGACCTCCAAACCATGATAAAAATTAACAGATAATAAATCTGCTGAGTTTTTAATTAGTTCGATTTCTTCGCTCGTAAACTGTGGTAATCGTGAACGAGAAAAGCCTTGAATCGAACTATGCGATCCAATTTTATCTTTGATAGTTTTTGAATAATCGCCATCAGTTGAAAATAGTGGATGCAAAAACCATCCATTTTGAAAATTAATATATTGTTCACCTACTTCTAACTCATTTGCATCTTCTATATTTTTCAAAACTGGCCACGTCAGTGCTAACGCAATCATTATTTTACCTGAAAACATTTCAATTTTTCTTGTCAATTAACCTTTTTGATTTTTCTTAACCCTTTTCCGAAAGTGTGAATCGAAATAAATCGGCGTGAGCTCTACGGGGGTAGCGCCAATCAATGTTCGTTGTTAAGGCTGTGTGAGTAAATGTTTAATCGTGTGAGTAACAGTTTAATCGTAGTAGTGCATGCATGCGCCCCCTTCTACTATTTTTTCTGCCCCTTCTCTACTAAATAGGCTAGCGCTCTCTCGCTTTAAGGGGATACGCTACCGGACCTCTTTGTTGCACTCGTTGAGTAAACAAGAATTTTAAAACAATTTTTCTCGGAGACGAATTAGAATTTTTGAAAATACGAAATTTCTAGCCCTCTGTTAAGGATTTAAAAAACGCTAAAGACTCTCTATTTTAGGGTTCTAGTGTTTGTCCGTAAATTAAATTGAATTGAAAATCGGTTAGCGTTACCCCTTAAGACGAAGACGTACGGTTCAAATTGAGAGTACACGGAAAAAAAAATATTGTGTTTATCGCTCACCAACGGAGAGCGACAAGTGTATCGTGATTAGTTCTAAATTGTATTGCTACTACCACAATATATATATCGATATGAATGAAACACTAGATACTTATAATAATGATCCTACGGATTGTGCATATACTTAAATGTATAGTGATCGTCAGTTAACGTATCCATATCGTACCAAAACGGATCGTGATTATCGCGATCTACTTCTCAAGCGCCACCACTCATAACCAAATTATTAAACTTTATAATGCATATCTTGCAAATTATACAGTGTTTATTTATAAGATTATTAATTATTTAAAGTGCAAAACGACAATGAAAAAACACTAATTATATATCTAATGCAAGAATTGCTGTTTTTTATCGATTAATTTTTTAATTTATCTTTGAAACAAAAAAAAGACTGTAAAATTTACATCAATTAATTACGTATATTCTATTACTTTACATTTCTTGATATTAAATAATAATTTTTTATTGCACCTATTAGAATTATTAATATGTGATTATTAATGACAGCTAAAAGTAAAATTGTAATGAAGTTAAAGTTATAAATTTATCTATTTTAACCTCAAATTAGTTTTAATAACAAAACGGATGGTTACTATAGCGAAACGATCTTATGATTTCGGGATCCGCCTGGATCGTGATAATCACGATCCGATAGACCAGCACTTTCCGTATACAACGGATACCCAACCGAGGAGAGTGAATATCACGATACCGTTGAGTGGTGAGCGCAATATTTTTTTCTCCGTGTAGGGATTCAAGATCAACCGGGAAAGGGCTAATTATTATCTCTGATTAAGAAAGCTGATTTGGAATACATTGAACTAAAATCATTTTAGATCATGCTACTCAAGGACACTTAACCCATTTGTGATTGGGGGTCCCGAAACATCTCAGTGTGTCGATTGGGAGGAGTGCGAATCCAAAAGCGTCGTGAATTTGTATGCGTCTGATGTGAGAGTAGTAGTGTTACTGTGTATCCCTTTCCACTTATTTTAACTCTTCTTTCTGTACATTAACAGTGCCGTAGTTAGGATTGTTTATATGGTTAAGTTGAATATTGAAAGAAAAACATCCTGCTTTTTTTTCTAGAATTGTACACGGAAAGAATTTTTCGTATGAATATTGCCATGTTATTTATTCTAAAAATTACTCTAAATCGAGTAATCTTCGGCCATTACGACTTTTCACTTTTGAATTACGAAATTTTACTCTTTCAGTGAGTAAAACTCAATCAGATTAATTTTTACTCACAATTGCGAGTAAAAATTACACCTAGCGGCTGTCTAAATAAATTCTCTCGAATTCAATTTTTACTCGTAGGCTATGATAAAAAGTTGATGATTCAATTTATAAAATTGATATTGAACTAAAATAAAAATTACAATTAATAGGCTGCAATTTCTATAAAAAATCTAAAAACCATCTAATTGCCTTAGAATATGACTTAAAATAAATATTTTGAAAAAGAATAAAAAAAAATTACTCGTATTGTGTTGAAAAAGGAAAGATACAAATTTTTTTTTAATTTTAAAATAAATATTAAGTTATAGAGAGATACAGTGATCGTCTTTTTTTCCAAGCCTACGTTCGTGTGCGTAACATGTAAGTTGGCGCGAGCAAAATAAAAGACATTTAATCGAAGCCGATATTAACCGAAGATTAACGGAGACTACTAAAATGTAACTCTGCAGTTTAGAGTAAAAATAACTTCCATAGATAAGAAAATTTATTCGAGTAATTAGCAGTTTTTCATCATAAAATTAATGGGTTTAAAAGAATAGTATAATGGGGAGTAAAAATTAGTAGATTAAGATGAGATATTCACAATAATCGATTAAATATAAGACTTTAAAAAAATTACTCAGTAGTAGAGTAAAAAAAAAATTTGGAAAATCCAAAAGTGCACGCCTCGAACGCTCATGTTATGTTTTTTTTTAAAAGTTAAATTTCGAACAAAATTGAATATCCCGCTCTTTTCCCATAGAAATTTCCATGGTAAATATACGGTAATAAAAGTAAAAAAAAAAATAAATAAGGAGAACATTCCTAATGAAAAATGGCGGCAGTGTGTGTTTGTATACATGTAAGATTGCCGGTTTTAACCGTAATGATTTATTTTTAAAAAAACGAGAAGGCCTACAGTAGTGATTTTCGAAAGGAACCTTCTTTGCTTATTTCTGAAAATTTTGAAAAAAAAATTAAGTAGTTTCGTCAAGTTGTTCTCGAGATATCCGTACCACGCCGTTTTTTTTAACCACAGACTAATGGACGTCCACGATAAATTTTTTTTAATGAACTTTTTGTTATATTAATACATATTAGACAAATTAAAAAAAGTATCAGGATTATTTATTAGTGTTTCAGCTTTATATTGATGTGCTTTTCATAATGTGTAAGAGTAATAGAAAAAAAATATATGCACTTTAATGAGAGGAAATCGTGTGACCTTGACAGGTCGGTTATAAAGCACAACCTCTCCGCTTCGCTTCCGAGGCGTGCAATATAGTCTAGCAACGTTAATATTTAAACAAAAAATATTAAATTTGAACGAAAAAAATCCAATTTTTTGCAACGGCCCAGGATTACTTGAAATTACAGAGTAATTTGTATCAAAAAATTCTTTCCGTGTATACAATACCACCCTGCCGCGGGTGCTACGTGCTCATTCTAGTTTCACAATGACCCGCCTGAACATAAAATGTTTCAAGGCGAAACGCTAAAGGGCTAAACTCCGATATACATCTGATTATAATAACAAGCTCATAGTCATTGAAAAATTAAGTTACGTGTCAAATTAACAAACCTTGTTGTTTTCCGCGGAACTTCTCGTTATACATTTTATAAGTTTTAGCATGAGCTAATAACGTATGATGACCACAAAGATATTCGCCAATACCCGATTGATTAATCAGAGGTGCGTATATTCCTTGGTAACCAACGACACAATTAAAACCTGGCTCATTGAATGTCGTCCAATATTTTACCTGAACATCAAACAATAGCATAATTACTTAATAAAAATGTTGTAATGAAAGTTGCAATAATTAATATCAGCATAATACTTTGTCTCCAAATGCTGTGAATAAGACGTTGGCATAATCAACAAACCAGTTTACGAACAATGGGTTTGCCAAGCCACCTAATTCTTGTAATCTTGTCGGCAAATCCCAGTGGTATATAGTGACAAATGGCGTCAGATTCTTACTTAATATTTCATCGATTACATCATTATAGTGTTGAATCCCATCATTATTAATTTCGTTATCGAACCCAGTAGGTAAAATTCGTGGCCAAGATATAGATATTCTGTAAGCATTAGCCTAGAAAAATATTTCGGTTTACCCGCATGAAAAAACTTTATATGTGAAAACATATATGATAGAATATATGAATATTATAATGTGATATATTGTACAATATATAAAATAATATTTATATTTTTGCCGTATTAATATATAATAATATATTGAAAAAAAATATATTGCTAGAATATATTATCAATATATTTATCAATATATGACTTTTTATGTATGTATTACATATATATTTTAATATATTTTTTTTATATTGATATATTATATTGAAAGTAGTATATTAATTAATATATAGTATATTTTATATTTTTTATATATGTTTTCCAATATATTGCAAAATATATGGTTTCCAATATATTGTAAAATATATGGCACTTTTTTTACTTTTCTTAGGTTATTGCCAGTAAATATAAGGTCAATGAAAAGAAGGAGAAAAAATAATAAATTTGACTTTTTTTTGTGGAATTGTGTAGAAATTGAAAAAGTATCTTAAAAAATAAAATTTTCAATATATTGCGAAAAATATAAGTTTTGATATACTGGAAAAATATAATTCCAATATACCGCAAACCATATATTTAATCATATAAATTCTTTCATATATAATCAATTATATAGAGACCATATACCACTAATTACATGAGTCAAAATATATGGATATATATATCAAGTTTATTATATTATACTTATAAATTATATATATACTATCCATATATGATAAGAATATATTGAGCATTATATGAGATAATATATATAGAAAAATACAAAACATTATATACAAGTAAATATATTATGATAAATATATAATCCAATATATGTAAAAAACATATATTTTTCAATATAGATATTTTTGCCGCTATATATTTATCACATATTCACCATATATTTTTTTATATACTTTTAACAATATATAGCTTTTCCATGCGGGTATCTTTGCAGCCTATTCTAATTGATGCTAGAATTTACGATAATTGAGATTGAAAGAACTAACACCGAGTTGTGTGACAAGATCGACGTCAGTTTTGTACATGTAGTAAGAATTCGCAGCTACATCAGCATTGGTCTGTCCTGCCACGACGTATGGCTTTTCGTGAGTCAAAGAGTCCCAAATAGATTCACCTTTATCTTGATAAAATATTATGAAATTTAATGACTTTTCTTTTTCATTGGCAAGCCCTAGTAGCATTCCTAAGGATGTTATAAGTAAGTGTGTCTTAACCCTTTAGAGTCAGAGGATCTTGAAACGTCTACGAGCTAGGCTAGTGGGAAGAGCGCGAATCGTAGAGTCTTGTGAGCATGTGTGAGTGACATGTGAGAGTAGTACACGGAAAGAAAATTATGGGAAGTTTTCCTATGCATTATGGGAATGGTTCCCATAATGGTATGGGAATAGTACCTATACTACTATAGGAATGGTTCCCATATATTATGGGAACCATCCCCATAATAGTATGAGAATAGTTCCTATAATATTATGGGAACTATTCCCATAATGTTATGAGAACCATCCCTATAATATCATAAAATTCTTTTTTTGCACAATAGTGTAGAAATTTCCCAAAATTTGAATTTTCTTGAATGTTTTGTGCTGACAAAAAATTCTTGTTAAAAATTTTAATGTTTTTTTGCCAAATACGAATTTTTTTTCTATTTTTGAATTTTTGTTTTTATGTTTAATAATATTTCTGTGTATTGTAGAAGTGATTACCACACTTCTTTAAATTAATTTTTTCATGATAATATGGGAACCATTCCCATAATATTATAGGAATGGTTCCTATAATAGTATGGGAACTATTCCCATAATATTATGGGAATGATTCCCTTAATGGTATACGAACCATTCCAATTGCATTATGGGAATCATTCCCATAATATTATGGGAATAGTTCCCATACTATTATAGGAACCATTCCTATAATATTATGGGAATGGTTCCTATAATTTATGGGAATGGTTCCTATAAATTATAGGAACCATCCCCAAAAATTATAGAAAGTATTCCTATAAATTATAGGAACCATTCCTATAGTGTTATGGGTATCATTCCCATAATTATAAGAACTATTCCTATAATTATGGGAAACATTCCTATAATTATAGGAACCGCTCCCATAATTTATGGTCGTAATTCCTATGTTGGTATAGGAAAAAATTTCACAAAATTATGGGAACCGCTGCCATAATTTTCTTTCCGTGTAGTGTGCCTGTGAGTACCCTTCCGCTCGTTTGAATCTCGCGCTGCGTTCTTCGACAGTGCTGTAGTTAGTATTGTTGACGTGAGGAAATAGTCTCCGAAAGTAAGGTTAGACAAATTTTAAAAATTTCATACATTGCTATGTAATTGCAATATTACTTAACTATATTTATAATGAAACCAAATGTTGTTCTTAATTTGAATTTAAGTCCTTCGATATTCATTATTTAATAAATGAAAAACAAAAAATAAAATTACTTTTTACTCCCACACAGGTAAAATTTTTTCTCTTTTAATGCGGCCCTGTCACATTTGCTTCGCGCTCTTTCTAATTCGATCGGGCTCTGCCAGACCGAAGAGTGGGGTTTCAAGGTCAGACTTTAAACGGTTAAGTCTTAAGCACCCGATAAAAAAAGATTTTATACAATTGTATAGAATTGTATATCAATTATATATGGACTATATATAATTATATATAGACTATATATAATTGGATAGAAAAAATGGCCCGATCCAATTGTATACAATTTGTATAGAAAATTGTATACAATTCTATACAAATTGTATACAATTCTATATAATTATATACGATTCTATACAATTCTATATATTGCAATTATATAGAAATGTATATAATTATATGGAATTGTACATTATTTGTATAAAATTGTATATAATTATATAGGCTTGTATACAATTTGTGTAGAATCGTATACAATTTCAATACAGTTATATACAATTGGATCGGGCCATTTTTTGTATATAATTTTATACAATTGTATAAAATCTTTTTTCATCGGGCAGGTCTGCGTGATCAGTCTGAGGAAGGTCTAAGACAAGATACTTCTGTAAGATGTCTTAGGTAAATCTGTATCAAAACTTGGCTGATACTTGTGTAAGACCCACTAGGTCAGAGCTGCTGCAGATTTGCTTAAAATCCTTGCAGATGGCTACCCTTACTTCGTAAATCGTGAATTAGTATGGTAAAATCAGAGATACTCATTTGATGTTCTATTAAATTTTATCGAATGATGATCCTAATAATATGTGGAATTTTAAATTTTAATGAGCCCGGGCCAAAAAATTAGATCAGTTTTAAAATAAATGATAAATTCAAATAATTTTTCTTCAATTTTAAGTTATAAGTCGTATTTATTTTATATAAAAATTTAATCTGTTTTTGCCCGAACTGTTCCTGATCCAGATTAATATCAGACTTATTTTCGTATGATATTTAGTCTGTTTTACATCGCGTTTAGACTAAAAATAGACTTTTGTTATAATTATTGGTCTGCGATCAATTGTTTTTGATAACAAAAACAGGCTTTATCTACTATAATTTTTAGTCTGTTTTCCCAGATAGCAAAATGACTCATGAGTTCTAAATGAATTCCTATTTATGATTTGGCCGTCTCATCAACATCTTAAAGAAGTCTTTAAGAAGTTCTCAAGATGTCGAATGAGCCACCTAGCGAACTCAGTAAGACGTCTTTAAAAAGAGTTCTCAAAGAGTTCTTTTTTCTGAGTTCGCAAATAAGACTTCGGTCCCGATGAAAAAAGATTTTATACAATTGTATAAAATTATATACAAAAAATGGCCCGATCCAATTGTATACAACTGTATAAAAATTGTATACAATTCTTTACAAAATGTATACAAGTCTATATAATTATATACAATTTTATACAAATTATATACAATTCTATATAATTGCAATATATAGAATTGTATATAATTATATAGGATTGTATACAATTTGTATAGAATTGTATACAATTTCTATACAAATTATATATAGTCTATATATAATTATATATAGTCGATATATAATTGTATAAAATCTTTTTTTATCGGGGTATGAATTTACCATGACGTCTTTAAGGAGCTCCTAATTTTGACTTCATAAAGAATTTTAAAAAAGAATACATTTAGTCCTCACAAAACTGACGTCTTATTTATGGAGTCTTCAAGAACTCTCAATTAAGAGTTCTTAAAAATGACACCTTTAAGAAGTCATTATAAGACTTCTTGAGGGCACCTTCAAAAAGACGTCGTAAAGCAGTCATTCCATTTTGAATGATGTCTGGGTTTAATCGCTTTCAGATTAAAAATATAACTTTTTGCAAATATAAATAATAATAATAATCTAGATTTATAAATTTATTTTAATTTTCTTGATATTTGAAACATGCTAATGCGCTTCCGTAATAAGATGTCACAAATATTTTTGATTTTATCCAGTAAATAAGAAAAATTTCTTAACATTTTAAGTTATTTTATCACTTTTATTCAATGCTGTGAATATTCAGTCAAGACATCAAAAAATAAAACTGTCAAACTTTCATTAACTGCCGACATTTTTAAACAAACGATAGTAAATAAATAGTAAATAAAACATAATCAATTCTATAACTTGATATATTTTTTAGAAATATTGCCCGTAAATAAAAATATGAGAAGTCCATGATTTAATCTAGTTTTGTCCTTGCAAATTTTCAGAACTAAAATTTTTGAAAGTTCAAGAATTAATCTAGTTTTGTCTGCCCGTAGCGCAATTGTTTTTTAAAACAACAGGTCAAAAACAGCTTAAAATTTTTATAAAAGATCAGAAACAGCTCAAATAGTTCAATTAGACTAAAATCAGATCAAATTTTTCGACCCAGGTGTAAAGTCCATCTTCGTCAAGTCTTGTTTAAATCTTCCGTAAGAAACTCGCTGGAAGACGCATCAGATAACTTCCTTAAGACAATGCTACTAGGAAATAACACGATAATTACTCACTCGATATGTTCCAAGCACCTTCACTTTGATAAGATGACGTCCCTACGCCAAATATGAAACCATCCGGGAATCGGTTCTCAATTTCATTCTCAGTTCGATCAGATAACACAGATTGATAATTTTCATTACCGTTACAATTAGAAATTGATAGTATCCCAATCGATATGACAAGACTTAAAACTTCACTAATTTTATGATCCCACACCAAAAATGACGATTTTTTTATTGCTCTGTACATCTTAATGCACGGTTAATATGACTAATAATATTTTTATACAGTGTTGTAGTTGTATCCCACAGTTCACGAGTAGATGATTAATTGATGACTGCTAACGAAAGCATTAGAATTTATGATATTTGTATAAATAGCTCTCATTACAGTGAGCACTAATATATTTCCGAGTGAAACAAGACTCCCGATTAATGTTAATCACAAAGAAATGTAATACACTGAAACTTTGATGTATATAAATATATACATAAATTATACTGAACGTTGAAGAATGAGAGTTTTGAGGCATTCGATAGTGTTTTTTTTTTTTTTTTTACTTAATTGGCCATTTCTCTCAATGCTCTAATTATCGTTCCTTGATAAACTTAAGATGAAAAGGTCATAATAAATATATGTCAATGAAAATTACATAAAAATAAATATATGAGAAAGTTAATTATTTAAATCACTATGATATTCATAACTAATATGAATGTTTTCGATTCGATGGTAATATATAATACTGAAATGGAAATGGAAATTCGGGGATTTAAAGAGATCGCTTGATTTTACAAAAATCAGGATGACTCGACCGATAAATGGATAACCTCCCATAATTAGATAAAAATTATTCAGATAAATTTCAAAGGGAATATTTTATAAGTTCTTATAAAAAGTAGGGTAGAAGTACCATTTTTCGCCACTGCTTCGATTTTGGACATTTAATATTTTGATTAGATTAAGGAAAAGTATAAGAAACAATTTGCATATGTTATAGTAATAAAAGTGTATTTGAACACATTTAAAAAGTAATTGAGTCATTGCGAATTTTACAAGTTACCTTATTTTAATTTTTCAAGTGTCCCCCTAACGGACCCAAATTACGGTAAATTACGGTAAACCCACCGTAAATTACGGTAATCCACCGTAAAATGCCGATTTACCGTAAATTACGGTGGATTTACCGTAATCTACGGTGGTTTTACCGTAAAATACGGAAATACGGTAATCCACCGTAAATTACGGTAATTCGGTAATCTACTCGAATTTTTTACGGTAGATTTATCGTATTCGACGGTAAATTTACGGTATACACGCCGTAATTTACGGTAATCCACCGTAAAGTAACGATTTACCGTAAATTACGGTGAATTTACCGTAATTTACGGTGGGTTTACCGTAATTTACGGTAAATCTACTCGAATTTTATGGTATTCTACGGTAGTTTTACGGTAAAATTACCGTAAATTTACGGTAAATCAGATCTGCTAGGGCCAGAACTAGCCCTAAAGTGGCCGAAAACGGTACCTTTACCCTACCGGTTTTCTGATTAATTCTGATAAAAAATTTTTGTGTGTATTTATCGAAATATCTAAACGTTAATATTACATATTTTTTTTAAGTAGATGTACAATTACATTGCAAGATTTATCAATATATTGATACATTAGTTTTTTTTACAACCTTAAGAAATAACTTAACTGTCCATTTAGTGTTCAACATTCATATAAAAAACATAGCAATCATTCCCAAGTTTGGTCACCAGTATTTTAGCTGCCTATACGTCTTTGTATGACTATGGATTTTGCTGCAGATACTGGTACAAAGTTTAAGATCGCAAGTCTTGAACAAGACTTAGATAAAAACCTTTCGGTATTTTGTACTACAAGAATTGTACAAGAATATTGAAGAAATCTTGCTCAAAGTGCATTGGTACAGTGACTTAAGCTAATCTTGCACCAGAAATTACTTCCATATACATATCCACTGTCTGTCTTACTTTTGTCTGTCACTTTATTCCCTCTATTGGCATACGATACAGGATTCTGGGATAAAGAGAAAGAAATACAAGTGAGATATATAGATTTTGTAATATGACACTTTTTGAGCAGATCTGCCGCAAGATTGCATATTAGCGTCTGCAAATAATTTCTGTTGCAAGGCTCGCTTAAGATACGCGTAAGTAACTACTAACATATTATGAGCAAGACGTCTTCAAGGTTTTTTTCTACAATATCTTGTGTAAGTCCTGAGACAATTCTGTCTTAGAATCTTGCATTGATATCTTGAGACAGAATGATAAGTGCATAAAGACGTAGACACCTCGAGATCTTATGCCCGATATTTCCCTAAAAATAGTCCAAGTCTACAATAATGCAATAATCTTCAAAGTTGAACCTCCAATAATTATCCTGACTAGAATTCCAGTGCGACATGCCAAAATACTAATTCGGAACGAATGAGGCTTTCCGAAATACAGCAAGCCTAATTTGGACCGTGCCCCGTCCTTGTGAGGAAAACCAAAACTCGATGCACCAAAACTTTTCCAAACTTGTTTGTCATTAAGAGTTTTCGGCAGGGCGTAAAAGTTCAGTGAATCTTTGGAATCCCTGACTGAAATCGGATTGGGATGACCGAAGGCTTGCTAAAATTAGGTATGCCAAATTTGGCTATTATTAGGAAAGTCTTCGTCATTGTCTAAGTTAGGTATATCTTTGGAATTCCTGACTGATAACGAATAATATTTTGAGACCATAACTAAACTTAGGGGCCACAATCGGTAGAGTAGCGTAGTAGTTAAGGCGTCGGTCTTTCATGCGTAGGGTCTCGGGTTCGAATCCCACAAAAGCGGTCGTTAATAAGTTTCGCGTTCTTCCTTGAATTAAAAATTTCTAATTCGATTAGATATTATAGTAACATTAGATTAGAATATCTGATGATATACGGCTTTGCAAAAATAATTTTAAACTATAAAAAAAAATTTTTTTTTTTGTTTTTAATTTAGTTAAACAAAATTATATTATTACAGTCATATATGACCATATATTGCTAATTTCTATGTATAATCATTTTTCACAGATAGTTTACGGTTTTTCGGGGCGACTTTGGTTTCTGAATCTGTGCCGAATTCGGCTTTCCTAATTATGCAGGGTTTCGGACGTGCGTTAGTTTAGTGATGCGAGCTTTATGCGGTTGCCTCATTTGGCGCGAATTCGGAATTCGGCATGTCTAATCTGAAGCTAATAAAAAACGAACTGAAATTTCTAGTCGGGGTACTCATTTTGGTAAAAAAAACGCAAAATTTTATAGAAATGGTTATCGAGATTTTTATAGCTTAAAATTTAAAGGTTAAGACATAGAAATTTGGAATTGAAAACTTCTGGAGTAATTTGGACCCCAAATGACTATTTGCTTAATGATAAATCTTCAATGTTTATTTATTCTTCACGGATCGTAAGCAGTGGGTAGCCTTTCTTCTTTTTGTATTTCCCTGCATCGATTGTAAATAACTAACCAAGAGTAAACACAACCAGCTGAAAAAAAATAGTGAATCATGTCATTAGTTATTACTCGTCATTAACTGAAGTGAAATATTATATTTGATTAAAGCTTAGTTATTATATTATATGGAGAAATATTCATTTATAAAACGAGATCTGGAAAAAAAAGTTGATATTTGAAACAATGAATAAGAAATTTACTACTTTCAAGTACGAAACTTAAACTCCATTTACTGAAAATGTATGAGGATAAATTTGGATAAATCAGGATGAATGAAGATGGGTGGAGATGGATGAGGATAATCATGGATTTTCCTATCCATTTCCACGATTATTTCTTGTTTTCTCTTCCTCGGCGAACCAATTCCAAAAAACTTTCCACTATTTATAAATTAAAAAAATATCACTATTTTTGAGAGTTTGGTCAAAAAAAGTTTTCTTTAAATCAACAAAATCGAAGCACAGATAAAATTTTTAAAAAAATATTGTCATTATTTTAAATTCAAATGACGGTTAGTTTCAAAGCTGCAGCGCAAGATTAGAGTATTGATGTTCTATTGTGCCACGGCTGCTAAATTTAAAAATATTCCTTTTTTCCCCAAATAATTTAAAAAAATTAGTCGTCCCGTATCGAACACTAATATAATTTTAAATAAACTAAATTAAAATATTAGCCTAATTTAAGCATTCGGCTAACGGTGGCCGAGTATTCGAGCTGGAAATAATACTGAAAAAAAAAATTTGGAAAATCCAAAAGTGCACGCCTTGAACGCTCATGTTATGTTTTTTTTTAAAAGTTAAATTTCGAATAAAATTGAATATCCCGCTCTTTTCCCATAGAAATTTCCATGGTAAATATACGGTAATAAAAGTAAAAAAAAAAATAAATAAGGAGAACTTTCCTAATGAAAAATGGCGGCAGTGTGTGTTTGTTTACATGTAAGATTGCCGGTTTTAACCGTAATGATTTATTTTTAAAAAAACGAGAAGGCCTACAGTAGTGATTTTCGAAAGGAACCTTCTTTGCTTATTTCTGAAAATTTTGAAAAAAAAATTAAGTAGTTTCGTCAAGTCGTTCTCGAGATATCCGTGCCACGCCGTTTTTTTGAACCACAGACTAATGGACGTCCACGATAAATTTTTTTTAATGAACTTTTTGTTATATTAATACATATTAGACAAATTAAAAAAAGTATCAGGATTATTTATTAGTGTTTCAGCTTTATATTGATGTGTTTTTCATAATGTGTAAGAGTAATAGAAAAAAAATATATGCACTTTAATGAGTGGAAATCGTGTGACCTTGACAGGTTGGTTATAAAGCACAACCTCTCCGCTTCGCTTCCGAGGCGTGCAGTTTCACTCATAATTGAAGTAGGATGTAAGAACATAATATACGTACTTAAGTATAAATTTCCAATAATGAGAACTATCAGTCCAGAAACAACAGAAACTTGAAAGTTGCCGATACTAAAAAACAGAATCAGTAATACTGTTCCAAATAACAACGTCGTCTTCAAAGATATCCAGTTTGTCATCAACATACCGGTTTTCTAAATCAATTGAAAATAAAATCAATTAAGGAATCAATCAAAATCATTCAAGAAATTATTAAACGTCTTGTTTTTTATATGAATTAAATACTTGAATAAAAAATATGATTATTATAAAGTTAAACCAGTACCTTGCTTGAACAGAAAATCACACCGAAATTTGCAATAACTTCTAGAATATGGTGAAAAATTAATATTCCGATGAAATATCGACCATCAACATGAGCTCTTGGTTCGTCGTTTCCGTTATTTTTAATATAGATTGCATCATAATATTTATAAGCT